>NC_080546.1:77482696-77809362 GCF_028640845.1 Ahaetulla prasina | reverse complement strand
ATGAAATTACATCAATATTCAAACATTTTTCTGATACGGTCACATCAAAATCTGAACTCAATGATTCTATGCGAAGAAAGCAATACAAAAGCAGCACACCAAAATTATATAATTGCTGTCTTAGTGACACAGCTTTGGTTAATAACTTGGAGCAATTTTTAAAACTGTCATAAGGCTTTATTACTCACACTTGGAATCTTATTGTGTTAATGCACAATAAAAAAAAACATTTACAATAGAGCTGAAGTTCTTTATAACTGACCTCTTAAGACCTGGTGTTTACAACTTCTGTTGATAAAGTCTAATGCTACATTAAGTAAACAAGGTGCATTTTAAAATTATTATATTCTATTGTATTAAACTTTTACAAAAATAACTTATAGTATGCTTTTGCATTAGTTTACTGTTACTCCGCTCCATTTATGTCAGACTGAGGACTTTTACTGCAGTTATTTCTACATCTCATTATCTAATAACTATACCTCAGACACTCAGAATTATCCTTTTTAGGACATATAAATGCCCTGAATTGAGTGTTTTTAATGCTTTGGAATTCATATATATATATTAATTGAGTTCTTTGACAAAATGATCAAGTGTAAAAGATCCCTCTGCAATATGAAGAAATCTGGTTTCAAATTTCAAGTCGAAACTATGCTAACCTGATTAAGCTGTTTCTTTTCCTGCATGTTTTAATTTTAGAAAATTGCAATATGAAGCTCACAGAATCTTAAGTACAAAATAAAAACTGAACAATGTTCATAAAGAATAAGTGTTTTACACATGTATCCACTTAGTCTGTAGTATGAGAAACTATCAGGAAAACAATCAAATTTAATGTCAAGGTGGTTATAAAGTCATAAAGAAATATAAATATAATTAAGTACCCTTAATATTTTTCACATTGCACTCTAAGTACTTACTATTTAAGAATGCACTAAGTTGCTAACTGAATTACACTAATCTCTTGACCTCAGTGTATTCAAATCTTTGCTCAGCAATAAGTTGATGAAAGCCCTAGCTGCCTATCTATGATATCACCAATATTATACAATATTTCCCTTTCCACACCCACATTTCCTTATGTAATCAGCACCAGCAGGTGAATTATCTAAATGCTTGAGGGAGGCTCCATATAATCTTCCTTTGCCTAAAATTACTAGGTCACGAGTGATTCATAATCCTCCAAACAGGTATATGAAAATATTTTCAAGGCATTTCCTAAAACATATTAAACTGTCCATCTAAAGATTTCCTCATTTTACGGTGCATAAATTCTGAAGATGGCTTTTGAAATATGATGGTTGTCTCTAGACAATTAAAGCACACAGTAACCTGTCTCCTAGTTGCTATGTTAACAATGCACACCCTGAAGAATGTATCTAAGTTAACTTTGCAGCCCATCTGTCCCTGTAAGGAAATAGCATGCCAACTTCTGTATCTTCTGCAGAATTGTATACAGCCAAGTATAAAACAAATAGCTTTGCTGTGATATTGCGAACACAGAAAGCCGTTTTAGGACAACTACCCTTTCACATCTCACTGTAAATTACTTTATAATTAGCCTTTTTATCTTTGCATATACATTAAGAAAAAAATCCAGTGTGTTTATGTTCCCTGTCTAAAATTGCTATTTCTTACAGCAGCCAGCAAAAATAGATAGTCCTCAATTTAGGACTACGATTCGCCCAGACTTTCTGTTGCTAAGTGAGAAACTTGTTAAATGAGTATTTTTACAACTTTCCTTGCCGTATTTGTTACGCGAGTCACTGCAGTTGTAAATTAGTAACCCGGCTGCTAAGTGAATCTGCCTTTCCCCATTGACTTTGCTTGTCAAAAGGTCAAGAAAGACAATCACACAAGCCGGGGGACACTGCAACCGGCGTAAATATGAACCGGTCGTCAGGTATCTGAATATAAATCCCGCGACCAGGGAGACGCTGTTAGCAAGTCGTAAGTGTGAAAAATGGTCACAAGACCCTTCTTGTAACTTTGAATGGTCCCTCCAATGAACCGTTGTAAGTCGAGGACTACCTGCGCTGGCCTCCTGGAACGGATTGAAATTGGGTTTACTTGTAGATAAGATACTTTCACGGGAAAAAAAACTAGCTAGTGGAAAAAGAAGGCATGTCATTATTACACAACATAATCCGATGAACCAATCTTTGAACTTCCGAGCAGCTTCCCGACCAGCCGGGGATCTGCAACATCCCGGTGTGTGTGTTTGTGTGTGTCACATCCGAGGCTTTGCAAAAGCTCTAAATCCACCCCGGGATCCCGAATGCTTTCTCAACGCCATGTAACCTTCCTCCTCCTCGGGGTCTTTCACGATCCACCAAACCCGGGATCGGAGAAACCACACACACACACACACTTCACAGCCACACGATCTGACTTGCAACGGGTGTGTGTGGGGGACGTTAATAAGAAGGAAGTTGACGGCGGGGCCTCTCCTGTGCCCTTACCCTTTCGGAGCGCCTGGTCGGCGGCTTCCCGAGCCTCGCGGGGCCGCCCCTGCCGGAGCAATTCGGCCAGCCGTCGCCACGTCCGAGCCCTGGCGCATTCCTCCGGGAACCACTTCTCCGCCAAGTGAGCCAGGACCACGGCGACCGTGGTGCCCCCCAGCGTCTCCCCGCAGTGACGGCAACGGGCGTGAAGCCTCTCGCGGAGGCAGCGGCGGCAGTAGGTGTGCCCGCACGGCGCCGTCACCGGCTCGCCCAAGAAGCTGAAGCAACCCCAGCAACGGAAGAGCTCCGCCGGGATTTGGCCGAGTCGCTCCCGCTCGCCGCCAGCCGGGTCGTGAGGTGTCCCGGCCGTCTCGGCGCACACTGCTACCGGCGACGATGCCATGGCTTCCTTCCTGGGTTTCTTTCCGCCGGGACAAAGACTGAGGGGAGGGAAAGAGAGGCGTTGAGGGGAGGGAAGTACAGGACGCTACCACAGAAGCTCCCGCTCGCCGAGCTCTCTGGCCCGGGAATGGCAGGGCCGTCGAGCTGGGGGCGGGTCTCTCCCTCCCTCTCTTTCTCTCTGCGCTTGCGCTTCTGGCAGGCTGCGCGTTCGTTCGTTATTAGCCGTTAAGCGCGCGCATGCCCTCATCCTTCTCTTTCCCGCCCCTTTCTCTGTCTTCCCCCTTCCCCCCCCTTTTTTTTTAAAAAAAAGGAAGCCGCCGTCTCTCTCTGCTCTCCGCATAATTGGGTACGCCTCCCTGCCCCGCCTTTTCCTAAACCAGCGCGAGACAAAAACCGTCCACCTTCGCGTTTAAAAAACAACAACAAAACCAATCAACGGCGCCTCATCTGAGTTTCCACGCAGGCTTGCTTTTCGATTGGCTCGCCAGGGCGCGCGACCGGAGGAAAGGAGGCGAGGGGGCGGGGCAATTATAAAAGGCGGGCCACGTGCGTTGGCTTTCTCGGGACTTCGGCGGTTGGGGAGGAGGAGGAGGCGGGGCTAGGAGCGGGGGCGGGGCCGGGGCTTGGTTTCTGGGGGGGGTTGTTTGAACGCGCTATTTCTTTTCTGCGGTGAAACTGCAGGGTTGTTGTTTTTTCCTGTTTCTTCCGCGGGATGGTTTGCGTGTCCATCTTTTTAGCTCCGCCATGAATTTTGGGAGCTTAATTTTTTTTTGTTTATTTTACCTTGCAGGGGAAAGCTCTCTGATGGGAGCTGTACTAGAAAAAGTGGCAGGTGCATTAAAGTCCGGTTAGTTTTCTGAAAACTTTCAAAGGGGAAGTTTGTAGAGATCCAGTAACAGTAACAGAGTTGGAAAGGACCTTGGAGGTCATCTAGTCCAACCCCCTGCTAAGGCAGGAGGCCTGTACTAGGGATTCAAACTGCCGACCTTTCTGATCGACAAGCTTAGTGTCTTAGCCAGTGAGCCACCTAGTTAGGTGATTAGTAATTACCTAATCAGGTAATTCAGTAAGGATGATTCCCCGTCATCCAGGTCATGGTTGTCCCAAAGGTGCTTTTTTCAGGAGGCAACTGGACTTTCTTGTTTTTTCTTTTGAAGACGTTTCACTTCTCATCCAAGAAGCTTCTTCAACTCTGACAGGATAGTGGGGAATGGAAGGATTTATATCTCCTTTCAAAGGAGAAAGGCAATAATAAGCCCTTAACTTTGTGATGTTCTTGTAGCCTGCTTATCCTAATCAACCGCCAACTCGGGCATAGACTCCTTGCTTCAGCATAGCAAATTACAATATTTTTTCTCATTACTGCATCTTCTAAATATTCTAAACCCAGGATTTCAAGTCTGGTGGCATAACGTATTTTGTTGTGATCAGAGGAGTGGAGAACTCTTCTTGTGAAATATTTCTGGACACGCGCAATTGTATTAATGTTCGAAATGAGGTGTGGATTCCAGGCAGGCGAGCTGTATTCGAGAATTGGTCTAGCAAATGTTTTGTATGCTCTAGTTAGTAGTGTAGTGTTTCTGGAGAAGAAGCTACGCAATATTAAGTTGAATTGTTGTAAATCGAGGACTCTCTGTACTGATATCTCTTCCATAACGCATAGCAAAATATTCGTGTCTGGGGCATCCTGGAGAACTGTTCAACTTTTTTAAACAGTAGAGTAATGAGTGATTTTTGTATTTTTATGAGCTCAGCTGCAATGGGAACAGGTAACCTATAATTTGCATGCTTTCCGTTCACGTGGATCAATGGTACTGCATACTGGGGGTGGGTGGGAGTCTAAGCTGGGTTGAAACAAATGTCTTACTTTTAGTTGGCCCAATTTTCCAAGGAGAGAGATGGCTTCAGTCATTTGAGTTTGATCCTAGAAGAATTGGTTCTGCATCTTGTTCCAGAATAACTGCTGTCCTGACATTGCCATTCAAAGCAATAGTCCTGTATGGAATCTCCTGAACATCTATCTGCATGGCAAAAGAGGTAAGTCAGCAGATAGGTGAATGCTTTAAAACCTGAGTTTCTGACTACATTACAATTTTTCCGGGAAAGATCAGATCATGAGGGTATTTTTGAAGACCTACCAGGACCTGATGCTTGCACTGTGAACAGCTCCCTTTATAAGAGCTAGTTCTTGTTCTGTCCCTCCCATCTCACCTAAGAAAACACAAGCGCCGAAGGATGTCTGCCAGCAATTTATTTACAAATTGGCCTGGTTTCTTTTGGCAGAGGAAAGTTCTGGCAGCTGCTCTCCAAGTGCCAGCCAAGTTTCTTATCACGAGTCAGCGTGTTTACAGTCCATTGCTGGAGCAACCAGGAGTCTAAAGAATGGTCAAGAGTTACTCACGAAAATCCAAGCCTTAAATCCAAAGACAGTCTGAAGCTCACACGATGCAGTTCACACTTAGTAGCTTTTGTCCGTCACAAGGGCCCGATGGCAACCCCACCTGTTTTTATCCCCTGTGGGGTGTGGCTCATGACTCAGCACTCTCTGGGCCTGCCACACCTCTTCCTCTGCTGCGCACGCCTCTCTTTCCGATGCAGCCTAGGGTCAATCCAGGATTGATCCTCGTCCTCTATCTGTGGGGGCTCTGACACGCCTTCTTCCTGGTCTTCCGCCGGCACTTGAGGTGTTGTCAGGAAGGAGGGACCTGGAGAGGGAGGCCTTGTCAGCTCCTCTCCTTCACTCCCCGAGTCATCTTCCTCCATGAGAACAGGCTCAGGGGCCGGAGTCACAACAGTTCTTATAAAAACAGTTTCAATTAATAAGGGTTAGAAATCCCCACCCACTGTATTCACTTCCCATTCCTTTCCTTTAATTGTGAAAGCCTGAGAACTAGCATTTCCTTAACCTTACTGACCTGTAGACTAGATGAGAGGTGGTTCATGTAAACGGCAAAATATAAATACTTCAAATAAACGGAACTGTTCAGATGGTGTAACTGTTTTAAAGTAGCCTCAGTTGTTCTAGAAATCGTGGCCAACTAGATACACAAGTAGTTTCTTTGTGTTGAAGCCCTAATGTTTGAAGGGAAACTCCGTTTATAAACTGAGTTTAATCCCAAACACTGAACTTTCAGATTTACAGAAGCAACATTTGGGGGATACAGTCTTATCCAAAGCAATTTGTACAAATTGATTTTAATAGTTTCTACATGAGTAAAAAAAAAAAATTTAAAATCTTGATTGGATTTGAGCCCATCCACTATCACCACTCAAGAATCAGCTGCAGGCAAAAGAAATTCAAGATATTAGGTCCTCTTTTTGGGAATCTATTTTGGGAATGGGAGGCAAGAGATGATGTGATTTCGTCTGGTGATTGGTAAAAGAAACCAGTTATGGCAACTCAAAATTGCACTTAAAAATGACTAATATCAGAAATCACATCAGACAAATTACAAAAACCATTTTCTTCTGGATAAATATTTTAGACTGCAAACCATACATGCAATCAGGCCTAGGGCTCTACGTATCTGCATATATACAGTAGAGCTTTTATCATTTCTCGTTCCCAGGGAGCCTGTTCCAGATTTCTGGTATCTGCTGCTAACAATGGAGAAACAGTAATGGAGAATTTTTGAAATGAGCAAGGATTCCCAGTGATCCTATTACAATTAACAGTAGAGCTGAACCGTCTGGAAGTTAAAAAGTGGTTGGGACTTCTGGAATTTGTTGTTGTTAGTTCCGAAGTTGTGTCCGACCCATCGTAACCCCATGGACAACGTTCCTCCAGGCCTTCCTGTCCTCTACCATCCTCTGGAGTCCATTTAAGCTCATGCCTACTGCTTCAGTGACTCCATCCAGCCACCTCATTCTCTGTCATCTCCTTCTTTTGCCCTCAGTCGTTCCCAGCATTAGACTCTTCTCCAGGGAGTCCTTCCTTCTCATTAGGTGGCCAAAATATTTGAGTTTCATCTTCAGGATCTGGCCTTCTAAAGAGCAGTCAGGGTTGATCTCCTCTAGGACTGACCAGTTTGATTGCCTTGCAGTCCAAGGGACTCGCAGGAGTCCTCTCTAGCACCATAGTTCAAAAGCTTCAATTCTTTAGTGCTCAGCCTTTCTTATGATCTTCATTGAGCTACGCAAGCCCCTTTGCCACAACAAGGCAGTAATCCATGAAGGGTACTTCTGGAATGGAAAGAAGTTATTTATTTTAGAACATGGTTGATGGCTTGGTTCAGTCTGATGGGTCACACAGTAAAGGCGTGAGATATACAGTGGATGGATAGATGGATGGCCAAAAAGTGGCAGAAATTTATTTTTCCCGAAGAATATATCTATGCTACTACAGTATAAAATATTAACTATTGCGTGTCATGTGAAAACCATACTTTATATAACTTCTATGAAATAAATGTAGATAACTAATATTTAACTTCTATAGTATACTGAATAGGGAAAAAATTCTTTTACATATTTGTCAGCCTGAAAACCACCCAAAGCCTAATTCAGCTAATAGCCTAACTATTCCTGCTAATCATTATTAAGATCCCTACTTTCTATCTAATAATCCAGTATTGTAAGGAAAGCACCTTCTTTAAGAGCCACTTAAAGATAATCGGAAGTGATCAGGAAATAGGATTTGTTAGAAAGATTTATCGCACACAGACTCTCTCTCTCTCCTGTTGACCAGGGCATGTGTCTTCTGACACTGATTAAGTAAATGAAAAATGAGAGAAGCAAAACATCTTCCTCAAGGAAAAAAAACAGTCCAGTTGTCTTTTGAAGAAGCATCTTTGAGACAACTATGACCTGGATGACTGAGAATCTCACAGACGTTTCCCAAGAAACCTTTATTTTTAAGAACATAGTGATAATAAAGACTTGAAGTCATAAAGACTTGATGACATTGTACTTTTCCGGATTTGACCATATAACAAGTCATATAATCAGCGAACTGGTTCCAGTCAAAACCAAGGCCCCGCCCGAAAACTTCCAGGAGTTTCCATGGGCAGATCAAGAGGCAGCAACAGGCACTACCTCTCAAGCCGCTGCCACACCTACTGAGCTGCGCAAGTCCAAAAGGACCTGTAAATGCCCCACCTACTTGCGTGACTACGTATGTAGATTGGATTGTTGCAACTGAGCAGGGAGGGGTGTTAGATATTGACCATTTGCATAGTTTTCTATCTGATCCATTGTTTGAGGGGGAAAAATACTCAAACATGATTGAGCCCTCTGGCAGCTCCCTATAGAGAGACTAGCTGCTGGATAGTATATAGTTGCTGAATAAAGAGCTGTTGTCTGAAGCCTATCTCCAGTCTCCTCATTTTCCCAATTTAACAATCTTTTCCCTTTAACTGGTGTTACTGTAGAAGGAAGAGATTTGTCTGAACTGAGGAGGTCAGTGTAAGAGGTGAGTTGGGGACTGGGACACTGTGCAGGAGAAGTTCGGTTCACAATCCATTGGCTCAGTGGTGGTCGGTGATTGAAACACATAAGAGAATATCTCTCCTGCCGTCTTGAGTCCAGAAGCACTTTCATAGGTGGAAGCGTAGACATTTTTGTGAGGTAGTGATGTTTAGTACTGTAAAGAGCCCCAGACCGCTCCTGAGTGAAGGAGTGGAACGTGTTCTGTCCTCCTTCGCCTCCGTCTGAATGATGGCTTAATTAGCTGGCATTATCAGCTCTGGCAGCAGAATAGTGAACGTCTGCCAAGTTCTCTGATATCTCCCTCGACGCTGGTGAGTCACTTCAGCTCTTAGTTAATCAGTTGATTTGCCGGCTACGAAGAGACACAGCAGTGCTCACTGCCTTTATATCCTGTGGGGTGTGGCTTCATGACTCAGCACTTCCTAGGCCTGCCCCATCCCTGCTTCTGTTGTTCCCTCCGCTCCTGCCTACGACCTAGGATCCAACCAAGCCTGATTGCTATCAGCTGGGTCTGAAGGCGTGGCCTGGGAGGGGAAAGAGTCAGGGGACGGAGGCCTCATTATTTCTTCCACCTGGCCTGCTTCTGGCTCCTGGAGCTGAGCCAGGGAAGCCGGTGCTCCCAAGGTAAGTCCTGACGGCCCTTCCCCCTCACTTTCCAAGTCACTTTCTGGCAGGAGGCCCAGCTCGGGGGGCGCAGACACAACAGAACGTCTGGCAGTTTGACCTGAGGTAACGGAATGTGAGGCAACTGGCAGTTGGAACAGAGTTCTTTTCAGGTTGGGAGGGAGAGTAGAACATCTAACCTCTTAGCATCAGAGCGTGTTAATATACTGTATATGAATTTATTGTATATAAAATACTAATGATCTGATGGTCATTTCGAAAAATCCTTTCTTAGTGAGCACCTAGAAGCCAAGAGGAACATACGTGCCAAATTTCAAGTTTTATATATATATATACATACATACAGATTAGGAAATAAACCTATTGAGTTTAAGTTTGGAATTAGAATTTTACAGTGCGCTTATATTCTGCACTGAGAGCAGACCTAATTTATTTAGTGGTCCTTTTTCCTAATACGTATTTTATGATGATAGCTTGACCATGTGGTTCTGTATGGTTCTATTTGGAAATACCCTCTTGAATTCACTGAGATTTAATCTCAGATTAAAGAATTTCAGTCTCCCTTCACAAACCCCCTGGCCTTATCTAGGAGAAAGCATGAAGCTGTAAACAGCCTGAAGATGACGAATGGGATTTCATCGAGATGTTGCCAAGACGCTTCCAATTTTACGTGGGAGAAAACTCAAATAACCAAAGATATATATATAAATATATATAAAGCGATGCCTAAAACTGCTCAGAATGACAGTGCTAAATAGTCTTCCAATAGGCATTGAGGTATAAGTCATTCAATATAGCATACCTTTTTGGGCTCCATCACTATGCCTTTTCCATGAATACTAGCATCACTCATTTCATAAAGGAATGCCCATTTCATAAACAAATGTTGATTTGTATTTTGACTAAATATTTGTTAGCTCCAAGAGAACCGGGATTTAATTCTTGCCAGACTACCTGCCCTGTTCCCACTTTCCAGCTTGTTCAGATAAAACCTCCACAGATAGGGGTAAAAACAGATATCCAGAATGCACTCTCTGTACAGACTTACAGATATAAGTCTAGCTATGTTTATTATTATTATTGTTTATATTTATATACCGCCCTATCTCCCAAAGGACTCAGGGCGGTTTACAGGCATTTAAAAGCAAATAAATACAATCTAAAAACAATTAAAAAACTTATTCAAAGCCTAATAATTAAAAATATAAAAAATAAAACCCAAGTTAAAACCCATAAATTAAAATCTAGATAGCTTACATAGTCCATTATTTATACATCAGCCTTTATCAGCTTTGTGGCTTCTGAATGTAATAGACTCAACAGTGTTTTCACTTCAGCCATCCAGACTAATTAAAGGGAATGCTGCCTATAAATGAGTTAAATCCAATTTTACCCGCAGGCATAAGGTGGGGTAGAATAGCAATGCTAAAATGCTAACTATTTTCTGATTTATTTCTTCTGCGTTTAATAACTAATGTTCTCCTTCTTGGCTCTTCTAGATGTCAAATCAGTTCCAGTCATCGTGATCTCCCAAAAGTTGAAATTAGTCCAAACATTTGAAGATTAGTGCTGTAGGTTGTGAGATGCCTCGATTGTGAGATGGCATTAGTTAGAGGCAAAGATACAAAATGAATGGGGTTTTTATTTGAAAGTATTACAAAATAAAGATTTCTGTACAAAGAACACTTTTGTTTTTATTGCTAAGTTCTTATATTTTGAAGCTCATTCTATTGCTAAGTTCTTATATTTTGAAGCTCATTCGCTCAATTTAGTTTGAAATACCTGCTGCCTATTTTAACTTGTGATCTAACAACCAATGTTTACTTACTGTTTTGTGTTCTATAGTTTTAGATTTGTCTATCCTTTGTTTTATGTTCCTTTTATTTTGCTTTAATTCCTTTGAATGTGGCCTTTGGAATTTTGGATCTATCCCTGACTCTCCTTTGCCCAACTTTCCACATTACTTTCATGGCTTGATGGATGTTGTAGTAGGATTGTTGAACTTCTAGCCAGCATCCAGGTCCTCACTTCTTTATGAGTTGCTGGAAGTATCTTGAGCTACTATGCAATTATCTGACTTGTTCTGTCTTGCTTCAAGTTGCTGGAATCTAGGCTTTTATTTGCCAGCACTCAAACTGAGCTACTCAGAAAAGTTTGACTGATATTTTCTGGATTGTAGCAAATCTTGTCTGTCTTTCTGTTCTGCAAAGGTCCTGCTCTGTTCGATCCTGTCTTTTTTTCCAACTGTTCTCCTATCTCTTCATGCCTTCTTTCATTGATCTTTGTTATTCCGCCTCTTTAAAAGAAAGAGACAACACAGTATCAACAGTAGAAACCTTTAAATTTCTAGGTTCTATCATATCGCAAGATCTAAAATGGACAGCTAACATCAAAAACTTCATCAAAAAAGGACAGCAAAGAATGTTCTTTCTGTGCCAACTCAGTACGCTCAAACTGCCCAAGGAGCTGCTGATTCAGTTCTACAGAGGAATTATTGAGTCTGTCATTTGCACCTCTATAACTGTCTGGTTCGGTTCTGCAACCCAACAAGAAAGACACAGACTTCAGAGGATAATTAGAACTTCAGAAAAAATAATTGCTACCAACCTGCCTTCCATTGAGGACCTGTATACTGCACGAATCAAGAAGAGGGCCGTGAAAATATTTACAGATCCCTCACATCCAGGACATAAACTGTTTCAACTCCTACCCTCAAAACGACGCTATAGAGCACTGCACACCAGAACAACTAGACACAAGAACAGTTTCTTCCCGAAGGCCATCACTCTGCTAAACAAATAATTCCCTCAACACTGTCAAACTATTTACTAAATCTGCACTACTATTAATCTTCTCATAGTTCCCATCAACAATCTCTTTCCACTTATGACTGTATGACTGTAACTTCGTTGCTGGCAATCCTTATGATTTATATTGATATATTGACCATCAATTATGTTGTAAATGTTGTACCTTGATGAACATATCTTTCTTTTATGTACACTGAGAGCATATGCACCAAGACAAATTCCTTGTGTGTCCAATCACACTTGGCCAATAAAATTCTATTCTATTCTATTCTATTCTTTAAAAGAAAGTGAGAAAGGAATGAGGGAACGCATTTGCTCTCTATCCTTCCTTTAGCAGTTGAGTTAAGACTACATTGGAAAAATTGCTTTCAAGACTAATTTTCTCTTCCTATCAGAGGCAATAAATTTGAAAAAGAAGTTGAAAGAATCAACCAGATGTAAACATTATAAATAAAATATTTCAAGAATAATTATGATGCCCTTTTTCTTAAAAAAACCCCTGTCCTTTAGAGGTACTGTATGCTGATTGTATACTGTTGATGTAACAGTAACATAAATTGCAGGGGTGCTATTCAGCAGGTTCTGACAGGTTCTGGAGAACCGGTAGGGGAAATTTTGAGTAGTTTGAAGAACCAGCAAGTACCACCTCTGGCTGACCCCAGAGTGGGGTGGGAATGGAGATTTTGCAATATCCTTCCCCCAGGAGAAGGGAGGAAATAGGGATTTTACAGTATCCTTCCCCTGGAGTGGGGTGGGAATGGAGATTTTGCAATATCCTTCCCCTGCCATGCCCACCAAGCCACACCACGCCCACCAAGCCATGCCCACAGAACCAGTTGTAAAAATTTTTGAATTCCACCACTGATAAATTGCACATCTGTTGCAACTGCCTCATGGCCTCTTTGAGTAGCTATTGTCAAAGTGTCCCATAAAAGCTAAAAACAAATGAAAAATTAAAAGTGGCCATATCTTTTTCTTTGACAAACCTAAGAGCTTAAGAGACTTCAAAAGCTAAGAAAATGGAAAACTATTTTTTTTTAAAATAATTTCTATCGTTGCCCACCCAGTGACTCTGGGTATGGCATTATAATTTATAAATACCTTATAATTGAATATTATAGAATATTATAAGGGAGAGGAAACTGAATAATTGGCTTTCCTATACATAAACTCAAAATGGTAGCTACTACATTATAACTTAAAAGAATTTTTTTAATGAGATGATGATGTGCCATAGTCATTTAACACCTGAAAAATTGTCAAAGATATACAAGGGTATGTCAAATATATGTAGGAAATGTAAACAATCTAAAGATACTTTTTATGAGCTCTGGTGGTCATGTAAGCAAGCTAAGACTTATTGGAATCAGATACAGTATTGAAGAATTCAGAGAATTATTAAATTGGAATGTACAACTGAAGCCAGAGACTTTTTTTTTGGTTTGATGGACAGGTTGGAAAAAAAAAATCATGGGACATCGTTGTTATATATGACAACAGCAGCAAGGCTTCTCCGTACTCGGAGATGGAAAAACTTCCATTATATCCACAACGGAAGGATGGATGGTAAAATTAATGGAGTTGGTAGAAATGGTGAAATTGACTGCTTTGATTAAAAAAGAGACTTTGTCTAGCTTTGTTTTTATCTGAAAACCATTCTTGGATGTATTTTTTTTTACTTGAAACTGAAAGAAATGAAATTTTAACCTTGGATTTTGATGACTTGTTTATGATGATAGAAGTATTGTTATGCCTATTGTTATGGTTTATTTGAATTCAAAGAATTATTGATTTTTAGACGTTTATCTGTACTGAAAAAAGACTGAAGATTTTTTTCTATAGCTTTTTTCCCATTTGTTTGCGCTCCCCAATTCTGCTTTTTCCCTATCCTTCCCTCTTTCTTTTTAATTTGCTTTTTTGTATTTTATATTTTTCTGAAATTTAATAAAGTTTACACAAGACCCAAAAGTAAAATAAATTAAATTCATCAGTTCAATCTGATGGGATCCTTCCACAATAAGACCATGCAGCACAACTTTGCGGTCTAATCCTAAAGATTTTTATTCAGAACTAAGACCGAGTTCAGATCATTAGATACAATCCTTAGGACTCAGGATTGCGTCCCAATTCTTTTGAGAGGAGCCATAATAGCTCAATTGTAGAGAGAAAAAATGTATCTATAGAAGGTACCAGCCTTGGCATCTTCTGTTAATAGCACCTAGAACTGTGATGGCGAACCTATGGGACGCATGCCACAGGGTGCACATGTATTCATATCAGTGGGCACGCAAGCTCAGTTCCGGCTTCAGAATGAAAGTTGGCAAATGGGCTGTTTTCGGCCTCTGGGGGGCCTCCAGGGCATGGGGAAGGCCATTTTTACCCTCCCCAGACTCCTAGAAAGGCTCTGGAGCCAGGTGAGAGAGAAAAATGGGCATACCCGGCTATCGCATGCCAGGAGCCGGGGGGGGGGGAGTGTCACATGGGCAGGGGCGGGGCACATAGAATTATGGGTGTGGGCAAGTGTGCATGTGACCACCACCCCGGCACGCAATGGCAAAAAGGTTAGCCACCACTGACCTAGAACATACTCCCTATTTGAGATAGTAACAATATAATACGGGTTTAAATAGAGGAAAGTCCTCATTAAATTAAATTAGTTTCTTTTGGCAAGCATATTGGAAAGTGTCATGCTTGCAATAGCTTAACGATATGGGAAGAATGAAAGTCATAAGACATTTGAGTTCCATTTGGCAATTCCAGTAGAAAAAAAACATCTCTTATATAATACTTATGTAATAGAGCAGAGACTCAAGGCCTGATTTATTGTTGCTGTTTCCAGTCCGATACAAAATGTTAGATGTTGTATTATCACTCTCAGACTCGGTCGGCAGCTCTGGGCACTTCTCGTCTTGTAATGGATTTAGAGGCATCCCACTGAGGGTTTGCAAAGAGGCCAGTTTAAAAAAACAACAACCCACAAGAGACCAGAGAAATGAGAAAAAAGCTACAAGGATGTAATTTAGTTGGTGCATATATTAACCATTTGGCATCCAAAGGCTTTATCTCAATGTATGAATAATGACATTCAACATTTCCCCAGGGTTTATTACTGAAATTGTTTGCTATCGCAAAAAGCAAACTGTAACCTACTATTTTCCCAGATGCAAGGCCATTGGAAAACTAGGCCAAGGGATCCAGTATAAATATTTATTGTTCCTGCCAAAACTTTTGCAGCCATCCATCTCATTTAAAGTAATAAGTGCTACAGAAATGGGTGAAGAAAAATCCTTGTTTTGAGCCTCCACAAATACTTTGCATTTTGCAAAGCGAGTTCTGTTTTTGCTGCTTGTAACACAGAGACTGTAAATGCTGTCTCACTGCAACAGGACAAACCAGAGAATTCAATTTTGATAGCCTCATTCAAACAATTTGGAAGAATAGTGTGGAGTTGGTGGGGGGGAGAAGGGGGAACTGTCATCTCTAGTACCCTGTTTCCCCGAAAATAAGACCCAACCGGAAAATAAGTCCTAGCATGATTTTTCAGGATGTTCATAATATAAACCCTACCTCCAAAATAAGCCCCAGTTAAGATTGTCAGTCAGATGGATGCATTTAGTACCGCATTTCCCCAAAAATAAAACCTAACCAGAAAATAAGCCCTAATGCATCTTTCAGAGCAAAAATTAATATAAGACCCGGTTTTATTTTCAGGGAAACACAGTTTTGAAAATAAAATATCTTGTCCAGAAGACTGTGAATAAAAATTTGACTGCTATATATGCTTGAAGAACAGTTCCCTCTCGGTTAGCACTCGTGTAGTTTGGAGGATGACCCAATGAAGAACATAGATTTGAGTATGTTTCATGTATGTTGACTTGGAGACTTTTCACCTCTCAGCATATGTTAAAAGAGGGCAGAACTGAGACACAAAGGAAACAATTTGTATTTGGGGAAAAAAAAGAATTTGTATCTTCATCTCCAACTTGTGTGTAGGCTCGTTACCTTTGGAACTGCAGAACTGCAGAGTAAATAAATAATATGAAACAAAAGTGAAGAAGGTTGTAGCCCTGTTATCTGAGATACCCTGAAGATCCAAATTCTTCCTCTGATATCTCACATTTTTCTTTAATAATGTGATAATGACGTCAGAATAGAAATACACTAAATGTGAGTAAACTGGTATATATCTTCCTACAAGTACACACTTGTAAACGTAGTGCTTTCAGATGCTTTGAGAGCTACTTTTTGAAGATACTTTATTCATTTCTAAAAATTGAGGCTGTCCAACTAAAAAACAAAATTGCTTGGAGAGAACAAAAAAACCTCCTTCACATCAGCCCAATTCTCCCCACAGGACTGTTGTGGGGAAAATAGGAGCAGAAAGATATGTTGGGTATGTTTGCCACCTGGAGTTATTTGTAACTCCAGGTGGCAAACCTGTAACAGGAAGCAGCAGGTGAAGCTAAACACGATTACATCAGATACCTGTGCAATTAGCAAAGGGGCCCCCCAAGGCTATGTGCTCTCCCCACTTCTCTCTGTGTACCAATGACTGCATCTCCAATAATCCATCTGTTAAAGTACTGAAGTTCACAGATGACACAACAGTGATTGGTCTCATTTGAGATAATGACGAATCCGCATATAGACGAGAGGTCGAACGACTAGCCTCGTGGTGCGACCGAAACAATCTGGAACTGAACACACTCAAAATTGTAGAAATGGTGGTAGACTTTAGGAGAAACCCTTCCATACTTCCACCTCTCACAATATTAGACAGCACAGCATCAACAGTAGAAACATTCGAATTTCTAGGTTCTATCATATCGCAAGATCTAAAATGGACAGCTAACATCAAAAACATCATCAAAAAAGGACAGCAAAGAATGTTCTTTATGCGCCAACTCAGAAAGTTCAAACTGCCCAAGGAGCTGCTGATCCAGTTCTACAGCGGAATTATTGAGTCTGTCATTTGCACCTCTATAACTGTCTGGTTTGGTTCTGCAACCCAACAAGACAGACACAGACTTTAGAGGATCATTAGAACTGCAGAAAAAACAATGGCTACCAACCTGCCTTCCATTGAGGACCTGTATACTGCACGAATCAAAAAGAGAGCCGTGAAAATATTTACAGACCACTCACATCCTGGACATAAACTGTTTCAACTCCTACTCTCAAAAAGACGCTATAGAGCACTGCCAACAGAACAACTAGACATAAGAACAGTTTTTTCCTGAAGGCCATCACTCTGCTAAACAAATAATTCCCTCAACACTGTCAAGCTATTTACTAAGTCTGCACTACTTTTAATCTTCTCATCGTTCCCTCACCTATCTTTTTCAACTTATGACTGTATGACTGTAACTTTGTTGCTGGTAATCCTTATGATTTATATTGATATTGATTGTTCCTGATTGCTTATTATGTACCCTATGATTATCATTAAGTGTTGTATCATTAAGTGTTAAATTGTACCCTATAATCATCATTTGTGTTGTAAATGTTGTATCTTGATGAAGGTATCTTTTCTTTTATGTACACTGAGAGCATATGCACCAAGACAAATTCCTTGTGTGTCCAATCACACTTGGCCAATAAAAAAATATATTCTATTCTATTCTATTCTATTCTATTCTATTCTATTCTATTCTATTCTATTCTATTCTATTCTATTCTAAAACTAATAAAGATGGAATAAGTACAAATGAATAGGATAAAAAATAAAAATATCCTTATCCCCCAAGTTAAAGGGGTCCACTATAACTTAAGACCTCAGAGAAGAGACGGGTTTTAAAGGCTTGTTTAAAAGGCCAGTAACTGTTTTGTATTACGTTCTGGAGAAGGAAATGAAACATTATTTGAAGTGCATCCTGTAGCTAATAATTACATACTTGTTACGGAAACATGTTATACAATAGTTTTGGATATTCACTGTGCTCCCTTATCTCTTGAGGGCATTTCTCCAAAATCTGTCCCACTGGCTGAACCTGTATAGCCCAGGGATGCAGCTGAGGTCAGGCCCCTTCATAAATCCCCACACCACAATCCTCACAATTGTCTTGTTTTACCCATGTCTTATTTTTTTTCTTCCATTATCTCATTTCACCGCTGCTTTATCCCAGAGGACCTGAAGTGCAGTGAAATAAAGTAGCAGTGCGCAGAGCAGTCTTGCAGCTTGGCTCCTAGAGCTGTTTTAGTCTACCTAGTGCACATCTCCCTTGAGACAGCCATAAAAGAAATCAGTGTTTGTCAAACTTGGCAACTTTTAAGATGGCTCGGCTGACTGGGAAATCCTGGGAGTTGAAGCCCTCCCACCTTAAAAGTTGCCAAGTTTGAAAAACATTGAAATAAATGGAGACAAAAGAGAACCTTAGGCAGATATTACAGAATGGTGTTAATAAAATCTGTTACCTGCCCTGCTGGTAAGTGGATCTTACTGCTTTGAGGGAATGCAGTTCTCCATCTTGAAAGCAAGCATTAAGAGTGCTTTGTTTTGTCTTTGGTTATTCGGGTTTTCTCCCACGTAAAATTGGAAGTGTCTTGGTGACGTTTCGATGAAATCCCATTCGTCATCATCAGGCTAGGTCCTTACAGCTTCCTATTTCTAGGAAAAAATCTAGCTTCCTATTTCTATTTCTCCTAGAAATAGGAAGCTGTAAGCACCTAGCCTGATGATGACGAATGGGATTTCGTCGAAACGTCGCCAAGACACTTCCAATTTTACGCGGGAGAAAACCCGAATAACCAAAGACCTACATACAAACACCCGCGAAAACCTCAGAAAACACACACACACACACACACACACACATATATATATATATATATATATATATATATATGTATATAGGTCTTTGGTTGTTCGGGTTTTCTCCCGTGTAAAATTGGAAGTGTCTTGGCGACGTTTCGATGAAGTCTCATTCGTCATCTTCAGGCTTCAGCTTCGTGCTTCTGGGAGCAATGTGTGATCGCAGCTATTTTACACGGGAGAAAACCCGAACAACCAAAGACCTATATACAAACACCCGTGAAAACCTCAGAAAACATATATATATATATGTACTTTACAAAATAAATAAATAAAAATAAAATAAAATAAATATCGCTACAGTTCAGACTACAGTTTCTTTTAGGACAAGGAGCACTCTTCAGAAACAGATCTAAATTATGGACCACTCTTCAGCCTCCATTACTCTCAACCAGGGGTGAAATGCCACAGGTTCGCACCAATTCGAGCGAACCGGTAGTAATAAAAGCTACTGGTTCAAATGAACTGCTAGTAAAAAAAAAGCTACTGGTTCATGTGAACCAGTATTTCTGACAATCAGCTATGCCGCGCAATTTATATTCGCTAGAAAGCAGGAAATCAGCACAGCTGTTCCCCCCTTGCTGTTCTACTTACCTTCTTAAGCCTCTGTTTTCCACACACAGTGTGCGTTTGGTGCACAGTGCACTTGTGCACAGAGTGAACCAGTGGCAAACTGTGGAGGATTTCACCACTGCTCTCAACTATCGTCATTACTGGCTAGGAGCAGGGGTGAAATGTAAAATTTGTTCTGTGGGCGTGGCTTGGTGGTGGGGGATAATGTGATGGTGGGTATGACCAACTTTTGTTTTTTTTACTTTTAAAAGCATTTTTTCTACAACCTCTTCGGCTGAAGAGGTTGTAAAAATATGCTTTTAAAAGCCTCTGATGATCAGGCAACTCAGCTGGGATCATCAAAGGAGCCTTTTAAAAGCATTTTCTTACAATCTCTTCGGCCAAAGAGTTTGTAGAAAAAATGCTTTTAAAGAGTTCTGACGATCCCAGCTGAGTTGCCTGATCGTCAGAACCTTTTAAAAACATTTTTTTTACAACCTCTTTGGCTGAAGAGGTTGTAGAAAAAATGCTTTTAAAAGGCTCTGACAATCCCAGCTGAGCCGCGCGATTATCAGAGCCTTTTTTTTTTAACTTTTAAAAGCATTTTTTCTGCCGACGAAAAAATGCTTTTAAAAGTAAAAAAAAACAAACCTCTGATGATCACGCTGTTCAGCTGGGCATTGGGGAGAGGCAGGAATTTTTGCTACCAGTTCTCCGAACCACCTGCTGCCATCGCTACCAGATCGGGTGATCCGATCCGAACTGGTAGCATTTCACCCCTGGCTAGGAGTTGATGGAATTTCTATTTCATACTGATTGAAAGGCATCCAGTGTTTCTCTTTTTGTTTATTGCAGCTTCAATGCATTTTGTTTGTTGCATATTATGTTTATTTCAAAAGGCAGGTCTCCACTCCTGAATAATTTCATCCACTTATTTGCAATGAGTTGCACTGGTTTTATGTTCCAGTATCTTAATTTTAGAAAGCAATGTTAGTAATTATTAGTAATAATTATTACAATGTTAGTAATTATTAGTAATTTCTGAAAATGAATCCAGTTATTTTTCCATTTAATACTGAATACCCATCTCTTAAAACAGTGTTTTCCCGTCTTATAAATGAATTGTTTGTCTCTTCAGCCAAGCCTGCCTTGTTTATTGAACTTGACTCTCTTTTTTTTTTTTTGCCTTGGTTATAAAATATGCTTATGCAATTCAAACCACCAGACTGCTTGTATCCTGTTCAAACTTGTTGTGTTTGTGAAGCTCTTGCTGTTGTCATCTAATTTTCACTATGTTCCTGCCAAGTATTTCAAATATAGGGCATGGGTCTTATATCCTAACATGACAAAAATGCCTATTCTGCCACACATATTAGCAGCATTATATCGCTCAAAACTTTTTACTTAGTGATGCCGCAAAAATAGTTGAATTGACATGTTGTTCTTCTCTCAAAGTATCCACACAAATAAAAAAATAAATTTACAAGGTTGGGGTGGGACGGAAGTACAAAAAAGCTATTCATCCCATGTTTTAGATCATAAAAATGACAAAATTCCATTCTGGTTCTGCTTTGACCATTTTGTTCAGAGGATTAAAAATAAGATGTTCTCTGTAGATATTGACAGAGAAAACAATTTACTTGGGAACCAACATCTTATCTGGAACTGAACACACCCAAAACCGTAGAAATGGTGGTAGGCTTTAGGAGAAACCCTTCCATACTTCCACCTCTCACAATACTAGACAACACAGTATCAACAGTAGAAACCTTCGAATTTCTAGATTCTACCATATTGCAAGATCTAAAATGGACAGATAACATCAAAAACATCATCCAAAAAGGGCAATAAAGAATGTTCTTTCTGCGCCAACTCAGTAAGCTCAAACTGCCTAAGGAGCTGCTAATCCACTTCTACAGAGGAATTATTGAGTCTGTCATTTGCACCTCTATAACTGTCTGGTTCGGTTCTGCAACCCAACAAGAAAGACACAGACTTCAGAGGATAATTAGAACTGCAGAAAAAATAATTGCTACCAACCTGCCTTCCATTGAGGACCTGTATACTGCACGAATCAAGAAGTGGGCCGTGAAAATATTTACAGATCCCTCACATCCAGGACATAAACTGTTTCAACTCTTACCTTCAAAACGACGCTATAGAGTACTGCACACCAGAACAACTAGACACAAGAACAGTTTTTTCCCCGAAGGCCATCACTCTGCTAAACAAATAATTCCCTCAACTATTTACTAAATCTGCACTACTATTAATCTTCTCATAGTTCCCATCACCAATCTCTTTCCACTTATGACTGTATGACTGTAACTTTGTTGCTGGCAATCCGTATGATTTATATTGATATATTGACCATCAATTGTGTTGTAAATGTTGTACCTTGATGAACCTATCTTTTCTTTTATGTACACTGAGAGCATTCCTTGTGTGTCCAATCACACTTGGCCAATAAAAATTCTATTCTATTCTATATTCTATTCTTAGTATGATCGGGTGACCAGCTCTTGGAAGAGTCTTGGTTGAAGAAAAAAACTGAAATATCATAGTGGCATAAATATTCAGACTCTTTGCAACAGCACTTGAAATTTGTCAGGATGAGAAAACCTTAAAAAGATTTGCTCTACAGAGATTTATAAAAGACATTCTGCTAAATTCTAGGATTCTGTGCATGTTATCTAGAATTTCTTTTGTGGGTTTAGTTCAGTGGTAGGATTCAGCCAGTTGTGCGAACTTCGGGAAAACCAGTTGTTAACTTTCTGAGCAGTTTGGTGAACTGGTTGTTGGAAGAAATCATTAGGGCAGAGAACTGGTTGTTAAATTATTTGAATCCCACCACTGGTTTAGTTGTCTAACCCAGTGGTCATCAACCTTTCGGACCTCAAGCACCACTAAATTCATAATTTTCAATCTCGCGGACCACTAATATGATCTGCCTAATGACCGGCTGGGGGGGCATGGCTAAGCGGTCATGGCCAACTCGATGCCATTCATATCAAGGGGTGCCTCACCAGCCTCTACTCGCCCCTCCCTTCCCAGCCACTCCTCACCTGCCTGCTCGGGCTCCTTAGGGCACCAACAGGTAGCAGTTGTTGGAACTAAGCAGTCACCATGAGAAAGAGTCCATAGTTTGAGGACCCCTGATTTCATGCAATATAAAAAATGCAAATAATTTTTCTGCGGACCACCAAAATTTTCTCATGGACCACCGGTGGTCCACGGACTACCAGTTGGTGACCACTGATCTAACCTAATACAGTCATCCCTAATCATATGGCTGTTGATTTATTCTCTTCTATTGCCAAACACCAACGCACCAGTTGTAGCTGAGCCACCACCAGAAATTCAAACAAAGCTGGAACAATTGCCAACACACCAATGTCTCAGGACTATTTACGATGTCTTTCTAATCTTATAATTACTCACTACTGTAACTATATTAGCCTGTTGTAGCAACTGGAACAATAAACCTGGTGGCAGTTTAGAAATTAGAAAAGAGATTGATAACACTGTTCTCTCTGGAGTGAGACAATGCCTAGAGATAGTTCCTTTCCCTAACTGGTTTTAAAGTCTGTTTTATTTTAAATGTTTTGAAGTATGTTTGTTTTAAAAAATAACTAGAGGAGTCTGGCAAGCTGTAAAAATGAAACCGTAACCCAGTGATGGCTAACCTTTTTGTCGCTGAGTGCTGAAAGCGCGCACGTACACCCATAATGCAATGTGTGCATGCCCCCTGCCCCCCGTGCATGTGCGGTCGACCCCACCCTGCGTGCACCCTGCCCCCCGGATGCACACGTGTCTCTCGCATGTGTCCCTCCCCCCCGTGCATGCGCAGCAGAGACCTGAAAAACATCTGGCTGGCAGGAGGCATGCGTGCATGTACGGTAGAGCTGAGCTGGAGTGACAGCTCGTGTGCCCACAGAGGACTCTGCTTGCCACCTGTGGCACTCGCCATCATGGCTCTAGCCTCTATAACAGGGATCACCAATCTTGTCAACTTTAAGACTTGTGGACTTCAACTCCCAGAGTACCTCAGCCAGCTTTGCTGGCTGAGGAACTCTGGGAGTTGAACTCCACAAGTCTTAAAGTTGACAAGGTTGGAGACCCCTGCTCTAGAATTATCTTTGTTTTCCAAAATACATCTTTGGTCTATCTAAGGCATAGAAGAATTGGAAAATAAACAGAGATGGGTAGTTGCCACAATTGCTTTATTTGTGCTTTATTAAAGCAAAATCAAATCAAATCAAATCAAATTAAATCAAATTAAATCAATCAAATTAAATCAAATTAAATCAAGAAGAGGGCCGTGAAAATATTTACAGATCCCTCACATCCTGGACATAAACTGGTTCAACTCCTACCATCAAAACGACGCTACAGAGCACTGCACACCAAAACAACTAGACACAAGAACAGTTTCTTCCCGAACGCCATCACTCTGCTAAACAAATAATTTCCTCAACACTGTCAAACTATTTACTAAATCTATACCACTATTAATCTTCTCATAGTTCCCATCACCAATCTCTTTCCACTTATGACTGTATGACTGTAACTTTTTGTTGCTATCATTAAGGTTAAATTGTACCCTATGACCATCATTTGTGTTGTAAATGTACCTTGATGAAGGTATTTTTTTTTCTTTTCTTTTCTTTTTCTTTTATGTACACTGAGAGCATATGCACCAAAACAAATTCCTTGTGTGTCCAATCACACTTGGCCAATAAAAAAAAAAAGAGAGAGACAATAGTAAATTGGGGTCTTAGAAGGCCAGAGGTATAGCAAGGAGCACTAATAGGATGACAAGGATGATGTAATATCCATAATTCTTCTACAGTAATGTTTGGATTACTTATTTACATTTCCTAAACTAAAGGCTTAAATTATAATCCTTATGATTTATATTGATATATTGACCATCATTTGTGTTGTAAATGTTGTACCTTGATGACTGTATCTTTTCTTTTATGTACACTGAGAGCATATGCACCAAGACAAATTCCTTGTGTGTCCAATCACACTTGGCCAATAAAGAATTCTCTTCTCTTCTCTTCTCTTCTCTTCTCTACTCTACTCTACTCTTTTCTTCTCTTCTCTTCTCTTCTTTTCTCTTCTCTTCTCTTCTCTTCTCTTCTCTTCTCTTCTCTTCTCTTCTCTTCTCTTCTCTTCTCTTCTAATTCCTTTCTAACTGGAAATCCAGCTTTCTACCATGTTTCCATAATATATATTTCTACCCATCTCTTAATCTTCATTATGAATTTAAATTTATTAATTAGAATATTTGGATTGTGCCTTGTGTCAGTGGATCTCCAAGTAGGATAATCATGAATGGAACAGTGAAAAATGATCCACACACAATAACGTAGTAAAGGATTGCGTATCAAACTAAGATGGAAAGTTACTACTGAGCTACAGTCAAGAATAGGTAAATAGGTTTTTACACATAGCATTGAAATGAAATAAATGTTGGTATTGAAAGGAAATAAATGTTGGCATTGAAATGAAAGAATAGAATAGAATAGAATTTTTTATTGGCCAAGTGTGATTGGACAGACAAGGAATTTGTCTTGGTGCATATGCTCTCAGTGTACATAAAAGAAAAGATATGTTCATCAAGAATTCTAAGGTACAACACTTAATGATAGTCATAGGGTACAAATAAGCAATCAATAACAATATAAATCGTAAGGATACAAGCATGTTGGCCTGTGAGAAGAGAGCATTCCATAGTCAAGATGCCATAGTCAAGAAAACATTCTTGGGTCTCCAACGTACTGTAGCCTATGTTGGGACACAGAGCACAGCCTCTAAATGGATCTTCATATCTGAGCAGTTGTAGAGAGATACTTAAGTGTATTTCCCCCTCCCTATATATTTCCAGATGTACTAGGATAAAATTGCTTAGCTAGTGGTGAACCCTGCTCTTCCAACACTTTGGTTGATATTGATGTAGGGCTTAAAACATGTCATAACATAACATAACATAATATAACATAACATAACATCAGAGTTGGAAGGGACCTTGGAGGCCTTCTAGTCCAACCCCCTGCCCAGGCAGGAAACCCTACACCATCTCAGTCGTCATCAGTATGAAATGAAATGTCATCAGTAACATTTCAACTCAGTTCAGCAGGTCTTTGTTTTACATTCCTGAGCATAACTGGGATCTTTTTCAGTCCGAAATCATACTAGCAGCAGTATTCTTCACTTCTATGGATTCATCATACCAGCAGCCTAAGCTATTTTGATGATTAATGACTGAGTTAGACTGCAACACTCTCATGGGTTACAAAACCGTAGATAAAAGCTTTTATTCATGAGGAAATAAGAAGTAAAATTACTCTGCCAGCTGTCTCATTTCCAATTTTTCCTGTGCTGTGACGCATCATAAATGGCGAGCAGAACCCTGTTTACTTCTTTCAAACACAAGCAGGGCTTGTGACATCGAGCAGAACCAAAGGGTTTTAAATGTGTTTCAAAGTCTCTGATGAGAAGGTGAGGTGTGCTTAGGCCACATCTGATGTGACATAATAGAAATACATGGTCTCCTTTTCAGAAAACTAGCTTTTGCCATAGGCCCGTGATGGCAAACCTATGGCATGCGTGCCACAGGTGGCACACAGAACCCTTTCTGTGGGCATGCCAGCTGTCGCCCCATCCCAGCTCCACCGTGAATGCACACGCACCTCCCTCCAGCCAGCTGATCTTCGAGTCTCTGCAATGCATGCACGGGGGGACAGGGTGCATATGGGCGACGCTCGCATTGCATTTGGGACAGGGGTGAAATGCTCCCGGATCGGACGGGATCGTGCGATCCAGTAGCGATGGCGGCTGCTGGTTTGGAGGACCGGTAGCAAAAATCCCTGGCCCCGCCCCCCCTGCCTCTGCTGAGCCGCCGGTTTTGCTTCAGCCAAAACAGGCCTTTAAAAGTAAAAAACAGCAGAACCTTACTTGTACTCTTACTTGTAGAAAACATGTTTGCTACAAGTAAGAGTAGAGATTCTAAGGCACTTACCTGATTACTGATGAACACATGGCTCTCTTTCCAGCCCGAAAGCAGTTTCCGTTTCAGCCAGACAGAATCAATCGCTCAGCTAATCTATTTCCTCGGTGATCAACTGGCTGGCTTTGCTGGCTGAGGAACTCTGGGATTTGAAGTCCACAATAAAATAAAATATAATAAAATAATAAAATAAAATATTTGTGCAGCTTTCTGAGATTTGGTGTGTTTCTGAAGTGTTTCACTCTAACTACACAAACACACAAAATCTCAGAAAGCTGTATGTGGCATATTGTGTGTGTGTGTTAGTTGTGTGTGTGTAAAGTGTGAATGTTGGTTTTTGAGCTTTTTGTGGCTGTGTGAAGTGTGAAGTGCAGCTGCTTTTACTTTGTGTGTGAGTCAGTTGTGTGTGTGCAAAGTGTGAAAGTTGGTTTTTGAGCTTTTTGTGGCTATGTGAAGTGTGAAGTGCAGCTGCTTTTACATTGTGTGTGTGTCAGTTGTGTTGTGTGTGTGTAAAGTGTGAAAGTTGGTTTTTGGTACCTCTTATTGTTTTTTTATATTTTGTTTGTTATTTTTATTATTTATTGTTATTGGCCACGCCCACCAAGCCATCTGACCACCAAGCCACACCCACCAATTAAGCCACGCCCACAGAACCAGTAGGGAAAATTTTTAGATTTCACCCCTGATTTGGGGGGGGGGTTGTGCGCGGGCCCCCTCGTGCCCTATTTTGGGCCTGGAAGGCCTTCTGCACCAACCTGGAAGCCAAAACAGGGCACCGGGGGAGGGGGGGCACATGCACGGGGGTGCTGGGGCGCATGCGTGGGGGCGGGGTGATTTCCCAAAGAAATCGAAGCTTCTTTGAAAATGTTGCTGACAACTTTTGTAATGTCACTGTTGTGTTGTCAGCTAGTATGAAATGAAAATAATTTCCCAGGAATGACTAGTCCAAAGTCGCTCAGTGAGCTTCTTCCGCAGTGGTGATGATTTGGCCAAATGTCTTCACTGGTAGTTATTTTATTTTATTATTGTATATAAGATAGTCTTTTTCAAATCAAGCTCAACCCCTGTTTGTTTGTTTTCTTTCCGATCTACTTTGCAGCCCCGCCCAGGCCTGGAACTGTTTTGTTTTCACAATTTAACCAAGGTTGTCTAGAAGTCTATGACTGCTACAGATTTATAAATATACAAAGGATTTTTCTCTTTTACCTAGAGATTAAAGATGTATCGAACTCTTTCAAGAAATGATCAAGTAAGTTAATGAAAAGATGAATCTTTTAAATCAAATATACAAATAGCTATAAGGATATTCATAAGCATCTTGGAGGAGCAGTTTGGTGTAGCAATAAAGGCAGGCTAGAAACCAGGAGACCATGAGTTCTAGTCTCACTTTAGGCATAAAGCCACCTGGGTGACCTTGAACCATTTACTTTCACTCAGTCCCAAGTATTAGATTGTGGCAAAGCACTTCTTTGCAGTCACCAGGACTTAAGATTGACTTGAAGAGATACACACATGTACACACTTGCACAGTGGACACACACGCACACAAACACAGACACAAAGACAGAGAACAAACGTTTAATGTTGTATCTTTCTTCATTTATGGAATTTTGTATAAGGAAAGGATCCATTTACTATCACGCACCATTTGTAATCCTGTCAATTTCCCACCTTCTGCCATTCTCTTCTACAGAAAACCCACTGGATGTTGTATAATGGAAAGGAATTGAATGGAATAGAAGAGAAGAGAATGAGAAGAGAAGACGAGACGAGACGAGACGAGACGAGAAGAGAAGAGAAGAGACGAGACGAGACGAGACGAGACGAGACGAGAAGAGAAGAGAAGAGACGAGACGAGACGAGACGAGACGAGACGAGAAGAGAAGAGAAGAACAGACTTGGAAGAGACCTTGGAGGTCTTCTAGTCTAATCTCCTGCTTAAGGTAGGAGATCTTATACCATCCTGGAAGAATGGCTGTCCAATATTTTCTTAAATACCTCCAACACCCACAACTCCCAAGAGGCAGTCTATTCCATTGATTAATTGTTTATGCCGTCAGGAAATATTTCCTTAGTTGCAGATTGGACTTCCCTCTGACACGTTTCCATGCATTGCTGTTTTCAGGTGCTTTGGAGATTAAATAAAACCTCTTCTTCCCTTGAACAGTCCTTCATGTAATGGAAGATGGCTACCATGTCACCCCTAAGTTTTCTCTTCATTCAGCTAAACATATCTAATTCCCTTAGACTAGTCCTTTTTAGTCCCTTGAACTAAAAAACATCCAAAGTCCCTTTCAGTAGCCCTATGGTCTACGGTTCTATGAAATTTCTACACTGTCCTCTCACCTATGTGACTCTGGGTAGTTTAAAACAATATAATAATATAAAAACATGATTAAAAGCATAGTTAAAGACAACTGTAAAAACAAGGTTAAAATTTACAAGTTAAAAGTAAGAATCAAAGCTTAAAAGCTTGCACAAAACGTATGTAAAATATAATCTGCAGGCAATGGTTTCAGAGCTGATGAAGGCAGGATAGAGGGGAAGAGTGAAGATCAAAGCAGTGTTGCAGCATTGGCACATGGCAGCCCCAAAGGGGGTGGAGCTTACCCAGTGGCGAAATGTAAAATTTATTGCTATAGGTTGTTGCCAACTTTTTTTTTTCTTTTTTAAAGCATTTTTTTACTACCAATTCGGGTGAATAGGTAGCAAAAAAATGCTTTAAAAAAGTAAAAAAAAAAGGTTCTGATAATCACAGCTGTGCCGTGCGATCGGCGGAACCTTTTTTTTTTTTTAACCTTTTTAAAGCATTTTTTTTTACTACCGGTTCATTCAAACCAGTAGTTTTTATCATTACCGGTTCTCCCCAACCGGAGTGAACCTGTAACATTTTAGCCCTGAGCTTACCTTATGTCTGTTGACACTCTGAAGAAAGCTTGAAGGATCCGTTTCCATGGAAAGCAGCCATTGGATGTAATAGGGTGGCTAATCTTTTGTCACAGGGATAACACTGTCATAAATGATTTCAATATAATAAATAATGTTTGTTTCCTTACTGCAAACCAGGGTTGAAATTCAAAAGGTTCTGACAGGTTCTGGAGAACCGGTAGCGAAAATTTTGAGCAGTTCGGAGAACCGGCAAATACCACCTCTGACTGGCCCCAGAGTGGGGTGGGAATGAAGATTTTGTAATACCCTTCCCCCAGGAGTGGGAGGAAATGGGGATTTTGCAGTATCCTTCCCCCGGAGTGGGGTGGGAATGGAGATTTTGCAGTATCCTTTCCCTGCCATGCCCACCAAACCACACCACACCCGCCACGCCACACCCACAGAACCGGTAGTAAAAAATTTGAATTCCACCACTGATAAATCGCACATCTGTTGCAACTGCCTCGTGGCCTCTTTGAGTAGCTGTTGTCAAAGTGTCCCATAAAAGCTAAAAACAAATGAAAAATTAAAAGTGGCCATATCTTTTTCTTTGACAAACCTAAGAGCTTAGGAGACTTCAAAAGCTAAGAAAATGGAAAGCTATTTTTTTTTAAAAAAATAATTTCTATAGTTGCCAACCCAGTGACTCCGGGTATGGCATTACAATTTATAAATACCTTATAACTGAATATTATAGAATATTATAAGGGAGAGGAAACTGAATAATTGGCTTTCCTAGGCATAAACTCAATATGGTAGCTACTACATTATAACTTAAATGCCCACAGAACCGGTAGTAAAAAAAATTGAATTTCACCACTGTTGCAAACTAATGATGCATCAACTAGTTTTTCCACTTTGTTCTTTTGTGCCACTTTCATTCCGGCTTATCCGTGGAAGTGCTGTCACCTAGTGGCAAATATCCTTTTAAAAAAGAAGCAAGCCGGTAATGGGAAAGCTGCTCTAAAATTCAGTAAATGCTGATGAATCTAGGATATAATTCCATTCTGTCTAAGCTGGAGGATGTTCTTGGAATTTACCCTCCTCCTGATCCCACAGAGGTAAATGGAAAGATAATTAAATTATTGTTGGTTTTCAGCAATCACACATATAGATAATTATCTCATTGGTTTGTTCGATTTGCATCCATAATATGATTCTCACAGAAATTCGGAACAGGAAGTCCACTATTAAACCCAAAATTTCTGTTGCTAAGTGAGACATTTGTTACGTGAGTTTTGCCCATTTTACGACCTTTCTTGCTACAGTGGCTAAGTGAATCACTGCAATTCTTAGTTATATAATTGTTAAGTGAATCTGGCTTTCCCCATTGGCTTTGCTTCTCAGAAGATTGCAATAGGGCCATGATGTAAAACCTAGGGCATGCGTGCCACAGGTGGCACACGGAGCCAGTGTGCATGTGTGCGCCTGCCAGCTGATTTTCGGGCCTTTTGGGCCCACCGGAAGTTGGAAGTTTCTGGCCTTCCGACGGCCTGCAGATGGCCAGGGAAGGCCGTATTCGCCCTCCCCAGGCTCCTAGAAAGCCTCTGGAGCCTGGGGAGAGCAAAAAACGGGCCTTCCAATCCCACTGGAAGTCAGGAAACAGGCCATTTCCAGCCTCCGGGGGGGTAGGGAAGGCCATTTTTGCCCTCCCCAGGCTCCTAGAAAGCCTCTGGAGGCTGGGGAGGGCAAAAAACAGGCCTACCGGGCCCACCATGCCATCGCGTGCCAAAAGCGGGAGGAGTGTTGGGGTTGCACATGCATGCATGGGGGGCAGGGGTGCATTGAATTATGGCCGCGTGTGTATGACCCCCCCCACTCCCCCTGCTTTTGGCACATAACGGCAAAAAGGTTAGCCATCATTGCAATAGGGGATCATATGACCCCAGAACACTGCAGTCGTAGAAATATGAGTCAGTTACCAAGGACTACTTGCATTTACAATTTATTAAACACTATTTGTAGATGGCTGTTACATAATTTAACTTTGTAAAATGACAATTTCTCTTTTTAAAAAATAAATAAATAAAACCTGAATAAATGCTGAACTGAAAGGAAGCCTCCACCAAATCTGACTGGTTAAATACACTGATATCCACAGTGTTAATATTTATAAAAGGCTTGCTGAGTGTCTGAAAAAAAAAATCATACATATTTTATCTTTGCAATCTTTAAAATATTCATGAAAGGTTTGCCAATATTACTAATTCCAGGTTCGATGGAGGAAGCTGAGACATTATCATCTGTTTAAGGTCACTGCTGAATTAATGACTGATGAGAAGTTTGAATCGGGGATTTTCTGACTCATATTTTTTTGCATTATTTGTAAAGATACCCAATCCCATATCATGGTTTTCTAATTCTATAAATGTCCTTCAGAAGAGTTAAACAAGCAGTGATACTTAAACTATGATCTGGGAACCATCAGATGATCCACTTTTGGTATTCATTGACTGTAACTGGCTGGCCAGAGCTCACTTACCAGATTCTTATGTCCAAATGATAATAGCAAAAGCAATAGCACTTAGACTTATATACCACTTCACAATACTTTCCAGCCCTAAGCGGTTTACAGAGGGCTATAATATTGCCCTCCCCCCAACAATCTGGCTCCTCATTTTACCGACCTCAGAAGGATGGAAGGCTGAGTCAACCTTGAGCCTGGTGAGATTTGAACTGCCAAATTGTAGGCAGCCGGCAGAAGTAACCTGAAGTACTGCATTCTAATCACAGCGCCACTATGGTGCAATAATACAAGAAGTGATATGAATATGAATATTTGGAAAACTGATAATAGTGAACAGGCCTTGAGTCTGCCCTAAGTCTGCATGTGCTATGCGAGGGAAATTTGTGAACTCTTATTTGCACTCAAATAATTATAAAAAAATAATTACTAAATTAATATTTAAAAACAGGACTTAATTGGATTGGAGATCCATTTACCCAGGGGTGAAATGCTCCTGGTTCAGACCGGATCGCCCAATCCGGTAGTGATCTTGGCTGGTGGTTCGGAGAACCTGTGGCAATCGCGGTGTGAGGCTCTGCCCACCCACCTGGCTGTCGTTACTTCCAGGTTTTAACCAGGAAGTAATGTGTTTTGTACCTTCTACACATGTGCAGAAAGGTTTTCCGCATGCACAGAGGGTATATGTGCCCATGTGATGCGCGTGTATGAGCACTTCCGAACCAGTAAGGAAGGTAAGTAGATTTCACCCTTGCACTTACCCCTAGCTTCTTACTACCGTAGCTTACTACTGAATAATATTTTTAACCAGCATGTTTGCATCAAGAGCGGTTATTATTTTGTTGTTAAGATAATTTGAGAGGTAAAGAAATGCTTAATTTTGGATTATTTTTAAAATTCAAACTAAATTAAATTTACTTGTAAAAGACATTTAAAAACAGGGAAACACACAGAAATGCAGTTATAATCATGTTCTTATTCTCCAAAACCAATTGATAGACAAAAATGTACAAGAGTAGATGTCTCATTGAATGGGCCTCTCCATTTTCTCATTGGTCCACAATGTAGAATTAACCACAGGCAGTGGGATTCAGCCAGTTCGCACCACTTCGGGAGAACCGGTTGTTAATTTTCTGAGCAGTTTGGCAAACTGGTCGTTGGAAGAAATCATTAGGGCAGAGAACCGGTTGTTAAATTATTTGAATCCCACCACTGATCATAGGGCATTCTGAATGTCCATATCCAACATTTCTGGATGTCTGGATATTTTGATGCATCATCCCCTGTCTAATAGCAGATTCTGCAACTGGTTACTAGTCATATTGAGTTGCATACAGGTAGCCATCAAATTATATCCGAAATTTAAGCTGGAACTAGGGTTGTAAATCATGCCACTTCTTAAGTAGAACACCCTGTGATCACGCCTGAGTTTATGAGCTTTTTTTGCAATGGTTGTTAAATGAATCACCATGGCTGTTAAGTGAATTTTGACAGAATAGTCTGCAATGACTGGTTTTTTGCCAGAAACTGGATGTGGTAACTTTGGAGAGTTAACTAAGCAGCCGGCCATAAGTCAAAGACTACCTATATTGTAGATACTTCTGAGTGATTGCAAACCATGCCTCATATAGTTTTGGCTTCTATAAAATGTCTTGTGATCATGACATTCACACAGAATATTTCATCTCTTAAAGCAAGGAGGTATTTTTATCATTTATGAATTATATCAGGAATACATGTATTGTACCTTGAATCAAAAGTGTTTCTTTTTAGTTTTGGCAGCTTTAAGACTCTGGATTGCAGGGTAATCCTTATCACGTATCTGATAAGGGAAAAAGAAAGAAAGAAAGAAAGAAAGAAAGGAAGGAAGGAAGGAAGGAAGGAAGGAAGGAAGGAAGGTGTTGTGTCTTGCCCGCTTTCACCGCAGCCGGGGCCTTCTTATCTGCTTCCGAACGCTGAGGAATGTCCTAGTATGCCTCCCGGCCCCAGCCCTGGCTCCATGCCCAGACAGGCTGAGGAGGAGGAAGCACCTCCAGCCCCCAGCTCTGGCTCCATGCCCAGGCAAACGGAGCAACTAGACCCCTCCCCCTCCCCCACAGCATGTAAGCCTGAGGGAGGTCAATTACCAACAGCTGCCGACTGGAGTGACACTCGCTTCAGAAGAATTGATAGGTGGCGGCGACAGAAGGAAGGGAGGGGCAGGCCTGGATAAGTGTTGAGTCATGGAGCCACACCCCATGGCCTATATAAAGGATCTGATTTCTGGCAGTCTCTGAGTCAGGCAAAGTCGAACATATCTTGCTGAAGTCACTTTCTGGTCTCCTGCCTGCCTTGAGAACTTTGCTAGGACTTTGGCAGAGCTGCAGAGGCACGCCTGATTCGGATTTCCCTGACCCGGCCGTCAGCGGAGGAGTGGGACACGACAGAAGGAAGGAAGGAAGGAACCAGAATGTGGCCTGAAATGGGTGTGGGGAAAAGTGTTGAAGAATGGTGTTAGAAGAATAATTTGGTGTTTCAACTCGAGCCAGGGTTATGCAAGAATAAATAAAAATGAGATCCAGACATCTGTGAGGAAAGAAGAAATATTGATTCCTAAAAGCAAACAGTTTGCTTTTAGGAGCGGCTGCATAAGTGGGGTACAGCAACAGATATTTATAGGGGAGCTTGTCCTGGTGTGGAACTGTCTATGTGCTGATTCTAGGGTGACACATGAGGTGTGTGTGTGTGTAGATATGTATTCTTGTGACCATGCAGTTCTGCTGGGAGATTCTGTTTGTGTTTACAGACCTTATCTTTTGATATGTAAATTAGGTGTGAGTAACTTATTTGGGCTTTTGAAGACCTTTAAGTAACCTTTGCTATTTTAGTTTCAGCTTGACTGTCAATTATCTAGTGGAGACACAATTCTCAGTCCACTGTGGATTCTGTTAATGTTTTTTAAGGGAAGATGGAAACAGTATAAAGAATAAAATATATTTTGATATAAAACTTCTCAGAATGACCACGAGGCATCCTGTTTATCTGAACTTGATAGGGAGAAATATTCTTATTTCTGAAAACCAACATGTGTCACTCGCATAAAATTGCTGTTGCAAAAATTGCAATTCAGATAAAATTGGAAAAATTGTAAACTGTTCCATTGCAACACACTAATTCATGAGTATGGTTAGACAGGAAGCCCAAATACATTTTTTTTTAAAAAAATGAGCTCTATCTCTTCTTTACAGCCCTGAGCTGAGGGCGGATTTAAATTAGCAAAACGAATCATCAAATAATCTTCAAGATGTCTTTTTCTTCAAAAATAAGATGTTGCTGCCTCTGCAATGTGACCCCGTGTTTAAAAATGCTTGTTAGCCTTTCAAACAGTATTTTAAAACCACTTTATCCTTGACTGCTTGTGTGATCTTTGAAAGTTGACTCAGAAAGGATGAATCAGTGAGCTTCGCCACTGGTGGTCTTGGAGATAAGGAGCGAAAGGAGCGTTGGGAGAAATGTCCTTCTTGGTTCAGTTCCAAGTGGGGGAAAAAAGACACTAGAAACATGGAGACTGCTTGGAAAGATGGTTTAACGGTGGACAGAATCGCATGGTTTGAGTTCCTGAACAGAAAAGGGCAGAGATGCTGAGAATCCCTGGCTTTTATACCCTCTCTGGCTTTGAACTTCCTGGGGCACAGGAAGAGTATCCTGATTGGTTGCTGTCAGAGGTCATAGCTAGCAGTGGTGGGTTTCAATTTTTTTTACTACCCGATTCTGTGGGTTTGGCTTGGTGGGCGTGGCAGGGGAAGGATACTGTAAAATCTCCATTCCCTCCCCAATCCAGGGGAAGGATACTGCAAAATCCCCATTTCCTCCCGATCAGCTGGGACTTGGGAGGCAGAGAATAGATGGGGGCGGGGTCAATCAGAATTTTTACTACCGGTTCTCCAAACTACTCAAAATTTCTGCTACCGGTTCTCCAGAACTGGTCAGAACCTGCTGAAACCCACCTCTGATAGCTAGTCTTGCTGGCTGATTATAATCTCCCCAGGTGCCATATGGGGAGTTTCTGTTGCTAGATGGGTCCTATTGTGTTGCAGATGATGGTCTATTGACAAAGGTGGGGGGAGGGGAGGCAGGAAGATGGGAGCTGCTTTGTCTTTAAAACATGTTTCTTCATTTCTCATCCAGGGAAATATATTCTGCCTTTTTAATATTTCCTAAAATATTTCATTCTCCTAGGAGAGGGGTGGGTAACTTCCTACAGAAGGATGTCTACATTGTGACATGCAGTCTAATGACCAGAGGCAGAATTAACAGAAGAAAAATGTTTTGACCATAAGTGTTTGACGAATTACATTATATGCAGCATGCGCTGCCGTCTGTGATTTAGAGATTTAGAATAGAATAGAATAGAATTTTTATTGGCCAAGTGTGATTGGACACACAAGGAATTTGTCTTGGTGCATATGCTCTCAGTGTACATAAAAGAAAAGATACGTTCATCAAGGTACAACATGTTGGAAGAAATATCCATCTGGGTTCAGTTCCAAGTGGGGACAAAGACACTGGAAACGTGGAGGCTGCTTGGAAAGATGGTTTAATGGTGGTCAGGATCACATGGCTTGAGTTCCTGAACAGAAAAGGGCCTGAGATCCTGTGTGCTCCCTGGTTTTATGATTTTTCTGAGCTTTGACCTTTCTGGGGCACAGGAAGAGTATCCTGATTGGTTGTCAGACTCCCAGGGGGTGGGGGTCTTAGCTAGCCTTGCTGGCTGTCTCTCAAGCTTGCTTGAGCCTTGCCATGTGGTGAGTTTCAGTTGTATTGTGTTGCAAATCATGGGGGGATTGAGTGAGCTTGGTTGAAGCCTTAATTGCCCATTGACAAAGGTGGGGAGAATGAGTGAGCTTAGCTGAGGCTTTTAATGGCCCATTGACAAAGGTGGGGGGGAGTCAGGAAGTTGCAGGGAGCTCCTTTGTCTTTAAAATATGTTTCTCCATTTCTCATCCAGGAAGGTATAATATTCTGCTTTTTAAAATATTTCCTAGAATATTTCATTCTTCTAGGAGGGGGGTGGGTGCTAAATTCCTACAAACATTTACAACACAATTGATGGTCAATATATCAATATAAATCATAAGGATTGCCAGCAACAAGTTAGAGTCATACGGTCATAAGTGGAAAGAGATTGGCGATGGGAACTATGAAACGATTAATAGTAGTGCAGATTCAGTAAATAGTCTGACAGTGTTGAGGGAATTATTTGTTTAGCAGAGTGATGGCCTTCGGGAAAAAACTGTTCTTGTGTCTAGTTGTTCTGGTGTGCAGTGCTCTATAGCTGCTTTGAGGGTAGGAGTTGAAACAGTTTATGTCCAGGATGCGAGGGATCTGCAAATATTTTCACGGCCCTCTTCTTGATTCGTGCAGTATACAGGTCCTCAATGGAAGGCAGGTTGGTAGCAATTATTTTTTCTAAATTATTCTTCCATTTTTATTTAATAATGGGGCGGGCAGGGGTACTGAGAATGAGAAGAGGACACTTAAGTCTTCCCTCTTGGTGAAGATTCTTCCTCCCAACCTAACCATACAGGTAGCCCTTGACTTGCAACACTTTGTTTAGTGACCGTTCCAAGTAATAACGGCACCGACAAAAGTGACTTATGACCGTTTTCCACACTCATGACCACTGCAGCATCCCCGTGATCATACGATCAAAATTCAGGCTCTTGACAACTGACTCATATTTATGACGGTTGCAATGTCCCGGGGTCACGTGATCCAGGGGTGGGTTCTACTTACCTTTACTACTGGTTCTCAACAGGACATTGTTTGTTTCAAATGGGATGCTTGTTTCGCTCGCGCTTGCTTGCTTCTATGCATGCGCAGAAGCTTTCTGATGATGTCAGGGTCGGTGGGCGGAGCCTCCCCCCTGGTTTTACTACCAGTTTGCAAGAACCGGTTTGAACAGGGGGCAACCCACCACTGACGTGATCCCCTTTTGCGACATTCTGACAAACATAGTCAGGGGGAAGCCAGATTCATTTAACAACCGCGTTACTAACAATTGCAGCGATTCGCTTAGCAACTGTGGCAAGAAAAATTGTAAAATGGGGCAAAACTCACTCAACAAATGCTTTACTTAGCAAGAGAAATTTTGGCTTCAATTGTTGGTTGTATGTCGAGGACTACCTATATGTGGAAAAGAAAACCTTGCTGCTACCAATAATAAATATTTCTGTTTTGTATTTTTATCCTCTTAAAAGTAATTTCCACGCTAGAGATAAATGTGAGGAATTTTCCCGAAAGATATAGCTTGGCAAAAAAGAATGACATGTCCAAAAAGATATATAGTATGACTTTTTAGAATGCATAGTACAGATAATTCCTTATTTTCAGTTTTAAATGCATACTAGCTGTACAGCATCTTGCGAATTATGTTATGATGATGTTATTAATATTATTGTTTATTAACACAACAATATTATTGTTTATTAATACAACAACATTATAATAGCAACAGCAATAGCACTGAGACTTATATATTGCTTCACAGTGCTTTACAGCCCTCTCTAAGCAGTTTACAGAGTCAGCATATTGCCCCCAATAATCTGAGTCCTCATTTTACTGACCTCGGAAGGATGAAAGGTTGAGTCAACCTTGAGCAAGTCAGGATTGAACTCCTGGCAGTCAGCAGAATTAGCCTGCAATACCGCATTCTAACTGTTGTGCCACCACGGCTCTAATAATCAATGTAAGACATTTGCAAGATATTTATTAATACACTATCATCAATATAAGCAGTTCCTGGCTCAATTTTTAGATTATATTAAATAACACAAAAGCAGATGTTTCCGGCACCATAAATATCCTGCAAAAAATAATATTTCAATGAGATGGCAATTAGACCATAAGGAAAAACAAATTAATCTTGGTTGCGTTACTGAGGTGAGCAAAGCGGAGCATGAATTGTAATCACGTTTTTCATCTCATCGGGCATGTCTCTGTGCACATGTCTGAAGATCACCACCAACAATTTGAACTGACTACATGCCCAAAATTTACTATAACAGATAGTGATATATCAAGAGATTAACCCATAATTGATTAGCATCTTAACAAATTTAACCTTCCAACCAAATTGAATCTCAAAATACAAGGAACCTTAACCATACTTCCATCTTAAAATGGATCCTGGCAGACAATCTACACTGAAGATTCGTTACCACTAAACAAAAACTCACCGCAAGGCTATCCTACCATTAAAATTAACCAATGCTTTCCTGAAATCCAAATCTCAACCCTAACTCTTATTTTCTCCTACTACCAAAGGAAATATTCTGCTTAAAAGTTCTCCTGGGACAATATTATACTGTAAAATGAATGTAATACAACCAGTAATTAAAAAAAAAACTCATCCAAAACTTACAGCCAGGGGTGAAATTCACTTCCCTTCCCTACCAATTTGCAAACGTGCATGCGCCATGGTCCACGCATGTGCAGAAGCTTAAAATGTCATAAAAAATTGACATCATGATGTCCATGGGGGTGGGCAGAGCCTCCCGCACCCTCCGCTACCGGTTCATCTGAGCCGGAGAGAACTGGCTGAATTTCACCTCTGCCCACAGCTAAATTTTCCTATACACTTCATGTAAAACTAACCCTAAACACAAATTCATCAAGTACCAATGAGTTACTTTATATTGACCTAAACAGTATTTCTGGGGACGCGATGGCTCAGGGGCTAAGATGCTGAGCTTGTCGATCGAAAGGTGAAAGGCAGTTCAGCAGTTCGAATCCCTAGTGCTGCCGTGTAACGGGGTGAGCTCCTGTTACTTGTCCCAGCTTCTGCCAACCTAGCAGTTTGAAAGCATGTAAAAAAAATGCAAGTAGAAAAATAGGGACAACCTTTGGTGGTAAGGTAACAGCGTTCCGTGCGCCTTTGGCATTTAGTCATGCCAGCCACATGACCACAGAGATGTCTTTGCACAGCGCTGGCTCTTTGGCTTTGAAATGGAGATGAGCACCGCCCACTAGAGTTGGGAACGACTAGCACATATGTGCGAGGGGAACCTTTACCTTTTAAACAGTATTTCTAAAATATCCCAAATATATGACTATCACTAACCGCAAAACTCCACACAGATTAAATCTCACAACAACTGAACATCAGACCCCATAAAAACTTATGTGTAATATTATTTTATCCTTATAATAAAAGTTCCATTTTTATCTCATATGTTAACCTGGCAGGCAATGGCTACAGTAGGATGACGAGATGACAATAATTAATGATAAAAAAATCAAAAACTCATCCTTCTCTTAAATTTAACCTTAGATATCAAAGAAGCCTAATTTCACAGTTCTCCTAATGTACTTTTTTTATTTACCAGAAATGTTTGCTAGGAATCCTCTCTATACCAGGGGTCTCCAACCTTGGTCCCTTTAAGACTTGTGGACTTCAACTCCCAGAGTCCCCCAGCCAGCAAAGCTGACTGAGGAACTCTGGGAGTTGAAGTCCACAAGTCTTAAAGGGACCAAGGTTGGAGACCCCTGCTCTATACAGCACACTAATGTGAATTGCATGCATATCAATTACTGAATTTCTAAAAATACTATTTAAAAATACTATCTGTCCTAATATGTGCCGATACCTTCTTGATTCTTTTTCATTTAGATATTGCTTTTATGATTCTCACATTGATTTCAAAAAAGAACTATTTTATTTAAAAAAAAATAGATTAAAAAAGGCAATCCTTTTCTGTAACTGTGTTTGCATTTGCCATTTATTCATTTATTAACCCTTCCTATGTGCATGCCACCATTCCACAGCAGTGTTTAAAACAGACAAATTAAAACATCGCCGGAAAAAAATTATTTAAACTGGAACAATAGGAAATCCGAAAAAGAAAAAAAATGAAAAGGAACTGTGTTTCCCTCACATTTTATAAAGTAGGTAAGGGTGCAAATCTGTTTAACTGCTGTCCTTTTCACTACGTTTTTCTCTTTATTATACTGCAGAAAAAGAATAGAATTTTTTATAGAATAGAATTTTTTTATTGGCCAAGTGTGATTGGACACACAAGGAATTTGTTTTGGTGCATATGCTCTCAGTGTACATAAAAGAAAAGATACGTTCATCAAGGTACAACATTTACAACACAATTGATGGTCAATATATCAATATAAATCATAAGGATTGCCAGCAACAAGTTATAGTCATATAGTCATAAGTGGAAAGAGATTGGTGATGGGAACGATGAAACGATTAATAGTAGTGCAGATTCAGTAAATAGTCTGACAGTGTTGAGGGAATTATTTGTTTAGCAGAGTGATGGCCTTCGGGAAAAAACTGTTCTTGTGTCTAGTTGTTCTGGTGTGCAGTGCTCTATAGCGTCGTTTTGAAGGTAGGAGTTGAAACAGTTTATGTCCAGGATGCGAGGGATCTGCAAATATTTTCACGGCCCTCTTCTTGATTCGTGCAGTATACAGGTCCTCAATGGAAGGCAGGTTGGTAGCAATTATTTTTTTCTGCAGTTCTAATTATCCTCTGAAGTCTGTGTCTTTCTTGTTGGGTTGCAGAACCGAACCAGACAGTTATAGAGATGCAAATGACAGACTCAATAATTCCTCTGTAGAATTGGATCAGCAGCTCCTTGGGCAGTTTGAGCTTACTGAGTTGGCGCAGAAAGAACATTCTTTGTTGTCCTTTTTTAATGATGTTTTTGATGTTAGCTGTCCATTTGAGATCTTGCGATATGATAGAACCCAGAAATTTGAAGGTTTCTACTGTTGATACTGTGTTGTCAAGTATTGTGAGAGGTGGGAGTATGGAAGGGTTTCTCCTAAAGTCTACCACCATTTCTACGGTTTTGAGTGTGTTCAGTTCCAGATTGACGGAACATTCCCCCCCACCCTGTGCATTTTCCCTTTGAAATTAACCAGCCCTGGCATCATTAAAAAGAAGAATCTACTTGTTGTCATTCATTAGCTCCAGCCTCAGCTGCTTCTGTCTCAGCATTCCTTTGTGGAGTATTTCTGCTCAGATATAAACCACGAAATCTAACTGCAACTCCCTGCTAGGCCCTCTTTTTAAAATGTATATTTTTAAGCCTAAAAAAACCTTGGGAAATTTGAAAACTCCCTTACTCTCCTATTATAGGGTAGATTAAGTTTGAGTTATGCAAGGCTCAAATAATGAATGTGTTCAGGAGCCCAGTTTATAATGACCATTTATTTATTGATTTATTCATTGATGGCCTTCAAAGGAAGCAGGGAGATGAAACCAATTGCATTTGTTCCTGTTCTTTTCTTAGCCCACGGCTGGCCATCGCCAACAAGTAGTTTAGAATGAGCTGAGACAACACACCGGTTAATTTTAATTTGCCATCTACGTTAAGGACGGTTGTTACTGCATTGTGGGATGCCGTACCCAATAGAATGCAAATCCTATTCAAAAAAGGTTGGCAGTAAACCGCCGGACATCTACTGTGTCAAACTGTTGGAAGAAATATCCATCTGGGTTCAGTTCCAAGTGGGGACAAAGACACTGGAAACATGGAGGCTGCTTGGAAAGATGGTTTAATGGTGGTCAGGATCACATGGCTTGAGTTCCTGAACAGAAAAGGGCTGAGATCCTGTGTGCTCCCTGGCTTTATGCTTTCTCTGAGCTTTGAACTTTCTGGGGCACAGGAAGAGTATCCTGATTGGTTGTCAAACTCCCAGGTGGTCTAGGGATCTTAGCTAACATTGTAGCTAACATTGTAGGTTGTCCCTCAAGCTTGCCTGAGCCTTGCCATGTGGTGAGTTTCTGTTCTATTGTGTTGCAAATGATGGTCCATTGAGGAAGGTGGGGGGATTGAGTGAGCTTGGCTGAAGCTTTAATGGCCCATTGACAAAGATGGGGGGGAATCAGGAAGCTGCTTTGTCTTTAAAACATGTTTCTCCATTTCTCATCCAGGGAAATATATTCTCCCTTTTAAAATATTTTCTAAAATATCATTCTTCTAGGAGGGGGGTGGGTGCTAAATTCCTACAAACTAAAGTTTAATGTATGGTAAATAGCAGGCAAACAAGGGAGGTAAGATATGGAAATAGGGCTAGTAGGAGTTATAGCAGTCTAGCTAAAAGGAAACTGGCGGGGAGGGGGGGGAATACCATACAATTGGCACAAAGTTGGGGCAAAGGTTACTAAATTGAAATGATATTAGTAACATTTGCCAATTATATCATAGTGAAGGGGTTCAACTATATAACTAAATTTTATAATTTTTGCCAGAGGCTTTTTCCACATCTAATGGTGCCGATAGAAATTGACCTTTCTGTTTATGGTATTACTTCCACAACTAATTTGATGTTGCATGCCGCCTGCTTCGTTTTTTATAAACCCTGCACTATCATTTTGAATAATGAACATATAGCTTTTATATCAGGGGTGAAATGTAAAATTTGTTACTACTGGTTCTGTGGGCGTGGCTTGGTGGGGAGGGGTGTAATGTGACTGGGTGGGTGTGGCAACTTTTTTTTTTTACTTTTAAAAGCATTTTTTCTACAACCTCTTCGGCTGAAGAGGTTGTGATAAAATGCTTTTAAAAGGCTCTAACGATCCCAGCTGAGTTGCCTGATTGTCAGAGACTTTTCTTTTCTTTTAAAAGCATTTTTTTGCCTTTAAAAGAAAAAAAAAGCCTCTGACGATCAGGCAACTCAGCTGGGATCACCAGAGCCTTTAAAAAGTATTTTTCCTACAACCTCTTCGGCCAAAGAGGTTGTAGAAAAAATGCTTTTAAAAGGCTCTGATGATCCCAGCTGAGCTCCGCAATCAGAGGCTTTTTTTTTACTTTTAAAGCATTTTTTCGGTCGAAGAAAAAATGCTTTTAAAACTAAAAAAAAAACCTCTGATGATTGCGCGGCTCAGCTGGGCATGGAGAGGGGAGGGATTTTTACTATGGGTTCTCCAAACCACCCGCCGCCATCGCTACCGGATTGGATGATCCGGTCTGAACCCATCAAGGTAATGTCATAGGCATCAAGCAGGTTATTAATGTTTCTTCCTCCAACTTTTAAATCCTAGTCCTAATCCCAGTGGAACCATTAGTTTTACTTAGGGAGTGAAGGTTAAACAAATTGTTTTACTGTTTTGGGGGGTTCTGATATTATAAGATTGAAGAAAGGATTCATGCTTTGATACTCGGGTTTCTAGTTTAGCATATTGTGTGAACCCAGTCATATCTAAGCAACTTGTTATATTTGTTTGGACAAGGACTTTGTCTCTCCCTAGTTCCCTAAAATTGTTTATGGGAACAATCTACATCTGGAAGAGTAATCCAATGTTTCTTAAATATAGGAAGAATTCCCATTTGAGGAAATGTATCTCAAGTCTTTCTTTAGCAATCATGTGTAATATTTTTCTTGGAGGGAGGGAAAGAATCAAGACAAAAATCATTCTTCTATAAGCCAATTAAATAATGATTCTCATGCCAAAGTGGATAGGGATAGGGAGCTAACACCTGTGGAGTTTGTAATATTATACTGGATAAATTTCAGCGGGCTTAATACCTCTGAAAACAGCAGTTGCCTTAGCAACTCTCTGTAATAAATGGTGTTCATTAATAACATTTCCCCCCAAAGAATTCTTCTAATTCTCCAGAAACAGCACTCTTTGTTTCTCATTTATTCTTGTCATACGTTTTATTTTTTCATTTTGTAGATCTTGCAAACAGGAGACAATACAAAGAATCTTTCAGAAAACCAGAACACTGTTAAACATCCAATTTCATATATTCTGTTGTGAATGCTCTCTTTTTAAAGTCGCTGGCTTCCTTACCTGGTCTTGTAATTCTCCTGATTTTTATGTTGTTTATGAATTATACTGCTTCAGTACAGTATCATCATTATTATACGGTATCTATAATTTCAGAATTAACAGACACCAGTAGGAAGGTCCTTCCGTATCCAGGTCTTGCTAGCTTTTAGAAGCTGTAGGGTGACTCTTGGAGAACATTAATATTGGGCTAGACAGACCTTTGGGTCTGATAACTCTTCTTACACTGTTAACCGGGGGCTTATTTTTCCATAAAGAACTCCCCAAATGTGTAGGCTTCTTGCCAGAGGTGGGATTCACGTACCTTCCTTACCGGTTTGCAAATGTAAGCACGCCCACTTTCTGTGCATGCTTGGCCTTCTGTGGATGTTCTTTGCTCGGGTGCGTGCCTTCCACACATGCGCACGGCCTCCAAAACGTGGCATTACGTCAGAGGGGGTGGGCAGGGCCTACCGCAGTCGCCGTTACCGGTTCGCCCAAACCGGCTGATTCCCACCACTGCTTCTTGCTATAAACTAGCAACATGCAGCAGTTTAGGTCCAAAGTTGAAAAGGTGCTCCAGAGTGGATGTGCAATGTTGTACCTTGATGAACGTATCTTTTCTTTTATGTACACTGAGAGCATATGCACCAAGACAAATTCCTTGTGTGTCCAATCACACTTGGCCAATAAAATTCTATTCTATTCTATTCTATGTGTACATCCTATCTGACACCTTACAGAAACTGTGTCTTTTCCTTGCATCTCGTGCTGGCTGTGCAATCCAAAGAAAATGGGTGTTTGAGTTGAGAAGGTGCTGACAAAGTATGAGACATACAAGATACTTTGAAGCAAGTGGGGGGCATTCATTTCACATGCTGATGCCTCTTTAACTCCAATACATATTTTTTTGGGGGGTGGTGGTTTCTTACCTATACTCAGAATAGAATAGAATAGAATAGAATAGAATAGAATAGAATAGAATAGAATAGAATAGAATTTATTGGCCAAGTGTGATTGGACACACAAGGAATTTGTCTTGGTGCATATGCTCTCAGTGTACATAAAAGAAAAGATACCTTCATCAAGGTACAACACTTACAACACAATTGATGGTCAATATATCAATATAAATCATAAGGATTGCCAGCAACAAGTTATAGTCATACAGTCATAAATGGAAAGAGATTGGTGATGGGAACTATGAGAAGATTAATAGTAGTGCAGATTCAGTAAATAGTTTGACAGTGTTGATGGAATTATTTGTTTAGCAGAGTGATGGCCTTTGGGAAAAAACTGTTCTTGTGTCTAGTTGTTCTGGTGTGCAGTGCTCTATAGCGTCGTTTTGAGGGTAGGAGTTGAAACAGTTTATGTCCAGGATGCGAGGGGTCTGTAAATATTTTCACGGCCCTCTTCTTGATTCGTGCAGTATACAGATCCTCAACGGAAGGCAGGTTGGTAGCAATTATTTTTTCTGCAGTTCTAATTATCCTCTGAAGTCTGTGTTTTTCTTGTTGGGTTAAAAGATAAAAAAAAAGATAAAAGCCTTCCTTCCAATCTGCCAGCAAAAGTTAATATCAACTTGCAAATACGGGTAGCCCTCGACTTTACGACCACAATTCAGCCCAAAATTTCTGTTGCTCAGTGAAACATTTGTCAAGTGACTTTTGACCCATTTTACCACCTTCCTTGCCACAGTTGTGAAGTGAATCACAGCCGTTATTCCGTTAGTTGCTTCTAGCCATGGCAGAGAGGGTGAGAAAGGGCGATCTTAACCAGAGATATTTTGAACGTACCATGACTCCATGCTTTGCTGCCACTCTTACGAGAAATCAGAGAGCTACTATTTTTTTATTCCCCTTGGATGGCAGCCCTCCAAATTGAATATTATTCCACAGAAATTGAATCTAAAGGTTGGACGTGCCGCTTCGGTAAGCACAGATCCATTGTAACTTCATAATCTATTGGCTACTAGAGGAAATACCGTACTTTTCGGAGTATAAGAAGCACTTCCCCCCCATAAAAGTGGATGGAAATGTCTGTGTGTCTTATACACCAAATGTTGCTGAAGCCCCGCCTACCCAATGGCCCCCATCTTTCTGCCATTTTTTGCCTCCGCACGTTGCCTTTTCAGCCTCCGCACACTCCATTTTAGACCCGTTCCAGGCTGCGGAGATCGCCACAGCACATCACCACCGATTGCCGCCTCTATGCGTCGCATTTTCGGCATCTGCACATCATGTTTTCGGCCTCCGCATGCCCTGTTTTTGGCCTCCGCGCATCTCATTTTCGGCCAGTTCCAGGCATGGAACTGGCCAAAAATGCAATACGCAGAGGCCAAAAACGGGGCATGCGGTGGCCAAAAACACGAAGCGTGGAGGCGGTGATGGTCTGTGGTGATCCCCGCAGCCCCGGAACAGCTGATTGGTGGTATTCCAGGTGGCTGAGCCAGATGGGGACTCCTGGGAGGGGCGAGGTGGGGCCAGCCAGGAATGGGATTTGGAGGTTCTCTGAACTGCACAGAATTTTAGCTAAAGGTTCTAGCGAACCCCCAGCAGCCCAACCCTGGTTTAATGATGCAAGCAGTCTGCCTTAGTTTGGCAAGATTTCTGTGTATAGGTGAGGAACAATAAAGGAAACTGCTTAGAAGAACCTCCAAAGTGTCTTTCTTGGGTTTTTTGATCCTGACAGTGAACATAAACTGATTGCATGGGGCAGAGGGGGGTGTCAAATGGATCAGATTGCTGAAAGTAGCACAAGTCTGGGGACACTAGGGACGTTACTTTCATATTCTGATGAGGAAAGGGACAGTGAAGGAGTGAGAGATCACCTTACCAATTGAAAAATAAGATAGAAGCAGAAGTGGTATTCAGCCGGTTTGGACCGATTCAGGCGAACCGTTAGTGGCAACCTGCGGGTGGGCCCGCTCACCCACCCGGACAAAATCCTGTCTTATATCGCTGTGTTTTTGACGGTGCATGCATGTGTGAATGGTGTGCACAAGCCAATTGCTGTTGTTGTGACCCAGGCCCAAGTAGGTAGTAGTAGAACGCAATCAGTTCAAAAACAAACAGACTTTATTAGAACAGCTGAGAATTAACTCATTCTCAGCATAGTCCAAATTAAATCAAAGCAAATTCTTCATAACACAATTCTTCAGTCTTATCACCAACCTTGGTCTAATTAGGCAAACCGCCAAAGGCTTTTCTTGGCAAAAGTTCAAAAGCAGAAGATGCCGACAAGAAATAAAAGCAGCAAGACAAGGAGCAAGGCTATCTATGTTGTTTTCAGGCAAAGAGCCCAACAGCCGTTGCTCGTCTTTTAAACCTTATGGGAGGGGCCAATCATCTCTTGGCCCTACTCCGAGTCGTCCTCTTTGCTTTAGCTGCTCTTGCCTTCTGGCAGCTCTTCTCATGCATGCACTAGGAACAGGCTCCTCCTGTTCCTCTGCCTCACTACTGTCAGCCTCTGGAGGCTCTGGAGTCCGCACATCACTCCGATGGCCCTGGGCCCACCTCAGCCTCTGACACAGAGCCCTCATCCGGGCCTTCCCCAGCCTCCAGGACTGGCCCATGTTCTTATTTATTTATTTATTTATTTATTTCGTCATAACAGTATACATAAGCATTAACATGAAATAACTATATAATATATAAGCATATATATGAGCATAAGTATGTAATAACTATATTAATTGGATATAATGAAGAGGAACAATAGGACAGGGAACGGTAGGCACATTTGTGCTCTTATGCACGCCCCTTATAGACCTCTTAGGAATGGGGTGAGGTCAATAGTAGATAGTTTTTGGTTAAAGATTTTGGGATTTTGAGAAGAGACCACAGAGTCAGGTAATGTGCTCCAGGCATTAATAACTCTGTTACGGAAGCCATGTTTTCTGCACTCAAGATTGAAGCGGTTCCTCAGCCTCATCGCTGTCCGACTCCATTGCCATCTCCACAGACTGCTGGCAGACCACAACAGCCGTGTTTTGTGATGCCACACGCATGTGTGGACGGCATGTGCGAGTGAAGCGAGTGTGTGCATGCGCGCGCTCACATTTTTGATGCTGGGTGAACCGGTATGCTATGGTATGTGAATCCCACCTCTGGGTAGAAGTCTCTTCCTTAACCAAGAAAAGAACGTAGCGTATCTGTTAGTGTATCTTTAAAAGTTAGCATATCTTTAAAAGTTTAGCATATCTTTTTAAAAGAAAAGAAAAAGCTGACTGAGATACTCTGGGAGTTGAAGTCCACAAGACTTAAAGTTGACAGGGTTGGAGACCCCTGGATTAGACTGATATGTCCATGTTCGTAATCATTTCCAATTTCTCCTTATTCCCAAAACTTCCTTTCCCCGGCTTTGGTACTCTGAAGTTGATAAAATTGTCAGCTTCCTCTGGTCTAGCACAATACATGGTCTTTCATTCTTTTCTTTCTTAAAATACTAAACCTAGCTGTATTCAGTTGAAACATAATTTCCTCACAAAATGTTCTTTAAAAAAAAATATCTAATAAATTCCACTTTCCAAAAATCCTTCTGCAATTTACTTCATTAATTTTATTCCTTTTCGCAGGCATATTCAACGACCCAAAAGTATTCCCACATTAAATATACTTCAGATTTTCAGTTTTAATTCTTAAGAATTCATATTCCTTCACTGATTTTTAATTTGTCATAACTTGCAAGGATTACAATTCCCAGAATTCCCACCAATGATAAAATATCAACTTCAGTCAGCTTAGAAATATGACTGCTTTGCTAAAATTGCTTTGTTTATTAGTTGAAATTATTTTTATATCACTTCTCACTACAGAGAACAACAATCATCGTTCCCATCATCCATCTCCTCCCATTTATGACTGTAACTTTGTTGTTTGTATCCTTACAATTTATATTGATATTGTTTCCTGATTGCTTATTTGCACCCTATGACTATCATTAAGTGTTGTACCTTATGATTCTTGATGAAGGTATCTTTTCTTTTATGTACACTGAGAGCATATGTACCAAGACAAATTCCTTGTGTGTCCAATCACACTTGGCCATAAAAATTCTATTCTATTCTATTCTATTCTATTCTATTCTATTCTATTCTATTCTATTCTATTCTATTCTATTCTATAGTTGTGTTGTGCTCACAGAAGAGAAGTTGAAGTCAGTGGTTACAACAATTTTATTGTTTTCAGAGAAACTAGTTAGCCTCTTTTTTAGGAATAACATATTATCATAGGGTCCAACTGTAGGAAATTAGCACCCATCCCTCTTCTAGGAAAATGAGGTATTGTAGGAAATATTAAAAGGGCAGAATATTTCCCCTAAAAGGGAGCAGAAACTCAGCACCTCACCTTTGTCAATGGGCCATTAAGGCCTGGGCCAGTCTATTCTACATAACAAAGATCTACCTCCTGCAGGCAGAGCCCTAGTAGGAATTGAAAGGATTCCTACTAAAGGATGTAAAGCCTTTTCATTACATCATCACCCAGCAAGAGTCAACCAAGCCTGGGACTCAAAAGACAACCTACAGATCACCCATTAATATATATGATTTATAATCCCAAAATACTATTCTTTTATGTAAAAACTTGAAAAAATTTTCTTGTTGTTGATTCGGAGCATAAACTCCTATTAATAATGTCTTCTTTCCCTCCAACAAAAGTTCAATAGCAATGTATCTTCCTTGCTTATCCACCTCAATTAATTTTGCTGATATATCCTTCTTTATATATATAACTAAACCATTTTTTTCTCCAAAGAGGAGGCAACAAAATGTACTCCCAGTTTTGAATTTATCAAATATTTCTGGTCTAAAGATCTAATATGTGTTTCTTGTAAACAATCAGAACACAAGCTCAAATTCAAAGCCCAACAGAGGGCATACAACCCAAGGCACTCTCAGCATCTCTGCCCTTTTCTGCCCAGGATCTCAAGCCATGTGGTCCTGTCCACCATTATACCACCTTTCTAAACAGCCACCATGTTTCCAGTGTCTTTCTCCCCACTTGGAACTGAACCCAGATGTACATTTCTTTCAACACAACCTTAAGGATATGGAAGAAGTTGTGAGTGCTCCAACACTGGAAGTTTTTAAGACGATGTTGGATAACCATTTGTCTGAAGTGGTGTAGTGTTTCCTGCCTAAGTAGGGAGTTGGACTAGAAGACCTCCAAGGTCCCTTCTAACTGTGTAATTCTAAACTTCTGAATATTCCTCCTTCTTACCTGGTACATCTTCTTTTCAGAGGTGATGTAATTTTTTTAAAATTTGCATTTATATCCCACCCTTCTCTGAAGACTCAGGGCGGCTTACACTATGTTAGCAATAGTCTTCATCCTATCTGTATATTTATATACAAAGTCAACTTATTGCCCCCAACAATCTGGGTCCTCATTTTACCTACCTTATAAAGGATGGAAGGCTGAGTCAACCTTGGGCCTGGTGGGACTAGAACCTGCAGTAATTGCAAGCAGCTGCTGTTAATAACAGACTGCATTAGCAGTCTGAGCCACAGAGGCCCCTATTGCAGCATCTTACTGAGTACTGTAAAGTAGTTTTATAAATAGCCTCAGGAAGTACCTGTGTTGAGGGGAAAACAAACCACAGAATTTCTCCAGGACCTTAACTAAACAAATATCAATGTTCCACTCAAACCTAATTTTGCATAGCTTCTTTTCCAAAAACACCACACTACTAACCAGAGCATATAAAACATTTGCTAGACCAATTCTAGAATACAGCTCACCTGTTTGGAACCCTCACCACATCTCTGACATCAATACAATTGAACGTGTCCAGAAATATTTTACAAGAAGAGTTCTCCATTCCTCTGAAAACAACAAAATACCTTATCCCACCAGACTTGAAATCCTAGGCTTAGAAAACTTGGAACTCCGTCGCCTTCGACAAGACCTAAGTTTAACTCACAGAATCATCTATTGTAATGTCCTTCCTGTCAAAGACTACTTCAGCTTTAATTGCAATAATACAAGGGCAACCAATAGATATAAACTTAATGTAAACCGCTTTAATCTAGATTGCAGAAAATATGACTTCTGCAACAGAATCATCAGTGCTTGGAATACTTTACCTGACTCTGTGGTCTCTTCCCATAATCCTAAAAGCTTTAACCAAAAACTTTCTACTATTGACCTCACCCCATTCCTAAGAGGACCATAAGGCGTATAAGCGCGCAAAGCGTGCCTACCGTTCCTGTCCTATTGTTTTTCTTTTCTTCTTCCTATATATGTTTATATGTGTATATACTATATAATCTTTTTGTATGATATTGTGACAAAATAAATAAATAAATACGTAGCCTACAGTGTTAATGTAAGTAATGTTTTCTATCTCGGTACAGTTACTGAAGTATTTTAATATACTTGGCATATTTTTGTCCTGTTGCCAAACCCTAATAGTTTCATGTTGCATTTCTCCCAAAAGAAAAGACCTTCTCTTTGTGTCACATGATGTGCTTTCTAACTGTTGTGTAAGACACATCTGTGGATCTGCTGAGATTTGTCACTCAGTCAGTGTGTTCAAAACTGATGGAAATTTTTCTTCAGAGCACAATTAGGCTCTAGCTTATGATAAGAAACAAGCAATGCTGTTCTCTTTCTTTTGTTAGAACAGCTGCTATGATTTTCCCTAACACAGGAGATCTTGCCAAAATACCGCAATGGGTGAGGAGAACGATGGACCTAAGACAATTGACATTTTTCTTTAAAAAATCTTGAACAACTGAATGTCCCTCAAGTGAGCATAATTGGAGCTTCTCATAAAAAAACTAAAGAAATCTGTAATTATCATTTGTCTCTTCCATAAGCTGTCAGCATCATGTATATGTATGTACTATGCAAGGCAATTTGTGGGAAAATTTGTTGGCCAGGGTCTGATTATAGTTTAATAAAGAATAAATATTCTATTCTGTTCTATTCTATTCTATTCTATTCTATTCTATTCTATTCTATTCTATTCTATTCTATTCTATTCTATTCTATTCTATTCTATTCTTTATTTACAGATCCCTCACATCCTGGACATAAACTGTTTCAACTCCTACCCTCAAAAGGACGCTACAGAGCACTGCACACCACAACAACTAGACACAAGAACAGTTTTTTCCCCAAACACCATCTCTCTGCTAAACAAATAATTCCCTCAACACTATCAAACTATTTACTAAATCTGCTCTACTATTAATCTTCTCATCGTTCCCATCACCCATCTCCTTCCACTTATGACTGTATGACTGTAACTTTGATGCTTGTATCCTTACGATTTATAATGATATTGATTGTTTCCTGATTGCTTAATTGTACCCTATGACTATCATTAAGTGTTGTAAGTGTTGTACCTTGATGAAGGTATCTTCTCTTTTATGTACAACTGAGAGCATATGCACCAAGACAAATTCCTTGTGTGTCCAATCACACTTGGCCAATAAAAAATTCAATTCAATTCAATTCTATTCTATTCTATTCTATTCTATTCTATTCTATTCTATTCTATTCTATTCTATTCTACTCTACCCTACCCTACCCTACCCTACCCTACTCTACTCTACTTTACCCTTCCCATTCCCATTCCCATTCTATTAAATGCAAATTGCTCTTGATAGTCCCTTATAGATATTGATGTACATCTATTGATGTACAGATAATCCCTTATTGAGTTACATCAATGTTATTCAGCTTTTGCCCTGTATTATTTTGGAAAAAGCAATATAGCCATTAATTTACTGTTATTTGAAAGGAACCCTGAAATATGATGGGAATATGAAACCTGGGAGGCAATGCTGGTCATACAGGGTCTTATTTAAGCCTGGTCCAATAAGGAGTCAAGGTTGAAAACTTAAACCTAGCTCCATTTAAAAAATATTGCTTTTCCACAAGTCTCTATGAATGGTCCAAGCAACAGAGAATAGATACACAAGGCCACATGACATCAGGGATGTTCATACAGTATTGTTCATATTGCATTCAGTTTTGGTCACCACGATGTAAAAAGGATGTTGAGACTCTAGAAAGAGTGCAGAGAAGAGCAACAAAGATGATTAGGGGACTGGAGGCTAAAACATATGAAGAACAGTTGCAGGAATTGGTATGTCTAGTTTAATGAAAAGAAGGACTAGGGGAGACATGATAGCAGTCTTCCAATATCTCAGGGGTTGCCACAAAGAAGAGGGAGTCAAACTATTCTCCAAAACACCTGAAGGCAGGACAAGAAGCAATGGGTGAAAACTAATCAAGGACAGAAGGAACCTAGAACTAAGGAGAAATTTCCTGACAGTTAGAACAATTAATCAGTGGAACAACTTGTCTGCAGAAATTGTAAACACTGGAAATTTTTAAGAAAATGTTGGATAGCCATTTGTCTGAAATGGTGTAGGGTTTCCTGCCTGGGCAGGGGGTTGGACTAGAAGACCTCCAAGGTCCCTTCCAACTCTGATATTATTATTATTAGTATGATTAAAAAAAGAAGTCAAGACGGTGAGTGTGATGGTGACATCAAAACTCCGTGACACACAAAAAAACCCAGGGTGCGCTTCAATCACCACTGCCGCAGCCACCATCTTGATTTTTCTAGGACAAAACAGTGGAGGGAATGGACAATCACAGTTGGATTCAGAGCTCAAAGCAACACAAGCTTGACACATCGAAACCAGATGAGGGTTCAAGTCAGGTCAAAAAGTGCAGGCGAATGAACTCAACCGAAAGGCATTTCCAATCCTGATCTGTTGTAGTGCAGTTTTGCATTCCAGAGCTGTCACACCTTTGAGGACAGGATCTGCTCCGTTGGGAAGAATGTAAAGAATGCAGGAAGTCTGTAGCTCCAAGAGAACAGTCTTCCAGAAGTCCTGGGACCCCAATGTGGGTGCTAATTAGCCTGAGGCCCCAAAGAAGTTATGGCATTTTGCAGGTAGCTAATGGAACAGATAGCACCCCACCTCTTCCTTCTGCGTATTTTGCTCCCTCCCTCTCCATCTTTGTCAATCTTATTTTACCTGAATTTTAAATTTAAGATCCCTATTTATTTTTTTTAATTTTTTTTATAGGGCATTTCAATCAATGTCTAGAGTTGCTGTGATGATATGAGTGGTGTATAAGTTTGGCAAATAAATAAATGAAATACAATGGCTTAAGCCACTATTCTGTCGCCAGGCCTTAAGATAGGATCTTAGATATGCTGCATATCTTTGAGGACATGCTGGAACAATAACTCGGCAGCAGATTTCCAGATTGTGGCATTGGGTGCCCGAAGCTCAGTTAAATGTAACTGCTTTTAAACTACTGTATGACATAGAATAGAATATAATTTTATTGGCCAAATGTGATTGGACACACAAGGAATTTGTTTTGGTGCATATGCTCTCAGTGTACATAAAAGAAAAAGAAAAAGAAAAAAAAATACATCAAAGGTACAACATTTACAACACAAATGATGGTCATAGGTTGCAATTTAACCCTTAATGATAGCAACAAAAAGTTACAGTCATACAGTCATAAGCGGAAGAGATGGGTGATGGAAATGATGAGAAGGTTAATAGTAGTGTAGATTTAGTAAATAGTTTGACACTGTTGAGGGAATTATTTGTTTAGCAGAGTGATGGCCTTCGGGAAAAAAATGTTCTTGTGTCTAGTTGTTCTGGTGTGCAATGCTCTGTAGCGTCGTTTTGATGGTAGGAGTTGAAACAGTTTATGTCCAGAATGTGAGGGATCTATAATATATAGGTTTTCGCGGGTGTTTGTATGTAGGTCTTTGGTTATTCGGGTTTTCTCCCGCGTAAAATTGGAAGTGTCTTGGCGACGTTTCGACGAAGTCTCATTTGTCATCTTCAGGCTTCAGCTTCGTGCTTCTGGGAGCAAACCAGAATAACCAGAATACGTGGGAGAAAACCCGAATAACCAAAGACCCATATATACGTTCGGGTCTTTTCCTGTGTAAGATTGGAAGTATTTAGGGAATGTTTCGATGAGATCTCACTCATCATCTTCAGGCTTTGCTTTGTTCTTATGTGAGCATATGTCATATATATGTCATATATATATATATATATATATATATATATATATATATATATATATATATATATATATATATATATATATGTAATATGTATATGACATATGGTGACAGGTGGTAAGAACACCTTAAATAAACAAACTAGTTGGACGTTGGGGTTATATATCATTTGGTACTAAAAGATTTGCCAGATCCGATAGAGAGGCAAGTAATTGCATTTTAGTATTGAATGTTAATATAATATATATATATACAATTATACAATTATTCTCCTAAGCTCCTGAAAGCAGGATGAAAAGTAATGGATGGAAACCAGTGGTGAAGTCCAATTTTTTTTACTATCGGTTCTGTGGGTGTGCTTGGTGGGTGTGGCGTGGCGGGCATGGCATAGCTTGGCGGGCATGGCTTGGTGGGTGTGGCAGGGGAAGGATACTGCAAAATCTCCATTCCCTCCCCACTCCAGGGGAAGGATACTGCAAAATCCCTATTCCCTCCCTGCTCCTGGGGGAAGGATATTGCAAAATCTCCATTCCCACCCTACTCTGGGGCCAGCCGGAGGTGGTATTTGTTGGTTCTCCGAACTGCTCAACATTTCTGCTACCGGTTCTCCAGAAACTGTCAGAACCTGCTGGATTTCCCCCCTGATGGAAACTAATCAAGGAGAGAAGCAACCTAGAACTAAGGAGACAGTTAGAAGAATTAATCAGTGGAATGAGTTGCTTTAAGAAGTTGTGGGAGCTCCAACATTGGAGATTTTAAAGAAGAGATCAGTCAACCATTTGTCTGAAATTGTATAGGGTTTCCTGACTGAGCAGGGAGTTGAACTAGAAGACGTCCAAGGCCTCTTCCAACTCTGTTATTCTGTTGGGACCCAGTATGAGTTTGCTTTGGAAGACTGATAAGATGCTTCAATGGATGCAGTACAAAACATCTGGTTAATTGCAGTAATTAGCATTAATTAGTAATTAACTAATTAATTAATTAGTAATGCAGTAATTAGTAATTCAGTGGTTCGAATCCCTAGTGCTGTGTAACGGGGTGAGCTCCCGTTACTTGTCCCAGCTTCTGCCAAAACAAAGAAAACAAACAAACAAAAAAACCAACAACAGAAGATATCCTCTGAGCATCTGTAACTATAACAATGTGATTTGCTTCAAAGATGAAGTTGGCACTTTTGCTACCCCTGTAATTTTTAAGAGTATTCATCAGTGATGTATCTATCCGGGATGCAGTGGCTCAGTGGCTAAGATGCTAAGCTTGTCGATCGAAAGGTCGGCAGTTCAGCGGTTCGAATCCCTAGTGCCACGTAACAGGATGAGCTCCCGTTACTTGTCCCAGCTTCTGTCAACCGAGCATTTCAAAAGCACGTAAAAAAGGCAAGTAGAAAAATAGGGACCACCTTTGGTGGGAAGGTAACAGCTTTCCCTGCGCCTTCTGCGTTTAGTCATGCCAGCCACATGACCACGGAGACTTCTTCGGACAGCGCTGGCTCTTTGGCTTTGAAACGGAGATGAGCACCGCCCCCTAGAGTCGGGAACGACTAGCACATACGTGCGAGGGAAACCTTTACCTTTAGCTCCAAGGAGGGCATTGCAACTTTGTTCATTGTTCAAACAGCTTTGCCAGGTCTCCATTTATTTTCAAGCTCAGTTTGGAAGGATGGGTTTAATCTTTAAAATCTACAAAACTCTGTGTCATTTGTGAGCAGGAACTTCAGCCATGATTCCTTTCAGTACACATATTTCTTAATATTCTGTTGGCACCACCTTGGCTAAGGAATTATTCATCCCTCTCTCTTTTCACTCTGGGGAAGTAGCTCTCCTTCTGTTCTGCCCACTGAGTTAAGGCAAGACTCTGGGATGCCTAATCAATCCTGCTACCTCTTCTGCTTTTTTGGTTTCTTTCTTAAAAAAGAAATGCCTGCGACCTCCTGTGACCTAAGAGACCTTAGTACTTTTATGGTGTACTAAGCCCCACAGGAGATGAAAAATTTAAATGGCTGCAGGAAAAGCAGGAAAGGTGATGAGTTTGGAAAGCTAGTTGGTTCTCCAGGTGAATACTGGATTAAAAAGAAGCTTTTATTTTGCTCTCTCTCCAGAGATTACCATCTCTAGCCCTACAGGGTTCTTATAAAACATTCTTGTATAATTCCTTTCTGGTATTCAGAGCACGTTGGCAAGTCAGTAAGTGCCAAAGGTCTTTTTTGAAATAGCTTTTCTTTTAACATCCAAAGAGGATTTCCCCCCCGCCTTTTTCTGAAAAGTGAATGTTTAAAGATGGAAAAGCCTGTGTAAACCAGAGGTTTGCTACTAAAATTTGGATGAACGTCTTTCCTTAAGGCAGTGCTTCTCAATTATTTTCTGTCATGCCCCCCTAGGAAGAAGAAAACATTTTTCGCGCCCCCCCGCGCGACTGTAAACACGGGGCTTAGCTTGTTATGACAGTGTTTGCCGAGGTCAAACGCGCCCCCCTTTATGGAGCCTCGTGCCCCCCCTGGGGGCCCCGCCCCACTATTTGAGAAGCACTGCCTTAAGGGGACAATCTTCTGCTCTTTAATTAATCAAATGCTCCTCTTTTATATACTAGTTATTTTGAAGGAGCATGACATATCCTGAGGCACATTTATTTATTTATTAAATTTATTTGCTGCCTATCCAGTGGTGGGATTCAACAACCGGTTTGCTGAGCACGTGCTTTGCGCGTACCTGCTGGTTCACTCACACGCACACCAAACACGAGCTCCGCGCGTGCTCCGTGCGTTTGAAAACAGCGCTAAAGCTTACTTTCTACTGCAGCCCCGGTGAGTAAAACAGCTGAGGTGTGGCAATCCGCTCTGCCGCGTCTATCAGTTGGGTGTTCTGTCCCCCCTCAACCACCCCCCAGAAGACACACGAGCTGACTGTATTTGCCAGCAATTTATTCTTGCTACAGATATCAGCTCTGGCAACGAACCTGCGATTGCCAGCCAAGTCCTCCTTATCTCTTCAATGCTACTGCGTTCTGTTGCTGGAGCAACCCAGAGTTTAGAAGTAAACAGAAATCTGAAAAGCCAATTCCTGAGTTTCGCAATAAAGCAGCCAAAGTTTCCAAAAGTCAGTTTTTGTCCATCACGGAGCTCAAAGGCAGCTCCACCCACTTTTATACCCTGTGGGGTGTGGCTCCGTGACTCAGCACTCCCTGGGCCAGCCCCTTCCTTTCTTTCACTGCGCACACTTCACTCGGCGTTGCTGCCTTGCATCTAGCCACAATTGATCCTCCTCAGCTGGCTTTTGGGGCGTTGCCAGGGGGAAGGAAGGGTCAGGGGAAAGAGGCCGTGTCAGCTCCTCCTTCTCCTCCTGGCCTGCCTCTGGAATCTGGAGCGGATCCAGAGAGGAAGTTTCTGCAGAAGGAAGCCCTGACAGCTCTTCCCCTTCACTCTCTGAGTTACTCTCTGCCAGGAAGCCTGGGTCAGGGCCCGCAGACACAACACTGGGCTTCAAACAAAGGAAATATAGGCCCAGCTCAGTGGTGAAATATGAACTGGTTTACTACCGGTTCTCTGGCTGCGCAGGTGCGCTGCGCATGCATGTGCACTGAGCACCACCCACCAAATGCAAGGTGGGTGCGCATGTATGCATGCAGTGCACACCAAAAGGAGGCATGGGATAAGTATAAGTATATACTTATACTATAAGTATAAGTATAGCGCGCAGAGGGGGTTATCAACTGTGGCATGCGATCTTTTTAGGTTGTAAAAAAATGCTTTCAAAAGGTAAAAAAAAAAAGAAGAATCCTTGGTGAATATTGGAAGATGGAACGTTGTTTTGGTACTGATTGATGAAGGTTGGATATTAAAAACTATGTACTTTAATGAAGAACAAATACGAACTCAATTGGAAATTTCTGAGATCGGGGAGTTGAGGTTTTAAGGAGTGACTATGGATTATGATTTATGTTATATTTTAATTTTTGATTGTTAGTTTTATACCCTGTATTCGGTTCTGGGAAGTCCTGGGGGGTGGGGGGAGGGAGGGGAAGGGAGGGGAAGGGGGGATGAGGTAGAAAATGGATTGATGGTTAATGTACAGAGATGATTGAAGATGTATAATCAATGTAAGATCGGAGCTGCCTGGCTATCATTTCAGAATGATGAGAAGGAAGGAAGTAGAAGAGAGAAGGAGGTAGGAAAGAGAAGAGGAGGAAGAGGAAAGGAAGGAAGAGGGATAGAAGAGGGAGAAGAAAAGAGTAGGGAGGAAGGAGGAGAGGAGGTAGATAAGAGAAGGGGAGGATGGTCGTGGAAAGTAGAAGAAGGTAGAGAAGGGAAGAGAGTAGGAAAGGGGTGGTGACCGGGCAGGTCCGATTAATTGTATATGATGGTACATTAAATATGTTATTGGATATGAATGTTAAAATAAAACTTTTTATAAAAAAAAAAGGTAAAAAAAAGGCTCTGATGATCACAGCTGAGCCGTGCGATCGTCAGAGCCTTTTTTTTTACATTTTAAAAGCATTTTTTTAAAAAGAAGCGGCAAGCGGGGAAGCAGGCGACTGGGCATTGGGTAGGCATGGGTGGGGTGGGGGCCAGAGATTTTTGCTACCGATTCTCTGAACCACCCGCTGCCATCGCTACCAGATTGGCTGATCCAGTCCAAACTGGGAGCATTTCACCCCTGGCCCAGCTGATCGTCGGAGTGAACCAGTTCACTCTCAGCTGATTGTCGGAGCTACCGGTTTGCCTGAACTGGCTGAATACCACTCCTGTAGCCTATCTCACCATAAGTGGAAAAAAATGAAAGGTGTAAACAGAATAAACAATAGAATAGAATAAAACAATGGCAAAGGAATAGAAAGAGAATAAATACATCAATATCATAACCAAAGAGATGGATGGCTGGAGAGCAGAGAGCAAGAAGGGGGATGGGGAGTCTGCCATCAATCCCGCAGCCACTGTCTCCTTCAATACCAAAAACCCATTTTTTTGTTCTCTGCATCTGAGATATTGCTTATATTGTTCTTTTCCTGGTGCTTCACTCTAGGATCAAACCTTGTTTTGCTACCACAGAAACAAATACATTGGTTTTCCCTTTCCGAAAGATTTGAGTTTAACTCACCTGGGCCATGACCTTTGGGTATTATGTCTTTCATCTTTTGATCTTTGGCTTCACCTCTCTTTAGTTGTGATGGACTACTTATGGCTACTTCATCAAATGCTTCTAATATTGTTTCCTTGGCAGCAGATATTTTAGACGTGTAGAAAACTGAGTACTTAGAGACTGTCACCACCCCTGGAATGTGTTGTGTCTCGCCCGCTTTCACCGCAGCCGGGGCCTTCTTATCTGCTTCCGAACGCTGAGGAATGTCCTAGTATACCTCCAGCCCCCAGCTCTGGCTCCATGCCCAGACAGGCTGAGGAGGAAGAAGTACCTCCAGCCCCCAGCTCTGGCTCCACGCCCAGGCAAACGGAGCAACTAGACCCCTCCCCCTCCCCCACAGCATGTGAGCCTGAGGAAGGTCAATTGCCAACAGCTGCAGACTGGAGTGACCCTCATTTCAGAAGAATTGATACACGGCGGCGACAGAAGGAAGGGAGGGGCAGGCCTGGATAAGTGCTGAGTCATGGAGCCACACCCCATGGCCTATATAAAGGATCTGCTTTCTGGCATTCTCTGAGTCACGCAAAGTCTAATATATCTTGCTGAAGTCACTTTCTGGTCTCCTGCCTGCCTTGAGAACTTTGCTAGGATATTGGCAGAGCTGCAGAGGCACGCCTGATTCGGATTTCCCTGACCCGGTCGTCAGCGGAGGAGTGGGACACAACAGAATGCTTCAAATCAATGGAGAAAACCTAAAGAAGGTGGACATTTTTTGGTATCTGGGATCCCACCTCAAAGGCAATGGAAAGATCCATGGCGAGGTGTGAGCAACGGTGAAGCCTGGATGCGTTGGCGGGAACTCACTGGTGTCTTACGTGGCAGACAAATGCCAACCCGTCTTAAATCTGAGATTTACAAGACAACCATCAGTCCGGTTGCCAACAAGTGTATTTGCTTGGCATGCGCGGAAGCCTGTTACATGTTTTTCATCTGTGGGCCCCCCTGAAATAATCCTAGGTGTTTCGGGGGACCATATGATGTCCAGGTGAGAAGGGTTGTGCTAGACCTTGAATACATTAGTTTCAGAGGTTCAGCATCCAGCTGGAACTATCTGAATTTTTTTTTTTTTATTGAAAGAGTTTTTAAAAAAACGAAGACATTTTCCCCCTTTTTCCCCCCTCCCTCCCAAAAAACCCCCTTCCCCCATCCCTTCCCCCCACCCCGGCTTCCCAGGTCAATCACAAGGTATTGTTATACATAAACCAAACATAGAATAAAATTTTCCCTTCCAATCCAATTAACCACATCCAAAGCTTTTCATCTCCCAACCCCCTCCCCATTACATAAAATAACTTTCTAATTATTCAAAGGCAATCTGATATTTCTTAATCTGATATCTATTTTGTAGATAATCAATCCATTTTTTCCATTCAATTAAATATCTTTCCTGCGTATTGTCTTTTAAAAAAGCTGAGATTTTAGCCATCTCAGCCAAATTAATGACTTTCAGTATCCATTCTTCTATTGTAGGTACCTCTTCTTTCTTCCAGTATTGTTTTCCATATATCTCTAAACTCAAAGTCTTCCATCATTTCAAAAAAGGATTTTGGTAGTTTTGCATGTATAGGTATCTTCTAGGAAGAGGTTCTCTTATCACTTCTTGTATCAATTACTCCATTCCAGTCTCCTAATAAAATAAACGAACTATAATCCCAGAGGATCAACCTCTCGTGTAACATTTTATAAAACTTTTCTTGTTGCTGATTAGGTGCATAAATACCTATCAGCAAAGTCTTTTTTGCATCTATCACCAGTTCAATAGCAATAAATCTTCCTTGAATATCTGCCTCAATTAACTTAGCTGGTATATCCTTCCTGATATATACAACAATTCCATGCTTCTTTTCCAAAGCTGATGCAACAAAATGTTTACCTAATTTTGAGTTAATTAAGTATTTTTGGTCTGATAATTTTATATGTGTCTCTTGCAGGCAAATCACATCATTTTTGGAACTATCTGAATTTTGATTACCAAGTTAATTAAGTAGAACTTAAATCTTCAAAATCCAATTCCTCGAAATATCTTTCTAGTCTTTCCTACAGGAGTGAAATGCTCCCGGTTTGGACCGGATTGCCCGATCCGGTAGCGATGGCGGCGGGTGGTTCGGAGAACCAGTAGCAAAAATCCTTGCCCCCCCCCCATGCCCAGCTGAGCTGCGTGATCATCAGAAGTTTTTTTTTTTACTTTTAAAAGCAAATGCTTTTAAAAGTAAAAAAAAGCCTCTAATGATCGCGTGGCTAAGCTGGGTGCTAGCCAAAAAACGGGTGTGTGTGTGTCAATTTTTCCTCCCAGCAGGCTTCAGGGAAACCAAAAACGGGGGGGGGGGCGGAGTCCGTTTTTCCTCCTAACAGGCTTCCCATCCCCCCATTTTTTGGTTTGGCTAGCAGGCTTCAGGGAAGCCTGCTGGGAGGAAAAACAGACTCCCCCCTTTTTTTGGGTTTCCCTGAAGCCTGCTGGGAGGAAAAACTGTGTGTGTGGGGGGGTTCATTTGAAAGAGAGAGAGAGAGAGAGAGAAAGGAGGCAGGGAGGCAAGGAAGGAAGGAAGGAAGGAGGAGAGGAAGGAAGGACTACAAACCTGGCACTAGACGCAGCTTCAGAGGATAATCCAGGAAGGGGTCTGGAGGTCATCTAGTCCAACCCTGCTCCAGCAGGACATTGCTAGTGAGTTTCTGTATTTTGATCCCCAGTCACATGGTTACATAGCCACGCCCACCCAGTCATATGACCACCACCAGGCCACGCCCACCAGGCCACGCCCACAGAACCAGTAGTAAAAAAATTAGATTTCACCCCTGCTTTCCTCCCTGTTGTGACTCGTCCTCCCTCCTCTCCTCAGCCGGGCCCTTCCTGTCTCCAACCGGGTCTTTTATCAGACTCTGAGTCTGATAATGAAGATGAACAGCCTGTCATGCCTCCAGCCCCCGGCCCTGGCCCCATGCCCGGAGAGGATTCCAGGAGTGAAAGGAAAAGCCCGATAAACCTCATTCATACAGCGTGTGTTCCTTTGGCTCAGCCATCAGAGCAGGAAGCCAGCCAGGTGCTGGAATTACTCGGCCCTACTCCCTCTGACCCCTCCCTTTCCCTGACAGCAGATCCAGCTGAAGACAATTCAAAATAGGAGGACCCTCGCTTTCGGAGATCAGAGAGGCGACGCCAGCAGAAGGAGGGGTGGGGCATGCCTGGATAAATGCTGAGTCATGGAGCCACACCCCACAGCCTATATAAAGGACCTGCTTTTGGCATTCCAACCTTGAGTCAAGCAAAGTCTTATCTAGTTTGCTGATATCGGACTCTATCGCTGAAGTCACAACTTGGACTCCTGCCTGCCCTGATAAACCTCGAAGGAACTTGGCAAGCTGCAAAGGCATCGTTGCCAAGTTTGTTATGGACTTCCTTGACTTGTTCGTCGGAGTGGGAGTGGGACACGACACTTCCCTTCTTTTTGCTCATTGGCTACATACCAGGGGTAAAATTCACTTACCTTCCCTTCTGATTCGCAAATATGCACGCGCCATGTACATGCACACTACGCTTGCATGCGCAATCACCCGCGCATGCACAAAGCCTTCTGCACATGAATAAAGCCTTCTGTGCATGCGCAGAGGCTAAAAATCATCCCAAAAAAGGGACGTCATGACATCTGCCTGGGTGGGTGGGGCTTTGCTCAGTCAGCCCTACCGTATCACGTGATCCAGAAAGAAGTGGCTGAATTTCACCCCTGCTACATGCATTTTTGTGACTGCATTCATAACGTCAGTTTATGAATTTTCTTACGAAAATTCCCTGAATCAGAAAACATTGCTTTGGGCTCAATGAACCTCTTAAAGAATGTTCAAAAAGGGATGGACTAATAACGTTAGTTGGTTGATAATACAAGAATACAAGAATACAAGTAGGTTGATAATACAAGAAACTTGTCTTTTTTAAAAAAAATCTTGAATATTGTTTACTATTTATTGCTACGGTTTTGTTTGAGCTCCAAAGAAAAGCAGCCCTTCTCATTTGCTTTCCTTTGAGGATTGCTGAGCTGGTGAAGACAAGGCGGCGGTTTTTTCCCCCCACAATGGGCCGGCAGTTAGACAATTATTTATTATATGTTCAAAGGAAAATCTGTGGGGATTCAGAAAAAGTGCACTACCCAGCGTTGGTCTCCATTTTATGGAATTATTTCTCTCCACAGATCAGGCAGGCACCCCTCACTGGTAGTTTTTCAAAAAGCTGCCAAGATGATGTGCCAATGTGTTTCTGAGAATTGATGTTGCTCTCTGCGTTTTATAAAGTTTCCTATGGATCTAAATTGTCTGTTGAATTTGTTGTGTGCGTGTGCGTGTAATTTGTGTGATGGGTTTATGATTGTAATTTGCCAGGAGATCTACGATGTGGAGGCACAGTGTGTGAATGAAATTAAATTAATACCGCTTTGACCTCAAATGCTACTGGGACAAACACAAAAGTCTATGTTTTGAAAAAGATGGATTGAATGAACCTCTTTAATGCCATTCTTATTATAAATATTAGCATACCTTTTCTGGTGCTTAAAATTAATTATTTCAGAAATAAATGCACAGGGTAACTTGGCTCTTTAAAGAACGGGGCCAGTCAGTTTCAGACAACATAATTCATATTTTTGTACTCCTTTGTGATTTTTATGGACCAACTATTTAGCTTTCATAATGCTAGAACATATGAGTCATGCCTTTTCAAACCATTTCTTCATATAATTAGGTTCATAATTCCTAGTGCCAAATAAAGGATGTAATTAAAGAAGCACATTTTACAAGCATTTGAACTCTATTAACCTTCCAACTTTGTTAGAAAAAGGACCATATTAAGAAAGAAATATATGACAACAGAGCGAATTGCATTAACGATTGCATTAAGCTTGCATAACAGACTGATGGGAGGCAGGGGTAACATTTACATCTTGCATATCTTGAAGAGACCAAGGCTGAGGAACACTGATTTGGATGTTCATGAATCCATTCATTTTGGATGATCCTGGTAGATCCAATTGATTTAGAAAAGCTGGTATGATTTATTGGGGACAAACTCTCAGCCATGCAGGAAGACTCATGAGAATAGAAGAGAAGGCCTCAAACATTAATGGTTAGGAAGGTAGCATGAGGACTTGCCTATGGACCAACCCTGAAACCTTTTCCTACATTGATCCAGAAGTCCCTAATGAATGAAAACTTCATTAATGAAAATGAATGAAAAAAATGTAGGATGTAATGTCATGGTATAAGATGGTAGTGCAATGATAGTACTGCCTAGTAGTAAGGTATGTCACTAAGCAAACATTTATTAAATAAAAAAAATATTCCTGTGAAACAGCTACTTTACTTTGGCTAGTTAGCTGACTGAATTTTCCTTAATTTAATTTAAGTATGCATATTTGGTTTTATTACCAGGTCAAGAGGCACTATTTTTTTTTTAATAGTTTGACTAGTCTAGCATATAATCCAGGAAACCCACTAAAAGCTGCCCAAACCTTGTCTTCTCTCCCCATTCTTAGTGAGTAGAGAGTTATTTCTTTCCTTTGGTTGTTTTTTTTTTGCCTGTTTGTATGTTGCTTTCACTACTCTTCTCCCCTTGTGTGGAATCCATCCGTCCGTCCATCCATTCATCCATCCATCCATCCACCCATCCACCCACCCATCCATCTATCTATCCTTCTTATCTACCTACTTACCTACATACCACAAACTTGCTTGCTACTTCATTGTTTTTCCCCCTTTCTTGCCTGGCAGACTCTCATAGCGGGGCACTGAGATCTTAGGATCTGTCTTTTCTCTCCCTTAAACTGCCTCAACCCCTTGATCCATCATCCCTGACCAAAACCTCACTTCTCCATTACCCTTATCTGGAGCCACCTCTGAAGGGTGAGTGATACGTGTACAAATATTACACAGGGGTGCTATTCAGCAGGTTCTGACAGGTTCTGGAGAACCAGTAGCAGAAATTTTGAGTAGTTTGGAGAACCGGCAAATACCACTTCTGGCTGGCCCCAGAGTGGGGTGGGAATGGAGATTTTGCAATATCCTTCCCCCAGGAGTGGGGAGGGAATGGGGATTTTGCAGTATCCTTCCCCCAGGAGTGGGGTGGGAATGGAGATTTTGCAGCAGCCTGCCCTTGCTACGCCCACCAAGCCACGCCCACAGAACCGGTAGTAAAAAAACCTGAATTCCACCACTGATATTACATCTACATATTTACAAGATAATAATATATAACACAGATGAAGCAGTCTGAATATAACAAATACATATGTTATATATTTAGTCTGTTATAAAAAATATAACAATTCTGAGCTATTCTTTTTATGAAGGGATTTTTTAGAAAACAGTTAAACTAGGGACACACTAATGCTGTTGATGGAAAAGAACTAGAATTGATAACCAGTAGGAGGGTATAAAAAGTATTTTAGGAACTGTACATAATGTTTAGTTGAATTAAATGCTGCAAATACATTGACTTAAATCAGCAGGTAAAACCTTTGCTCTTAGCATTATGCAGCTACAAAAATTTGAATATGTTTATAATTTCAATGATTTGCAACAGTGGTGAAATCTGAACCGGTTTACTACCGGTTTGCTGGCTGCACATGCACCATGTGCAAATGTGAGGTGCATGCGAGGTGCAGTGCATGCGAACAGGATGGATGGGGTAAGTAGAACAGCACATGGGTATGTGTGTGTGATCAGCTGTGGTGCACAATCTTCGGAGCCTTTTTTTATTTTTAAAAGCATTTTTTTACAACCTATTTGAGCAAATATTACACCAGCTGTGGCATGCAAGAGCCTTTTTTTTAACCTTTTAAAAAAGGCTATTTGGGTGAATAGGTTGTAAAACAATGCTTTTAAAAGATAAAAAAGAGGTTCTGACAATCAGAGCTGTGGCACACGATCGTCAGAGTCTTTTTTTAACTTTTTAAAAGCATTTTTAACAACCTATTCGGGCGAAAATGTTGGATAACCATCTGACTGAGATGGTGTAGGGTTTCCTGCCTGGGCAGGGGGTTGGACTAGAAGGCCTCCAAGGTCCCTTCCAACTCTGTTGTTATGTTATGTTATGTTATGTTATGTTATGTTATGTTATGTTATGTTATGTTATGTTATGTTATGTTATGTTATGTTATGTTATGTTATGAATAGTTTGTAAAAAATGCTTTTAAAAGGTTAAAAAAAGGCTCTGACAATCACGTGCCACAGCTGTGATTGTCAGAGCCTCTTTTTTTACTTTTTAAAAGCATTTTTACTACTGGTTCCAGAGAAGCGGTAGTAAAAAAATACCTAAAACATAAAAAAAAAAGTTCTGACAATCGTGTGTCACTCACCTGACCGTTGGAATTTTTTTTTTACTAGTGGTTTGGTGAACCAGTAGCCTTCTTTACTACCGGTTCAGGCGAACTGGACCGAACCGGGAGCATTTCACCCCTGCTTTGCAAGAAATATGTGTTTGAATGGATTGACCAGATTGAAATCATTCCCGCCAAAGATTGGAATAAGACGTTGTTACAGAATCAAAACGCTTCGTGTTTCACACAAAACAGTGAATGTTGCCTTGTTAGAGTCAGAAGGATTTTCTCCGCAGGGTTTTGGTATTATATGAGGAAGTAAAATAATTTATTAACTGCAACTGCTCAACAGAAAAACCGGTTGTATCTGAAGAAAAAACAGATGCCTGTTATGCACCCTTGATTATAATGGGGAGTGCCAAAATACAGATAGCTAGAAGTGTTAGGTAGTTCTCTTTTAGTACTAAATCTAAGGAAATTCAATGAGACTTAATGCCTAAGAAATTCATTTAAAATTACATTTTCTCTTCTTACACTGACTGAGAAGGTTCAAAGCAATCATCTGGAACAAATCATCCAAGTGGCTTTCTGTCATTTGTAACTTCTACACACACATATTCTATAGATTTTCAGGCAAGTAGCTACTATTAGAAATGACATAAAATAAGTCCTTCATTAACGATTAAACCCCCAGGTATTCTGAACTCCCATGTTGATTCATACAGCCTGCAGATGACGTCAAACCAACATACTGAAGCTGCCTTTATTTGATTTCAATCTGGCTTTTCCAACTAAAGAAGTTCAACTAAATGAGGGTTTAAGAAGCATTGCATGGACAAAATTGCTAAAGCATACACTTCCCTCATTCTTTTTCTTCAATAATGCCACCACACATTGCTCTTGCTGACCCATTTTCAGTGATGGGCTTGCTCTGCTAGAAAACAGGTAACAGATTAACAGAGTTGGAAGGGACCTTATAGGTCATGTAGTCCAACCCCCCGCCTAAGCTACATCATTTCTGACAAATGGCAGTCCAATCTTTTCTTGAAAGTCTCAAGTGATGAAGCTCCTACAACTTCCGAAGGCAACTTCTGTTCCACTGGTTGATTGTTCTGACTGGCAGAAAGTTCCTCCTTATTTCCAGGTTGAATCTCTTCTTGATCAGTTTCCATCCATTATTCCTTGTCTGGTCCTCAGGGTGCTTTGGACAATAGCTTGACTGCCCCTCCTCTCTGTGGCAGCCCCTCAAACATTAGAAGACTGCTATCAGGTCTCCCCTGGTCCTTCTCTTCACTTAGACTCGCCATGCCCAGTTCCTGTAACCGTTCTTCATATGTTTTAGTCTCCAGTCCCCTAATCATCCTGGTTGCTCTCCTCTGCACTTTTTGTAGAGTCTCAACATCTTTTTTTATAGTGTGGATGCTGTACTCTAGGTGTGGTCTTACTAAGGCTTTATAGAGTGGTATTAGTACCTTACTTGATCTGGATTGTATTCCTCTGTTAATGCAATTTAGGATTCCATTGGCTTTTTGGGCTGCTGCTGCACACTGCTGGCTCATATTTAGTTGGTGGTCCACTAAGACTTCTAGATCCCTCTCACAGTGAGCCTCTTTACAGGGCAGACTTGCCAATCCAACTAGCAGTCGTCCAGTGTGCTAGCTGCAAACATAAAACATAAAATGAGCACTATTTCTCCGCAGCAGCATGTTCCATTATTCTCCCAGATTCTGGGAGGTGGTGGCTATACAACGAGAAAGAGTGCAGAGAAGAGCAACAAAGATGATGAGGGGACTGGAAGCTAAAACATATGAAGAACGGTTGCAGGAACTGGGTATGTCTAGTTTAATGAAAAGAAGAACTAGGGGAGACACGATAGCAGTGTTCCAATATCTCAGGGGCTGCCACAAAGAAGAGGGAGTCAAGCAGGGATAAAATTCAGCAGATTCTGACAGGTTCTGGAGAACCGGTAGTGGAAATTTTGAGTAGTTCGGAGAACGAGGAAGTGTCACCTCTGGCTGGCCTCAGGAGTGGGGAGGGAATGAGGATTTTGCAGTATCCTTCCCCTGAATTGGTGTGGGAATGGGGATTTTGCAGTATCCTTCCCCTGACAAGCCCACCACGCCCACCAAGCCACGCCCACAGAACTGCTAGTAAAAAGATATGGATTTCATCAGTAGAGTCAAGCTATTCTCCAAAGCACCTGAGGGTAGGACAGGAAGCAATGGGTGTAAACTAATTAAAGAGAGAACCAACCTAGAAATGAGGAGGAATTTCCTGACAGTGAGAACAATTAATCAGTGGAACGACTTGCCTCCAGAAGTTGAGGGTTTTTAAGAAGAGACTGGACAACCATTTGCCTGAAATGAAGTACAGGGTTTCCTATATCCAGGTCCCTTCCAACTCTGCTATTCTGTTAAAAGAGAGCAAATCGCATCAACTTTTGCCTACCGTGAAAATAGCGTGAAGAAAATTCCACATTAACTCCAGAGTTTCTAACTTTTTTGCAAGTCCTATAATGAAAGAGTGTGGTGCCAATGGAACAGGGGAGAGAAAATAGCTTCAAAGGATAAAATTTGCAGTTCTGTTACATCATCATGGGATATTCAGCCAGCAACCCTGAGAAGCTGCCCTAAGAATGTGAACCAAAGTAGACAAACAGTTGGGAAGCTGTGACTTAATTTCCTTTAAATTTATTTTCACAGCCATCGTGGATACAACACAATGGACTGGAGCCATAACTCTAGGAAATCCATACGTTTCCTCCATATCCTTCTTCTTCAGCTTGCTCTGAGAGCTCAGCAGCTTGAAAAATAAAGAGAGAATGTTTTGACTCACCGTTTTTCATTATCTTACCAGATAACAGAAGAGCAGAATAGCAGAACAGCAGACTTGGAAGGGACGTTGGAGGTCTTCTAGTCCAACCCCCTGCACGAGCAGGAAACTTTACACCATTCTGGGCAAATTGCTGTCCAATCTCTTCTTCAAAATCTCCAGTGATAAGAGTACCCACAACTTCTGAAGGCAACCAAGTTCCTCTGGTTAGTTAGTAAAGGCTTCTAGGGAATGCAGATTTCAGTGTAGCCAATTAGTTTCGGAGTAGCTTTGCAAACCTAAACAGCAGCGGTGAAATTCAATTTTTTTTTTACTACCAGTTCTGTGGGTGTGGCTTGGTGGGTGTAACAGGGGAAGGATACCGCAAAACCTCCATTCCCTCCCCACTCCTGAGGGAAGGATACTGCAAAACCTCCATTCCCACCCCACTCCAGGGGAAGGATACTGAAAAATCCCCATTCCCTCCCCACTCCTGAGGGAAGGATACTGCAAAACCTCCATTCCCACCCCACTCCAGGGGAAGGATACTGCAAAACCTCCATTCCCACCCCACTCCAGGGGAAGGACACTGCAAAACCTCCATTCCCACCTCACTCCAAGGGAAGGATACTGCAAAATCCCCATTCCCTCCCCACTCCTGAGGGAAGGATACTGCAAAACCGCCATTCCCACCCCTCTCCAGGGGAAGGACACTGCAAAACCGCCATTCCCACCCCACTCCAAGGGAAGGATACTGCAAAGTCTCCATTCCCACCCCACCCTGGGGCCAGCCGGAGGTGCCATTTGCCGGATCTTCGAAGTACTCAAAATTTCTCCAACTGGTTCTCCAGAACCTGTCAGAACCTACTGGATTTTACTCCTGCTAAACTGGAAGGGACAGCAATTCTTAACACCAACAAATGAGGAAATTTCACTAGGGTTGGTTTGTTTTGATGTTTTGGCAGTTGGATTGAATTTGTCCCCTCTCCAGGGTCACCAGATTAATGGTGCAGACCAGGGCTGTGGTCTTGACAATTTTAAATCCTGTGGACTTTAATTCCCAACATTCCCCAGCCAGTCATGCCCCGATCTAGACTTCAGATAGGTTGAGTTCCAAATTAAAGGACTGTTGCTGTAACACACTTTATGCATCTGTGTTAATACAATTTTGAATGATTAGACAAATCAAGTATTTACAGGTTTCCTGAATAACAAATACAGCCACCATAAAGGGTGTAAATGCACTTTTTTCCCCCCCACAGGAGAGATTTTTCTTACTTTTCTTCAGGATTCATTTTCTCCAACGTGGCTTTGCATATTTACTGAATCATGAAAATACAAGAGCCCTCGCTTCACTGGTTAAGTATATTGGTTCTGGGGTTATCGGTAAAAAGAAATCCCTATAATACCACAAGTTTTTGCAAACCTAGACAGAAAGCATGCAAACTAGAAAAGCTTAATATCTGCTTCAAGAGAGGATTGGCTCACAATCTCCCGAAACCTGTATTTTTAAAGAAACAATAAAGGACCCTCTAGTCAGCAATAGGGATGCGGTGGCTCAGTAGCTAAGACGCTGAGCTTTTCGATCGAAAGGTCGGCAGTTCAGTGGTTCAAATCCCTAGTGCTGCGTAACAGGGTGAGCTCTCGCTACTTGTTCCAGCTTCTGCCAACCTAGCAGTTCGAAAGCATGTAAAAAAAAATACGCAAGTAGAAAAATAGGGACCACCTTTAGTGGGAAGGTAACAGCGTTCTGTGCACCTTTGACGTTTAGTTATGTCGGCCACATGACCACGGAGACGTCTTCGGACAGCACTGGCTCTTCAGCTTTGAAACGGAGATGAGCACTGCCCCCTAGAGTCGGGAACGACTAGCATGTATGTGCGAGGGGAACCTTTACCTTTTAGTCAGCAGGAGGCATGGGGTAAGTAGAACAGCGAAGGAGATTGATCAGTTGTGGCATGCAATCTTTTTTTTTTTACTTTTAAAAGCATTTCTTTACAACCTATTTGGCCGAATAGGTTGTAAAAAAATACTTTTAAAAGTAAAAAAAAAAGGCTCTGATGATCGCACAGCTCAGCTTTTTAAAAAATCTTTTAAAAGCATTTTTTAGAAGAAGCAGCAAGCGGGGAAGCGGGGAAGCGGGCAACTGGGCATTGGGTGGGCATGGGCGGGGTATTAGTGGTGTCAGGGATTTTTGCTACCGGTTCTCCAAACCACCTGCCACCATTGCTACCGGATCGGTTGATCCGGTCCGAACCGGGAGCATTTCACTCCTGGGTGGGACTTGAACTCATAGTCTCCCACTTTCTAGCCTTTCTAGACCAAACTGGCTCTCTCTCTATTGTGTACCTGAAGAAAGAAACAGGATTTAAATCTTTAAGTAATAAATAAAGGACCCCGATGGATATAAAGCACATCAAGGAGGCTCTCTCCATCCAAATATTGCTGGGTCAGAATTCTTGCATCTCATCCTTTTCCATGTTGTCTGGAGCAGCTGGAAAACCAAGTTCTACACCAGCGGTTCTCAACCTGTGGGTCGCGACCCCATTGGGGGTTGAATGATGATTTGCCAGGGGTCACCTAAGACCATTGGAAATATGGGAAGTATACTTGCGAGTTGAAGAATCATGCTCCAATAGTTGACTCCACAAGCCAGCTGCAGGCTCTTCAAATAGCTATCCGAATTCGGCTTCAGGCCCAATGAATTAAAAAAGAGAGAAATGTTTGCTCTGATGTCTCCCTCTCAAGCCAGCTGTAATACCTCCGTCCTCAAGGCAATCGCAAGCAGTTCAGATCGCTAGCCAATACGGCTTCAGGTGCGATAAATTCAAAACGAAAATAATTTTATGGTTGGGGTCGCCACATCATGGGGAATTGTATTAAAGGGGTCGGAGCACTATAAAGGTTGAGGACCACTGTTCTACACCATAGAAAAGGCCACAACTTCCTCATTTCTGCTTTAAAGGGAAATCGGGCAACGTCCTCTCCACGCAAGTGGTTAGATCACATCCAGCTTAGCCTACAGAGATCAGGCACAGATCCTCCAGCCCGACACCTAACGGGTTAATCTGTAAATAATCCTAAACCCTCTGACTTTCTGATTAGCTCTCTGCTGAAACGAACCAAAGGCAGGTCAAATGAATAAGAGCTCTTAATCATGTACATAAAAAGGCATGCTGGCAGCAGCTATAATCATCCTTACATTATTTATAGCACAGGAAGCGAAGCTTGTTAACATCTCTTCCGTCGTCCCTGTTATGCAAGAAAACGGGGCTAGGTTTCAGTTCCTTGGGTATCTGGGAAATGGCACTTGATATCTTATTTAAGAACGGAAGTTATTTTTAATCCACAAGCTCCTTTTGTGCATCTGCTGACTGCCGGCTGCCAGCAGTTTGGCAGATTGAATCTCACCAGGCTCGAGGTTGACTCAGCCTTCCATCCTTCCAAGATGGGTGCAATGAGGACCCAGATTGTTTGGGGCCAATATGCTGACCCTGTAAACCGCTTAGAGAGGGCTGTAAAAGCACTGTGAAGCGGTATATAAGTCTAAGTGCTATTGCTATTTTGAGCTGACACTTGCTCACAAGGATATCAAAGTAAGCGATAGCAACTGGCAAGAGGGTTGATCTTGAAAAAGCTAGTCGGTTCTGTCGTGTCCCACTCCTCCGCTGACGGCCGGGTCAGGGAAATCCGAATCAGGCGTGCCTCTGCAGCTCTGCCAAAGTCCTAGCAAAGTCCTCAGGGCAGGCAGGAGACCAGAAAGTGACTTCAGCAAGATATGTTTAGACTTTGCCTGACTCAGAGAATGCCAGAAAGCAGATCCTTTATATAGGCCATGGGGTGTGGCTCCATGACTCAGCACTTATCCAGGCCTGCCCCTCCCTTCCTTCTGTTGCCTCTGCCTATCAAGTCTTCTGACGCGAGGGTCACTCCAGTCGGCAGCTGTTGGCAATAGACCTCCCTCAGGCTCACATGCTGTGGAGGAAGGGGAGGGGTCTAGTTGCTCCGTTTGCCTGGGCATGGAGCCAGAGCTGGGGACTGGAGATATTTCCTCCTCTTCAGCCTGTCTGGGCATGGAGCCAGGGCTGGGGCGGGAGGCATACTAGAACATTCCTCCGTGTTCGGAAGCAGATAAGAAGACCCGGCTGTGGTGAGATTGGGCGAGACACAACAGGTTCTTAGGTAGGGTCCTCTGGTCCAGGGTCTCTAACCTTGGCATCTTTAAGACTTGTGGACTTCAACTCCTAGAATTCCTCAGCCAGCTTGAAGTCCACAGTTCTTAAAGTTGCCAAGGTTGGCGACCCCTACTCTGGTCTGTAGGCTACATTGGGAGATTGTACATTGGGAGATAAAACTGTCTACCATTGACCTCACCCCAATCCTAAAAGGACTATAAGGGGCGTGCATAGGTGCACAAAGTGCCTACCGTTCCTGTCCTATTGTTTTCTTTTTTCTTTCATTAAAAACTGTGCCTTCATAGAAAACAATTGAAGCTGACTTTATTACAGCCACAGGACAACCATCTCAAAAATAAAATAAAGCGCGAAGCAACATGAGAAGCCCAATAATTATAACTGTGTGATGTATTTTACAAATGATAAAAGAAAGTCTAGTCAGTTTAGGAGAAATCATGTTGATTGGATAGTAGCAGCCGTAAATAAACCAATCTGGATGACTTGGAAACCCAATCCAATGTGTGTGATTAAGTACACTGGACATCTTTGAAATAGGAGCAATATGACAAGATAATGAATTGGGGTTTCAGGAATACCTTCACCACAAGGGGAGTCTTTCTTCAAATTAGACATTCTACAAATTAGACCCTTGTATTTGGAAAGCAATGACAAATTACACCCATTATCGCCATGGATTAATTTGGATGCAATATGTCAGAGGTCAACTTTGACTTTCCTATACACATTTCTCTGCTCGGGATAATTTTCAAAATATTGAACCAATTTAGGGAGCCATGCTGCTTCTAATGCTCCTGTGTACGTATGAATGTACACCTGTGAAGTTCTACGGTATGTGCTGGCCCTATAGACAGCATCCTGTGGGTACCAATACTGTTCCCAAAGCAACTGCTTCTCTTTCTTAATCTCAGAGGTTACTGAGGGTAGAGATGAGGATTAAATTCTTACTTAATTGAAAGTCAGGGTAGATCACAAGAAGGAGATCTGACTGCTCAACATGAACAGAAGTATCTGTAGTGTATTGTCAAAAAAAGGTGTGACACACCTAAAAACAGGCAGTTTCCTTGACCTTGGCACTGATTAGTCCCTCTTCTTCTGCCCACCATATTTCAAAATCCATCCAGCAAGTTCCAACAAACTATGAAGTCGTTGCTAGGTCTACTGTTTACAAATGAACCATTCATTGTGCCCACTTGGTTGGCATCAACAACCTTGTTAAATATTAGCTGAATGATCAAGAAACTATGGCAGCTAGAAGCTACCTGAAGGTAACATATGAGCTATTTGCTTTTATTGTGTATTAAGTTTATGACCTCTTTTCTTTGCTGGGGCTTGCTCAGAATAGAAACATAGTAGGAACCCAATGGGAATTCTGGAGAAGATATTGACTTTTGGTTTGTGACTCCATCCCCTTTCTGACCCAGAATTCAGCTTATTGTTTTGTCCTGCTAACCCAATGAGACCTATTATTGTAAGAAGCAAACTTCACATTTCCTTTATGTGAAAGCAAGAAGTATCCTGCTGGATCTTTTGAAGTCTATTGAATCCAACATTCTGTTCCTATAGCAGCCAACTATGTGTTGAAAGAAAGCCAACACTAGCAATGAACACAATAGCAATGGCCTGCTTATGCTTCCCAGCAATTATCTGTTTGTATGTGCAAATAAGGGACATGGTGGCTCAGTGGCTAAGGCGCTGAGTTTGTTGATCAAAAGGTTGGTAGTTCAGTGTTCGAATCCCTAGAGCCGCATAACAGGGTGAGCTCCTGTTATTTGTCCCAGCTTCTGCCAACCTAGCAGTTCGAAAGCACATAAAAAAATGCAAATAGAAAAATAGGGACCACCTTTGGTGGGAAGGTAACAGCGTTCCGTGCGCCTTTGGCGTTGAGTCATGCCGGCCACATGACCACGGAGACTTCTTCGGACAGCGCTGGCTCTTCGGCTTTGAAACGGAGATGAGCACCGCCCCCTAGAGTCGGGAACAACTAGCAAATATGTGCGAGGGGAACCTTTATCTTTATCTGCAAATAATACGGACATGGGCACTACGTGATTATATTCAAAGCATATACAGGCAGTCCTTGACTTACAACCACAATTGAGCCCATAATTTGTGTTGCTAAGTGAGTCAGATGTTAAGTGAATTTTGCCCCATTTGTATGACCTTTCTTGACTCAATTGTTAAGTGAATGACTGCAATTATTAAGTGGGTAACACCGTTGTTAAATGAATCTGGCTTCCCCATTGACTTTGCTTGCCAAAAGATCACAAAAAGATGATCACATAATCCTGAGACAACTACAATTGTCATAAGTACGAGTCAAGCTTCTGAATTTGATCACGTGACCACGGAGAACCTGCAATGGTCATAAATATGAAAATCTCTTTTGTTACTTTTTTTGTGAGGTTGTAACTTTGAATGGTCACTAAATGAACTGTTTTAAGTCGCGGACTACCTGTACCACAACACTGGATACTGGATACTCTTGGAGTGGATTAAAAAAAAACTATATCAGTTTCAAAGTTGAAAAGAAGGAAAGATTTTCTTATTGGAAAAGTCTAGGGCAATACGAGCAATTCAACTGAAAACACTGACGGATTAGCCCAACCTTCTCACTGTTTTTCCCTCCACTTTTTCCTTCCGCATTGAAGTTCATTCTTTCCTTTGGCCTTTCATGTGCTTTCAGTCCATTTCGCCTGCGTAAATGAAATTAATCTGGATCAAACCATCCCTAGCTGTAAGGCCAAACTGCAAAACAAAAAGAATGGGAGACAGCAAGGAAATTCTGGCTAACATAAGGTGTTACAGTTTTACCTTGTGCTAATATTTTATCAGATTTTTCATCTTGTGTTTATTAGACTAAAATAGAATAAAATGGAATGGAATGGAATAGAATAGAATCTGGAAGGGACCTTGAAGGTCTTCTAGTCCAGCCCCCTGCTCAAGCAGGAGAACCTATACCCATGATGGCGAACCTATGGCACACGTGCCACAGGTGGCACACAGGAGACATATCTATGGGCACGTGAGCGTTGCCCTAGCTCAGCTCCAGTGCGCATGTGTGGGCCGGCCAGCTGATTTTCAGGCCTTCCGGGCCCACTGGAAGACGGGAAACGGGCCATTTCCAGCCTCCGGAGGGCCTCCAAGAGTGGGTGGGGAAGGCCGTTTTCGCCCTCCCCAGGCTCCAAGAAAGCCTCTGGAGCCTGGGGAGAGCGAAAAACGGGCCCACCGTGCCATTGCATGCCAAAAGCGAGGGGAGCACGGGGTGTGTGTGGTCCTGTACATATGTGTACAATGTGTGGGGGAGAGGGGCTCATTGAATTATGGGTGTGGACACACATGCACGTGACCCCCCCCCCCGCATTTCCGTTTTTGGCATGCGACGGCAAAAAGGTTAGCCCTCACTGACATATACTATCTCAGATAAGTGTCTAGTCTCTTCTTAAAAACTTGCAACGATGGAGCACCTACAACAGGGGTGTCAAATTCACGTCTTCACGTGACATATTGGGACTTTTTCCCCCTCCGCTAAACCGAGCGGGGGTGAGGCCAGCATGTGACTCACGTGGCCCACAGCCCACGAGTTTGATACCCCTGACCTACAATGTCTGAAGGCAACTTCTGTTCCACTGGTCAATTGTCCTCACTGTTAAGAAGTTTCTCCTTCATTCCAGTATGCTTCGTAACTCAGACGGGTGACTATACCTAATAGTCCTTCCTTCTGCTATTTTCCCCACAACAATATGAAGTAAGTTTACGGTCTCCTATTTATCGTTTTGAGGGGACATGCAATGTGTTTAATTTGATCTTGGATTGTATTGTATTTTTTGGGCTGAACTGTAATAGTAACCTTTGGCCGCTCCCAATTCATCTTGAAAAACCTCTCGGGAGTCAGATGTCATAGGATGAACCACCACCAGGAAATCTATGGAAGGCAAGGAAGAACCATCTGGAAGAAAAGAGGCCCAAGCTTATTGCTACCCAGAAACTAATATGTAACCATCAAAGTCCACAGAATATGGTAAAAAAAGTGAAGATGTATCTGAGCTTGCTTGTCTTTCTACTTATACAGGTGATTCTTGAGTTTCAACACTTTGTTTAGTGATTGTTCAGTTACAACAGCACTGAAAAATGTGACTTACGACCATTTTTCACACTTATGACCTTTGCAGTATCCCTATGAACATGGGATCAAAATTGGCAACCAATTCACACTTATGACCGTTTGGTGCGTCCCAAGGTCATCTGATCAACTTTTGCAACCTTCTGACAAGTAAAGTCAATGGGGAAGCCAGATTCCCTTAACAATCAGGTTACTAATCTATCATTTCACCACCCAGTTGTTAAGTGAATCACTGCAGTTAAGTTAATTACATGGTTGTTGACTTCGCTTGTCAGGTCGCAAAAGGGGACCGCACGACCCCTGCAACGGTCATAAATAGGAATCAGTTGCCAAGTGCCTGAATGTGGATCCCCGTCACCACGCCGATGCCGCAAAGGTCGTAAGTCTGGAAAAACGGCCATCAGTCCCTTTTCGCAGTGCCGTTGTCACTTTGAAATGGTCACTAAATGAACTGTTGTAAGTCGGGGGCTACCTGAGGTGCCAGCAGCCGGGCTTGCTAGAGACTGCTACTCTCCTCCTGGTCTTTTGAGAGGGTAGAAAACTGGGACTTGGACTTTTTTCTCTCTCCAAGCCTTGTATCTCTCCAGGGCAAACGCAGGACCGTGTGAACCCGCAGGATTTCAAGCCAGAAGTTGCACCTTAATGTGAATGGAAGGTGGGGGTGGGATCTTTCCCACGGTTCCTGGTCCCGGTCCCGTTCTCGCTCCTCTTCTTTCAGGGAATACCCACCGCTTCCCCTCCCTTCCCATTTCTGTCACGCGGGCTCATCCCCCCCCCCACCCTCACCCCACCTCCCCTCCAGCCGGCCGAGACCTTCCCGACGCTCCGCGCGCGCCCGACTTTCTCCGACCAAGGCAAACGCCGGGCGGACGAGGTGGGGGGTGGGTGGGAAGCGCGTGCGCGCGCACACTGCAACCCCCCCCCCCCCCCACTCCCTCTTTCGCGCGCGGCTTTCCCTGCCGGCGTCGCCGCCGCCGCCGCCGCCGCAGGAGGCCGAGAGTAAGAAGGGGCCGCGGGCTGTGCGACGGCAGCCCCTCACCGGCAGCCGCTCCGGGTCAGGTACCACCTCCTCCTTCTCCCCCACCCCAACCCAGACGGGATGCGGCAGCAGCGACTGGCAACCGGCAGCCTGCGGCGCACGAGGGGCGGATGAGGCGGGCTCCGCCCTGCCTCCTACTGGCCGGTGCAGGTAAAGGTGGGAAAAAATAATAATACAATCGTGGTGTTTCCCCCCCACCCCCAGCGATGCTTTTGAATACCTACCACGTCCGTTTGCGGCTCTGCTAGGTGGTTTACGGTACCCAGTCGGTCTCTCGTATGGCGCGGTCTCTTTATGGGAAGGGTTGACAGACTTGCTGCGCGTTATGGGTACGGGGGGGAGGGCTGCGCGTTATGGGTACCCCCACCACCACCACCACCTCAAAGCCTTCTTGCTGAAGAAAAGCTTCCTGATGCCTGATGGAGGAATTCCTTTGGGATCCAGGCTGCGAAAATTAGCCTGACCACGATTTATGGGGTTTTACTACTGTTCTCTTCCACTTATTCTTGCACAACAAAATAATCCCGAAGTTTGTCGCTTTTCCTTTGCCTGTCTCCTAAATCTTGATGAGCCTTTTTTTAAATCGGATCCTCCCAACAACTTCTCCCTCTGGGGTTTTAATTCATTCCTCCACTGGCTCTCCATTTCTATTTTGGGAAATGAAAAAAAAGAAAGAAAGAAAGAAAGAAAGAAAGAAAGAAAGAAAGAAAGAATTCTCTATTGATGCCTGGCATATCCTCCCCCCCCCCTCCATCCTTTGATCCACGGGGTTTGTTTTGCAGGCTGCCAAAATCTTAAAATAGCTCCCAGCTTTGGGTTGGGGCTGGACTTTCTTGTCTTATTGGCAGCTTCAATTCTGAAAGAAGCTTTTTCAGCATCCTTTTGGTTAGAGGCGTTTTTTTTGCTGCTCTGCCTGTTTACCTTCAGGATCGCTTGCTGGCTTGGAAAACTTCCATTCCCAGCCTTGCAAGATTGCCAGTTGCTTTACAAGTTGATTTCTTTGGCCGTCCATTACAGTAATGGGTGAAACGGAGCTTGCTTCCTCAATGCTAAAATCCATCCAGATAGATAGATAGATAGATAGATAGATAGATAGATAGATAGATAGATAGATAGATAGATATAGATATTGATATAGATATTATTTCAGAATGGAAAAAGTGAGACAATAAATGCCAATCCTTGTATAGCTGTAACAGTTCTTGAATAGCTTCCCTTTTAGCCTATCATGCTGGGTTTTTACCCCCGAAAAGGGAGATTCCCTCCTTTGACCAAAACTACAAAATATATTAGCCCCAAGTAATAAGTAATAATTGCCCGTGTGTGGCTTTTCTCTGCCTCATTTTCTTCCATCGCATTGTTTACAGTTTGTTCTTTCCTTCCCATGAGACATTATATGCATTGGCAATGTGAGACTGGACAAATTCAGAATGCAGAAATGAACAAATTAACACTAGCAATTAAGGAGAAAGAACAAACTGAATATTATATGATATGAGAAATATTCTATCAATTTTTTTCGAGAGTAAAAAGGGAAACTGGAAATAAAAGAAGAAGATTAAAGAAGAATAGAAAATAGGTTAAGATAGAGGTTTAAATAAGATAATAATTGTTACTATTAGGATGATACTATTAGGATAGGTTAAGATAGAGGTTTAAATAAGATAATAATTGTTACTATTAGGATGAGGAGGATAATTATGTGTAATATTACTATTATTGTATTTTTACTAGAAGACGTGTTAAGAGGAAAAACAAATAGGCTTATAATGTTTAACTGTTTAACATAGTATAAATTTAAAATTAGAGAATTATATTAAGTGAATGATGTTGTAAATGTTGAAGATTGGCGCACAGAGATATTTGAACCCAGATGATACACTACTTAAGGAAAGATGGAATGTTTATATTTTGAAAAATAAAAAATAAAAAACTTAAAAAAAAAAGACTGGAAGAATTAGATTATAATCCATAAAAGCCTAGGCTAGCAAGTATCTTGGTTTTTTTAACAGGCCATTTGTTGTGCTAAGGGACCGCAAATTTGGTAGAGTTGGTGAGATGCATAAATTCATCCTGGTCCAATTCTACAGAAGAATTTCATATCCCTCCCCAACAAAGGGAATGAAATGTAAACTTGTTTGCCAAAAAGGTAGCTGGCTTCCCACGAATGCCATGTTCTCCTTTTGCTTGTTTTCACCTTTTTTTTAAAAAAAATGCCTTGATGCCTTTGAGAATCTGTCTTGATTCCTGGCAATTGCCTGGAATTGCCTACAAGTCCCTGCAGTTTTCTTGGCAAGGTTTTTCAGAAGTGATTTGCCATTTCCTCCTTCTGCGTGCTGAGAAAGAGTGACTGGTCCTAAGTCACCCAGCTGGCTTCGTGCCTAAGCTGTGTCTGGTATTCACAGTCTCCTGGTTTCTAGCCTGTCGCCTTAACCGTTACCCTAAACTGGCTCTGTATTTGTTTAACTAACCCAGCATTTTTTCCAGCTGGACAGCATCTTTTCAAGGCTGCTGGAATGTCCCTTACACATCAGTTCTAGTGTGATCCTTTTAACTGGGAATAGAAGGAAGGAACCTGGACATCAGGTGCACAACTGCTGTCCAGTTACTGATGCTATATTAGAATTTTGTAGAACTTCCTCCCTTGTTACATGAAGTTCTGAAGGTTTAGACCAGTGATGGCTAACCTTTTTGCGGTCGCATGCCAAAAGCGGGGGGAGTGCAGGGGATCACGTGCGTGCGTGCCCACACCCATAATTCAATGCACCCTGCCACCCTGTGCATGCCCACATGCTCCCCTGTGCTCCCCCCGCTTTTGGCACACAATGGCATGATGGGCCCGGTAGGCCCATTTTTGTTTTTGTTTTTTATTTTTTTTAATTTATTTATTTTGTCACAACATTATATACAAGCACATATATTGAAAGGAAACAATAGGACAGGAATGGTAGGCACTTTTGTGCTCTTATGCACGCCCCTTATAGTCCTCTTAGGAATGGGGTGAGCTCAATGGTAGACAGTTTTTGGTTAAAGCTTTTGGGAGTTTGAGAAAAGACCACAGTCAGGTAGTGTATTCCAAGCGTTAACAACTCTGTTACAAAAGTCATATTTTCTTCAATCAAGATTGAAGCGGTTAACATTAAGTTTGAATCTATTGTTTGCTCTTGTATTATTGCTATTGAAGCTGAAGTAGTCTTTAACAGGAAGGACATTGCAATAAATGATTCTGTGTGTTAAACACAGGTCTTGTCGGAGTCGGCGGAGTTCTAAGTTTTCTTAGGATTTCAAGTCTGGTGGAATATGGTATTTTGTTGTTTACAGAGGAGCGGAGAACTCTTCTTTTTTTTAATTTATTTTTATTTGCATTTATATCCCGCCCTTCTCCGAAGACTCAGGGCGGCTTACACTATGTCAGGCAATAGTCTTCATCCAATTGTATACTATATACAAAGTCAACTTATTGCTCCCCAACAATCTGGGTCCTCATTTTACCTACCTTATAAAGGATGGAAGGCTGAGTCAACCTTGGGCCTGGTGGGACTTGAACCTGCAATATTGCAGGCAGTTGCTGTTAATAACAGGCTGCATTAGCCTGATGAGCCACCAGAGGCCCTTGTAAAATATTTCTGGACTCGTTCAATTGTATTAATGTCAGAGATGTGGTATGGGTTCCAGACAGGTGAGTTGTATTCAAGAATGGGTCTGGCAAATGTTTTGAATGCTCTGGTTAGTAGTGTAGAATTTTTGGAAAAGAAGTTACGCAGAATTAGGTTTACAACTCTTAGAGCCTTTTTTGCTATGTAGTTGCAGTGGGCTTTGGCACTTAGATCATCTGATATGAAAACTCCAAGGTCTTTAACAGGGTGGGGGTCATCTGTGAGGTAATGTCCATTAAGCTTGTACTTAGTGTTTGGGTTCTTTTTTCCAATATGTAAGACTGAGCATTTGCTGGTTGGGATTTGGAGTTGCCAAGTTTTAGACCAGTCGGATACAAAGTCAAGGTCTTTTTGAAGGGTAGTAGTATTGTTGGTGGTGTTAAATAGTTTGACATCGTCAGCAAAGAGAACACAATAACTTGAGATATGGTCACAAAGATCATTTATGTATGGTATGAAGAGCGTTGGACCAAGAACGCTGCCTTGAGGAACGCCACTTTTGACAGGGACAGGATTTGATAGAGCATTGCCAATTTTGACCACTTGATGTCTGTTTGACAGGAAAGCTCTCCCCAGGCTCCAGAGAGTTTCTAGGAGCCTGGGGAAGACGAAAACGGCCTCCACCCCCTCCGGAGGCCGGAAATGGTCCGTTTACCAATTTCCGGTTGGCCTGGAAAATCAGCTGGCTGGCACGTGCATGCGCGCTGGAGCTGAGCTAGGGCAACGCTTGCGTGCCCACAGATATGGTTCCGCGTGCCATAGGTTCGCCATCACAGGTTTAGACATTATTCAGGTATTTGGTTATCATCAAATTTTATAGCTACCTTTCTTCCCTTTCTCTTTAGAAAAGGAAAACGACTCCAGTTGTTGCTTCCCATTTTGCTACTGGAAACCAGTTTTTCCCTCCCGTTGTCCTGAAGGAAGCCTACTCATTGCTTCCAGTGTTTTGCCCACTGAACTGATCACCGAACCCTTTAGACACTAGCCCTTGTATTGCATGAAAATTACAGGATTTTAAATATGAGGCCCAAAGTATTTAGAATGTTGTTTTTCAGTGGCGTAGAATATGCTGCAAAGAATTCTTCTGCCCAATTATTTCCTCTTTTATTTTTATTTTTTTGCTTGCTTTCGGCATTATGTAACAGAAATGTATGAACCATCCGAAGACAGAAAGGCTGTTCTGTTTTGCAGCAACACAGAGTGCCTTTAAATATCCTGCCAAATTAGGTCATTTGTTCTTTTACGGTTTGCAAAGAAAGAGATAAGCAGAAAAAGATGAGTACTGTTCTACACGGGATAAGCGGCCACAGGACAACATTCTGCCTGAACATTTCATTCTGCCGACTCTGCTTGGCAGTGATGGAAAACTGTCTTTAAGTATGCACATCTCTAGGATTTTAGGACAGACATTTGCAGGAGTAAGGAGGCTAGCGATGCACACAAGCATTATGCAAAAAGCTTTGCATGAAAATCACCAGTACTTTTCTATGATTGCTTATGCTCTATTCTGAAAATAAACCCCAGAAGAATTGTGGTAAGATCAGGGGTGAAATGCAGCCTTTTCTAGCTGGCTCGGGCGAACTGGTAGTGCTGGGGCAGGAGCTCCGCCCACCCGCCCAGACGTCCCACACATCCCGCTTTTGATGTTCTGTGCATGTGCAGAAGGTCCTGCGTACGTACAGAGGGTTCCCATTTGTCAACCTGTAGCAAAGGAAAAGTAAATTTTCGAATCCCTAGTGCTGCCATGTAATGGGGTGAGCTCCCGTTATTTGTCCCAGCTTCTGCCAACCTAGCAGTTTCGAAAGCACGTAAAAATGCAAGTAGAAAAAATAAGGACCACTTTTGGTGGGAAGGTAACAGCATTCCGTGCACCTTTGGCGTTGAGTCATGCCGGCCACATGACCACAGAGACGTCTTCGGACAGCGCTGGCTCTTCGGCTTTGAAACAGAGATGAGCACCGCCCCCTAGAGTCGACAACGACTAGCACATATGTGCGAGGGGAACCTTTACCTTTACCTTAGCGAAGGAAAGTGGATTTTACCCTTGGGTAAGATATTCACCTTGTTTAACCTGGAGTCTTACAGTCATGCTTAACTTCAGCTTTCTATTTCCCAACTCCACATGTCTCAGGATGGGCTGCTTTGGATTCTGTCCCTAAATCTCTCGGAGCTCGGTTTGACTCCAGGTGGCTCCAAAGATCAATCCAATCAGTTTTCTTGGGACCAGTATGTAAGTTTAATCTATACCCTTTCTGGTCTCCCATTCTAACCAGGTCTAGCCCCTTTTATTTTTGGTCCTGATAACATGTCCTGCCACCTGGCAAATACTATTCGTTAGTAGCAATAGCAATAGCACTTAAGACTTATATACCACTTAACAGTGCTTTACAGCCCTCTTTAAGAAATTTACAGAGTCAGCATATTGCCCCCAACAATCTGGGATCTCATTTTACCGACCTGGGAAAGATGGAAGGCTGAGTCAATCTTGAGCTGGTGAGAATCGAACTGCTGGCAATTGGCAGAGTTATCCTGCAATACTGCATTCTAAGCACTACACCATCAGGGCTCTTGATTGTATGCCTTATTGTAACTTGAGGACAAATCGTGTCAAATTTGGTATTCGACGTGTTTTAACTCTACAATTCAATATGTTTTTTAACATAAATTTTTATTAAATTTTTTTACAAAGATCATAAAAACTAGAAGAAACTAATAAAAAGAAAACAGCAGAAAAGGGAAAGGAAGGGAAAAAAAACCCAAATGTGTAGAAAGAAAGAAGAAAAAAAGTAGAAACAAAACACTTCAGATTTTCTTTCTAACAAATATAACTACAATTAAAAATTTATCTCTTACTCTATACTTACTTTTATCTGTTATCCATTTTTTTAAATCAAAATCACGAATCATAAGTGCATTTTTTTCATTTTATGTATAGGTCTCTAGTCATCCATAAATGTAGCTATTGTTTTCTCTTTAAGCAAAGGAGTTAATTTATCTCTTCAAGTTCCATCATGTTAACCAACCCTTTCTCCATTGTGGGTATTGTTGAAATTGTCCACTTTTGAGCATATAGTAGTCTTGCTGAAACTTATCATATCACAAAGTTCCATGGTTTTTTCAAATTGCTTATCCATTAGTTCAGAGGCTGTGATTTCAATTATATACATTACAACATGTAGAACTGGGCCTGTTAGTGTAAAGATTTGCAAGAGATATTTCTTAGATTACCATTTAATTATGCTGACATGAAGATGGGAGTTTGTGATGACTTCCCCCTGGACGCTTCCCCAGATATCTCTCCAGATGTCAGCTCAGAGGAAGATGAACCAATTCCAGGCACATCTGGAGGGGAGTTGGCCAATGGCTCCAAGCATCTATCTGAGAGGGATTTGGCTGAAGCACAGCTGTAGCAGGACAGCCGTAAGGCTTTAGGTGGGGAAAGCATGCAGATGGAGCCATTCAGCGATGAGGAAGAGGAACTGCCTTCTGTAGTTGATCCAAGAACACATAGGGTAGAGAAAAGGCTGGAGCAGAGAAGGTCAGCCAGATTACTTGCGAGGAGGCAGCCTCACCCTTCTTGATGGGATGCACCAGAAGCTGGCTATTTAGCACAGCAGACAGATGGATGCTGGGAACAACACATTCATTTCCTAGCTGTTGTGTTTTCTGGCTGTTTGCGATTCTTGCCTTGTTTTGGATTGACACTGTAGGTTGACTTTGGAACAGGCCGTGGAACTCTGGAGTCACCTCGTGAACTCTTTTGTATTGTAGATTTAATTTTGCCTGGTGGGTTTATTTTGATTGGGACTCTTTCAAGTGCCTTGTGGACTTATTGGCCATAGTTCTGGGAACTAGTATTGGTCTGTTTGTGTCTGGAGTTAACGTAATTGGGACAGTTCTGGGTTTTTGGTGCAGGGAGTTGCAGGGGAATATTAATAAACTCACTAAACCACAGTTACGTGTGTGTGTGTGTGTGTGAGAGAGAGAGAGAGAGAGAGAGGGAGGAAGGAAGAGAGGGAGGGAGGGAGAGAGAGGGAGGGAGAGAGAAAGAAAGGGAGAGAGAGATAGGGAGGGAGAGAGAGGAAGGGAGAGAGGGAGGGAGAGAGGGAGGGAGGGAGAGAGAGAGAGGGAGAGAGGGAGGGAGAGAGAGGGAGGGAGGAAGAGAGGGGGAAGGAGGGAGGAAGAGCGAGAGCAGGACATTACAGTTTTTGGGAGATTATCATATCCAGAATGATATCCAAGAATAGTTTATTATAGGAGAGACTTAGAAAATGATATATTTCTTGTCATCTACAGCTGTAATTAAAATAATACAGCATCCTCAGTGATCTATAACTCATCCCAAATCTGTGCTTGTCTCCAACTGCATCTCTACTAAAATAATCTTAAGGTTTGTAATATAATGAAATCTCCCTCAGCTTGGAAGTTGTGATGGATACTTCAAAGGATGAATCATATCCAAAAGAAAGTAGATCAATTCATATTTAAAAAAGAAAGAAAGAACCAAATGGCAGCAAATGCACTTTTAATTAGTCTGGTAGAATTAACATATAATCACATCCTGTGAAGAGGATGACATTTTGGAAGGGAAAAAGTACAGACTATTTTTGCTGCTTTTTATAAAATATATAATTGCTACTTGACCTTCAAAGTGCAGACTGTAATTGTTGCTTTATATAAAATACCATCAATACAGCAGTTCATCATGTTTAATAATATAGAACATGTCACAGCCTTAATCATCTCAATGGAAGTTTAGGTCAAATTCCCCCAGCTTGGTGCTTTTCCAGGGATTTGGGCTTCATCCTCTGTAATCTTCAACCAAAATGCCTCTTGGTCATGTTGTTTTAGAATTATGAAAATTCCAAAAAATTTGAGAGACTTGTTTGGAAAGGGCTGCCTGAAAACTTCATGAAATGCCCCTCTGGTATGTTGATAAAACCTCTACTCAATTTCCAAATTTATGTTTGGTAAAAAGATTTCTTTATGTGGCTGGTGGAGAACCAGTTTCAATCTGCCACCTTGGCATGCCATACATGCTTTTAAAAAGCGAATGACTGGCAAAAATGGAACGGTCCGATCAAGCTATATTTCTGTTTCTGAACTCACTTTGTCCAAGGCACAGAATTCTATCACACATGCCAGAGCTGGGAGAATGCTGTGTGGATAATTGAAAGTTATGCTTCAAACTGTTGCTGGGACATCTATGTTGGCAGAGTGATCAGAATAGGGGTTTTTTTCCTCAAGACAACAGCACCTCACTATTCTAGAGAGACTGGACTTTTCTCTATATAATAATAATAATAATAATAATAATAATAATAATAATAATAATAATAATAATAATAATAATTATTATTATTATTATTATTATTATTATTATTATTATTATTATTATTATTATTATTATTATTATTATTATTATTATTATTTAATTTCTATACCGCCCTTCTCCTGAAGGACTCAGGGTGGTTTACAGCCAGGTAAAAACAACAATAAATAAATACAATACAGTTAAAACCAATGTTAAAAAGCTTATTCAATTTGGCCCATAATTAAAATAATAAAATAAAAAATAAAATTAAAATAAAAAAAATAAATTAAAATAAAAATAAATTAAAATACATTACAATCATAAAAACCCCATTAAAATTAACAATAATAATAATTATTATTATAAGAAGGAGGGAGGGAGGGAGAAAGGAAGGAAGGAAAAGGAAGGAAGGAATGAGCCTTATTATATAGTTGAGTGAGCTCAGCAGGGATGGGCTTCAGAAATTTTAGCAAGGGGTTCTCTGCCCGGTTGCTGGGTGGGTGTGGCCATAGTGGGTGTGGTCTAGTCGGCCTTCTGCACCATGGCAGCTGGGGGCGAGGTCATTTTTGCCCTCCCCGGGCTCTGGAGGTTTTCTTCGAGCCTCCGGGAGGGCGAAAATGGCCTGCCCAGGCCATTTTCTGGAGGCCCTCTGGAGACTGGAAACGGGCCCATTTCTGGAACTTCCAGTAGGCTCATTTTTTGCCCTCCCCGAGCCTCCGTGCACGCCCTGCACTTATCTGCATCCAAAACGGGCCGTGTGGGGATTTGTGGGAGGGGAGGGGCAGGGGGGGCGGGGCGGGGCGGGGCCAGCCAGGAGTGGGATTTGGGGGTTCTCCGAACTGCACAGAATCTTAGCTAGAGGTTCTCCCGAACTCCTGAGAACCCCTAGCAGCCCATCCCTGGAGCTCAGCCTACTGTAGAAAATGCAAACATCATTTAATGAAGGGCAAAGAATTGACATTAATTTGTTAATATGAAGCATGTTTGTGTATTTGTATGTTGGAATGACTTTGGGGGGACTGGCATTAAGAGACATGGAGTAGTCAGATCAGAGACAGCATGGCCCAGATGCATTGTGGGTAGAGCAAAAAGCTCAGGAAGAGCACTCCTTATGTTATTGAGTTGTAAAGATGATGGCAGAAAAACTGTACTTTCAAACTTGTAAGATTTTGTTAATGTAGTTTTACAATAAAGTCAAATTAGCTTAACAGGCCATGTTTCCTATTTGGTTTACCCTGTAAGACTGACAGTTTGTCAATAATTGGAAAGAGCTCACTTGGAACAGAAGGAGACATCACTAATATGATGCATGTCAGACTTTATAAACAAATCTGTTTTGAATAATTTTCACCTAATATTCTAACAGACAACTATTGCCTTCAGAAGTGTCTAATCAAGGACCTTCCTATTAGTTGTCCCTTACCTATGCACTAGGGACGCGGTGGTTCAGCGGCTAAAACGCTGAGTTTGTCGATCGAAAGGGTGGCAGTTCAGCGGTTCGAATCCTTAGTGCAGCGTAATGGGGTGAGCTCCTGATACTTGTCCCAGCTTCTGCCAACCTAGCAGTTCGAAAGCACGTAAAAAATGCAAGTAGAAGAATAGGGTCCACCTTTGTTGGGAAGGTAACAGCGTTCCGTACGCCTTTGGCGTTTAGTCATGCCGGCCACATGACCACAGAGACATCTTCGGACAGTGCTGGCTTTTTGGCTTTGAAAGGGAGATGAGCATCGCCCCCTAGAGTCAGGAACGACTAGCACATATATGCGAGAGGAACCTTTACCTGTACCTGTTCTTCATGACTGTGGTTTATACTACAATGCCTATCAATTCCAGCCAGTGTGTCATTTAATTAATCTGGAGCATGGCTGTCCAATCTTTTGGTTTGCCTGGGCCACTTTTGAGTGAACAGGAATTGTCTTGGACTACATGTAAATATATATAATATAGTTAATGTATAGAAAAAAACAATCTTCCTTTATTATTTTTTTACATTTTTTATTATCTTGTGGGGCCACATTATTATTTGTCCGGGGTTACATGTGGCCATGAGCCATAGGTTGGACATGCCTGATCTATAGGCAAGTGGGGAAGACCTTGAGTTTGGAGATTCCTATTTACTTCTGAAATCAACCACGCTTATCTCATATACTGTATTAATCTGTATAGTTTTTGGTGTATCAGAACTGCAACACTGAAGTCATGTAACAACTGTTGTGACCCAGGCCCAAGGAGGTAGTAGGAAACTCAGTCCGTGAAAAAACAAACAAACTTTATTCGAACAGCCGAGAATTACTTCATTCCCAGCGTTGTTCAACTCAAATTAAAACAAATTCCTCCCAACACAAATTCTTCAGTCCTATCGCAAACTTGGTCCAATTAGGCAAACTGCCAAAGGCCTTTCTTGGCAAACGTTCAGAAGTCACAAAAATAAATGCAAGACGTAGACGAAGCAGAAGATGAAGCTACCAACGTTGTTTTCCGGCAAAGCATTTCATTCCCCGATGGCCCTGGCCTCACCTCAGCCTCATCGCTGTCCAACTCCGTTGCCAGATCCGCAGGCTGCTGGCGGACAACAACAACAGCAATTCTTGTTTTCCCATTGCTGCCACACTATTATGGAAATTCTGCCTTGCTTGGTATAAATTGAGTGGAATAGAATTTAGAATTTTTTTTTTTATTGGCCAAGTGTGATTGGACACACAAGGAATTGGTCTTGGTGCATATGCTCTCAGTGTACATAAAAGAAAAGATACGTTCATCAAGGTACGACATTTACAACACGATGGTCAATATATCAATATAAATCATAAGGATTGCCAGCAACAAGTTATAGTCATACAGTCATAAGGTGAAAGAGATTGGTGATGGGAACTATGAAACGATTAATAGTAGTGCAGATTCAGTAAATAGTCTGACAGTGTTGATGGAATTATTTGTTTAGCAGAGTGATGGCCTTCGGGGAAAAACTGTTCTTGTGTCTAGTTGTTCTGGTGTGCAGTGCTCTATAGCGTCGTTTTGAGGGTAGGGGTTGAAACAGTTTATGTCCAGGATGTGAGGGATCTGTAAATATTTTCACGGCCCTCTTCTTGATTCGTGCAGTATACAGGTCCTCAATGGAAGGCAGGTTGGTAGCAATTGTTTTTTCTGCAGTTCTAATTATCCTCTGAAGTCTGTGTTTTTCTTGTTGGGTTGCAGAACCGAACCAGACAGTTATAGAGGTGCAAATGACAGACTCAATAATTCCTCTCAATATGTAAGCAGAAATGACAACCCCAGATTTAGTCACTTCCCCCTCCCATCCCAATCCAAGGAAGATGGGTTTTGCTTCCAGCACCTTCTAATAATATTTGCAAGCAATCTTGATTTGAAAATGTTAACTGGATTAAGGGAAGTTTCTTGCCTGGCACTGGAAATTCACTTGATTTTTGTGCTTGCTTGATTTTTACCAGACTTTGTTCTTCAAGAGTGACAGCAGAGTCTCCATCTGTCTTGAAGCTTGAAATTAGATGACTTGGTATACCGTATTTTTCAGAGTATAAGACGCACCTTTTTTCCCCAAAAAAAGAGGGTGAAAATCTGGGGGTGTCTTATACTCCGAACGTAGCCCTGCCCAGCTTCTCAAATGGAGATTTCAGAGGCTGAAAAAAGCATCAGAAAAGAAGCTTCAGAAAAGAAGCCTCCAAACAGAGCTTCAGAAAAAAGCCTCCAAACAGAGCTTCAGAAAAAAAGCCTCAAAACAGAGCTTCAGAAAAAAAGCCCCCAAACAGAACTTCAGAGGCTTTTTTCTGAAGCTGTTTCAAAGGCTTTCAGAGGTAGAAACAGTTTCAGAAGTTTCAGAGGCAGGAAAAAAAAAGCAAAAAAAAAAAAAAGCAAGGCACAGAGCTTACAACCAAGGAACCCATTGCTAAAATTCACCTCTGGGAACAGCTGATTGGGAGTATTCCGGGAGGCCAATCCACCTGCCAATCAGCTTTTTTCTTATTTTCCTCCCCAAAAACTTATACTTTGAAAAATACAGTAATGGTACTTTTCCTGAAACCTCTGTAGAAAGTAGATAGTTGGTTGCTTGGCTAGTAAAATAACCTTGAGTTCATAAAAAAAAGGGAAAGGTTTGTGGACTTTTCTTGTTCAGACTAATTTTCCATCAGGAAAACTTTGTTCCAAATCTTTTAGTACAAATAGTTCTGCAATAAAGAGATTTGATGCACATTCTTGGGATTTTGTCATGGAAAGGGGAAAAGAAGAAGAGATTATAGAAGAAAAAGACTCTGGAGAATTGCTATGCATCGAGAGAAAAGAGTCATCCATCTAAATCTGAAGGGAAGATTTACGGTTGGGCAAAGAGAAGCTATATTCATCTTCATCTTGAATTCTTAATTTTTGTGAAAATGTACTGGGAGCATTTTGAATTTTAATTTGAAACCCAGTTTCCTATCATTCATCCACAGTTAACCTTATTTATTCCGAAGGACTCTCAGCTACATGGTGACTTTTGCCCTTGATAACTTATTCATATCCATGTTTGAACAAACCTGGACTTAGAGCAGAAGATAAGCAGTCTCAACTGAGTTACTCCTGGGAGCAAACCTTCGCTCCTTCTTTTGCTAACCAATAACATTGTAATGTAATGGATGAATTAAGCTAGCACTTCCCCAGCGTATATCTAATTTGATAGAATACGTGACAAATTTTGAAAGCTGAAAAATTTATAGGCCCAACCCAAAAAAATGGATATCCTGCACTGATTTTTAAAAATATCCTAAAGTTGGTGTGTGTTGAATGTATGCAGGTGGGGAAATTGCAAATCTGTGTACACATATTTATTTTATTGTTACCCTGTTTCTCCAAAAATAAGATCCAACTGGAAAATAAATCCTACCATGATTTTTCAGGATGCTGGTAATATAAGCCTTACCCTCAAAATAAGCCCCAGTTAAGATTGTCAGCCAGATGGATGCATTTAGTACCATACCTGTATTTCCCCCAAAATAAGGCCTAACCAGAAAATAAGCCCTAATGCATCTTTTGGAGCAAAAATTAATATAAAACCTGGTCTTATTTTTGGGGAACACAATAGAAAAAGATTAAACCTGACATTCTGAAAAGAGTATGAAATGTAGGTATCTCAGAAGTTTTGGAAATTCCTTGCTGATTTTTCCCCCTATAGTAATACGTAGAAGTTGTATGGGATTGAGGGATATGTGTGAGAATAAGAGAAAGAACGCAACAGTCATTCTTTAACTTTCCAGCTGGACCAATTCCTTTTTTTTTTAAAGTTTTTTCTTTTTTCTTTTTTCTTTTCTTATACACATGTTGTAAATGTACATTCTCTTGTCCATAAATACTCATACATATTTTCTCTGAAGAAAGCACGAAGATTCAGCTGGACCAATTCCTGCAGTGGCTCCTGGCAAAGGTTGCTGCCATGCAGACTTAAGTCCAGATTCAACTAGCCTCATATCCTGAAAGCTTCATGTGGATTTTCACCCCCAGTGGCCAGATGGTAGCTTTTGTTCATTCCGCATCCCTGACGGGAATCAGAAAATCAATTTATTGATCAAATTATGTTTTCTTCCTACTGCGGTGGCCTTTGGACAGACTGCTGATATTATTTTGATGTCATGGTTGATGCCAGATGACAAGAATCTCATCATCATAGGGTGGCCCAAACTATCTGGGATAGAAGCCAATATCCTTGCCATGCTCTCTAAGAGGTATAGAGAAAATTTTTCTAAATGGGAGCTGGCCCAATTAATTGGGCTCTGTTAATTTAGAAATCTTCAAAAGTATGTAGGTTACTCTACTTGGAACGTCCTTTTCTGTGCTCTTTGACCAAGTAGATTGAAAGTTGATCTGCCACAGAGGTCATGTAAACCTTTCTCTTCGGTTTGGTCCTTAAGTACTAAGCCATCTTTTTTTTAAAGATGGAATTCCAAGCTTCTCTTCCTTGTCTAAAATGCTGATTGATATTTCCTGATTTTTTTTTTTGTTTAAAGATAATGGTTTGTTAACTGAACTTCAGTGACTGAATTCATAATTTAATCTAAGGAATAGGAACCAGGTCCATAAACACTGCCATAAACTGCAAATGAAATGGCTGATGATGATGACTTGGTGTTATGTGTGGACCAGTTCTGCACATCCTTTAGCAATACAAACAATTATTTAAGCATGTTACTTATATCTGGGGTTCCTAAATAGCCTAGGGCTGCTCTTTATTTCAGTATCTATTGAATCGCACTTCACATGCTACCTATTTATCCAGAATTTTTTCGGGCATCCACGTCAACCACTGAAGAATCCCTAGAACAGGATCTGCAGCCTTAAACACTCAAAGAGCCATTTGGACCTGTTTCCCACAGAAAAAAAAATACCAGGAGCCACAAAACCCTTCCTGTGCTGACTATTTCTTGAGCCGCCACAAAACTAGCATGTAGTTGAATTAAACGTTCTGTTTTCTTCTGAAACTTTTCTTTTCTTGGATTTATCCATGGTTGGCCTACTGGGGTTTGAAAAGCTCAATAAATCGCATGCCAGCGGGTGTCACATATTGGCGGTTGTGACAGGGAGCCGCAGAAGAGGGGTGAAAGAGCCACATGCGGCTCCAGAGCCACAGGTTGCTGACTCCTGCCCTAGAAAAAGTTTGTGTTGACTTTGGGCTTTGACCGAAGACTTTGGTTTTGATTTTCAGCCAAGAAAATATAATGCACTTTTGGCATTGGCTGGCAATTCTCTAAAGTGGTTTGAATTCAATGTGAGGGGCAGTTTGTTCCAGGGAGTAGAAGAAAATATTTCCAGAGCACAGAAAAGGATACTTGGATGGTTCTTTATGAACTATTCAAGCAGCTTACAGGAAAGCTTTGAAGAGTCTTACTTGTATTGAACCCCCCACTATCAGCTGTTCAAGGTAACTAAGTTATGAAAGATATGAAAAGAAACATTAGAAGTCTGTTTTATTGAGACTGCTATCTAGGGTATAGTACAGAGGTGGGTTTCAGCGGATTCTGACCAGTTCTGGAGAACCGGTAGCGGAAATTTTGAGTAGTTCAAAGAACCGGTAGTAAAAATTCTGACTGGCCCCGCCCCCATCTAGTCTCTGCCTTCCAAGTCCCAGCTGATCGGGAGGAAATGGGGATTTTGCAGTATCCTTCCCCTGGAGTGGGGAGGGAATGGAGATTTTACAGTATCCTTCCCCTATCATGTCCACCAAGCCACGCCCACCAAGCCATGCCATGGCCATCAAGCCACACCCACAGAACCAGTAGTAAAAATTTTTGAAACCCACCACTGGCATAGTATCAATATAGAGTAGATCCGTGATGGCAAACCTATGGCATGTGTGCCAGAGGTGACACACAGAACCATCTCTCTGGGTATGCGAGCTGTTGCCTGTTGCTGTTCTGGGTTCCGGTGCACCAGCCAGCTGGTCTTCACGTGTGCAGGAGCACGGGAAACTGGACGAGCAGGCACCCGGTATGCCTGTGCGGGCTGGGTTGCTGCAATTCTGGTTTCCAGCACGTATATGCACAAAGACCAGCTGGCCAGTGTGCATGTGCACGCTGGAAACCGGAAGATCATCTTCCCAGCGCGTGCATGCGCACCAGGCGCCTGCTCTTCCGGTTTCTTCTGGCACCTGCTGTTCTGGTTTCCGGCACACATGCGTGTACATGTGCACTCCCATTTCGGCACTCAGTGCCTAAAATGTTCCCCAACACTGGAGTAGGTTATAATAATATAATCAGTTTACAGTCAGAATAGAGCTGGAAGGGACCTTGGAGGTCTTCTAGACCAGGGGTCTCCAACCTTAGCAACTTTAAGCCTGGCGGAATTCTGGGAGTTGAAGTCCGCCAGGCTTAAAGTTGCCAAGGTTGGAGACCCCTGTTCTAGACCAACCCGCTGCTCAAACAGGAGACCCTACATCATTTCAGACAAGTGGCTGTCCAGTCTTCTCTTAAAAACCTCCAGTGATGAAGCATTCACAACGTCTGACGGCAAGACCTTCCACTGGCTAATTGTTAACTGTTATGGAAATTTCTCCTTAGATACAGTTTTTTTTCCCCCCAAGGCCCTCTCCATTCCTCTTGTGTAGCGACAAATCAGGACTGCAGTGAGACAAGTCAAGTGTCCCACTGCAGTATGAAGAATGGTTGCAGGAACTCGGTATGCCTAGTTTAATGAAAAGAAGGACTAGGGGAAGACATGATAGCAGTGTTCCAATATCTCAGGGGTTGCCACAAAGAAGAGGGAGTCAAACTATTCTCCAAAGCACCTGAGGGTAGAACAAGAAGCAATGGGTGGAAACTAATCAAGGAGAGAAGCAACTTAGAACTGAGGAGAAATTTCCTGACAGAACAATTAATAAGTGGAACGACTTGCCTGCAGAAGTTGTGAATGCTCCAACACTGGAAATTTTTAAGAAAATGTTGGATAACCATCTGACTGAGATGGTGTAGGGTTCCTGCCTAGGCAGGGGGTTGGACTAGAAGGCCTCCAAGGTCCCTTCCAACTCTGTCATTATGTTATTAAGTGGCTCACTTGCAAGATGCAGTCGATGTAGATGGGATGAAGATTGCAATTGGCCAATTATTAGGTTCCCTTTGAGAGGAGGAAAAAAAAAAAAAGGACCAATTGCATTCAGGGGATGCAAGTTGTTCATCCTGATATAACGGATCGACCGTTATTATTATTCCCGTGTTTCTAGAAATTAAGCACAGTCTGTAGATTTGTTGCTGTTTTAACACATTACTCAGTCTTTGGTTTCTTGTAGAATGGAACACGAGGCCTTCCAGCTGGAAAAACAGCATGTCCATCAAGTCTATGAAAGCACAGCCTCTTATTTCAGTGACTTGGAAGGCAAAGCCTGGCCTCGCGTCCGGCAGTTTTTACTTGAACAGAAGCCTGGCAGCCTGATTGCAGATATTGGTAAGTTCTGGAGTTTTTGATTATAATTTTTTTTTAAATAAAGCTCTTCCATCTCTCTGAATGAGATGGGAGGAAAAGAAATGACAAGAGCATCTCAACTGTGTGAAGAGCTGATAGGCAGGATGGCAGGTTGGGATGTGGGGTGGAGAACGATTGGAAAAACCTCCTAATTCCTTGTTCTGAATTATATTCAGATCACCAGAAGGTAAATATTACTTAACTAGATTTTTCTTAATTGGTCTCCTCAGATGTAGAAAGGCAGAATGTTGTTCCTATGGTTCAAACTCTCTCTGAGGAAATGAACTTATTATCTGTGTACTTTAGATCAGGGGTCTCCAACCTTGGCAACTTGAAGACTTGTGGACTTCAACTCCCAGAATCCCTCAGCCAGCAAAGCTGAGCTGAGGGATTCTGGGAGTTGAAGTCCACAAGTCTTCAAGTTGCCAAGGTTGGAGACCCCTGCTCTATAGTACATTTTACAGATAGTCCTTGATTTACAATCAAGCAAATCAAAGCTGGCTGAGGAACTCTGGGAGTTGAAGTCCACAAGTCTTCAAGTTGCCAAGGTTGGAGACCCCTGCTCTATAGTACATTTTACAGATAGTCCTTGATTTACAATCAAGCAAAGCAAAGCTGGCTGAGGAACTCTGGGAGTTGAAGTCCACAAGTCTTCAAGTTGCCAAGGTTGGAGACCCCTGCTCTATAGTACATTTTACAGATAGTCCTTGATTTACAATCAAGCAAATCAAAGCTGGCTGAGGAACTCTGGGAGTTGAAGTCCACAAGTCTTCAAGTTGCCAAGGTTGGAGACCCCTGCTCTATAGTACATTTTACAGATAGTCCTTGATTTACAATCAAGCAAAGCAAAGCTGGCTGAGGAACTCTGGGAGTTGAAGTCCACAAGTCTTCAAGTTGCCAAGGTTGGAGACCCCTGCTCTATAGTACATTTTAGAGATAGTCCTTGATTTACAATCAAGCAAAGCAAAGCTGGCTGAGGAACTCTGGGAGTTGAAGTCCACAAATCTTCAAGTTGCCAAGGCTGGAGACCCCTGCTCTATAGTACATTTTACAGATAGTCCTTGATTTACAATCAAGCAAAGCAAAGCTGGCTGAGGAACTCTGGGAGTTCAAGTCCACAAATCTTCAAGTTGCCAAGGCTGGAGACCCCTGTTTTAGATCTTACAGGATCTACATTGTCTAAAGCACAGGAATCTACCTCTCCTTGAGGAGCAGAAGTGGAAGTCATATAACATCCCTCCTCCTTTGTCTTGAGGGCCCATTTTTGAACCCTCTGGGGGCCTCTGGTGGCTCAGCAGACTAAGTCTGTCTGTTATTAACACAGCTGCTTGCAATTACTGCAGGTTCAAGTCCCACCAGGCCCAAGGTTGACTCAGCCTTCCATCCTTTATAAGGTAGGTAAAATGAGGACCCAGATTGTTGGGGGCAATAAATTGACTTTGTATATAATATACAAATGGATGAAGACTATTGCTTAACACAGTGTAAGCCGCCCTGAGTCTTCGGAGAAGGGCGGGATATAAATTCAAATAAAAACAAAAAACAAAAACAAACCCTACATTCTTCACACAGAAAGATCTGATGATGGAAACCGATCCAAAACAACCCTACTGTTGAATGTCTGTCAGGCCTCCTTTTCATTGGCAAGTCTCTGGTCCATTTCCAGCAGGGAGGGGTGTCTTAAGTTCTTTTCCCAGCATCCCCCACCCCCGATGTTAGAAAACCCATCATTATTCCTGATGTTCAAATGAAAGTGGAGAAATCCTGGGACAACTGGCCAAGTTTTAGGTTTCAAAGATGTTCAAGGGGGAGCTAAGCAGGACTCTGTGGTGTTGGCCCTGGTCATCTTCCTAATTTCTTGGTTTCTTTTTGTATATATAAAAAAATTGTCACGAATGAAGGCAATCAATTTCACACACAAATTCTCTTTTTGTTTGGTTTAAGGTTGTGGGACTGGAAAATACCTTGACGTCAACCACCTAGTGTATAATCTTGGATGCGATTATTGTGGCCCCTTAATCGAGATTGCAAGGAACAAAGGCTGTGAAGTGATGATCTGCGATAACCTACACCTCCCTTTTCGGGATCTGTGCTTCAACGCCATCATCTCGGTGGGAGGTAAGAGATTTGAATAGCTGAGATAGGAGGAAACACTTTCAATATGCGCCACGTGACACTACATTAATATGTCCTAATTTAATTATTATAGGAAGATTAGATCAGGGGTCCCCAACCTTTCGGACCTCAGGGACCACTAAATTCATAATTTTAAATCCCACAGACCACTAATATGATCTGCCTAATGACTGGCTGGGTGGGCGTGGTTAGGTGGTCATGTGACTGGGTGGGTGTGGCCAACTCGATGTCACTCACATCAAGGGGTTCCTTGCCGGCCTCTGCTCACCCCTCGCCTGCCTGCCCGGGCTCCTTAGAGTCCCACAGGAAGCAGTTGTCAGAGTTAAGCAGCCACCACGAGAAAGTGTTGGCCAAACAGCTCAGTTCAAATTGGATCTGACCAAGAAGGCGGCTCAGCAGAAGCACCTCACTGAGGACTCGGAGCATAGGCTTTCCAAGCAGAGGGAAGACCTGCAGGAGTGAAAGGCCAGGTACCGGCATCTGGAGGATCAGCGGGCTGAGATGGTCAGCCAGTTCCAGGCCATGAGGCCGTCCCATTAGAACAAGGCCCTCCGCCTCCTTGCCACCAGTGGAACTTCCCTCCAGCCTTCGTCCAAAGCCCCACAGCAGGAGGCTGAAGCAGACTCCATGTTGGAATTTCTGCTCCCCTCCAACCCACACAAAAAGACCCTGAAGGGGGAGACTTTCTGCAGCAATGTTAATTGCACGTATCGGGCCCAAGAGCCGTAGTTTGAGGACCCCTGATTTAGGGCAATATAAAAAATGCAAATATTTTTTCAGCGAACCGCCAAAATTTTCTCACAGACCACCAGTGGTCCACAGACCACCAGTTGGTGACCGCTGGATTAGATAATAGGAAGTCGGGCTTTTTGTCAGTCCAATTCAGGGATTTTATATAAACCCGTGATGGCGAATCTATGGCACACATGCCAGAAGTGTTACTCTTCCAGGTTCTGGGTTCCGGCGCACCGGCCAGCTGGTCTTCCTAGCATGCGCACGCTGGGAAGAAGATGATCTTCTGCAGATATTCATGTGCGGTGGGCGGCTGCTCTTCCGGTTCCCGGCACATGCACGTGTGTGCGTTCCCATTTTGGCACTCGGTGCTGAAAAGGTTCACCAACACTGATTTAAACATTCTTGAAAAAACAAGAAGGTGCATGGCTACAGAGGAAAAAAAAACCCCAAAGAATATTCTGAGGGTATCATTTTCTCTGGGTAGCTTATCTATGAATCAGTCAATTTTTCCCCATTGAGAGCGCATCCAGGGACACACCCTACACCTCGTTCCTGGAATTGCCAGTTGAGAAAAGTTGCCCTACCCCAGTAGGCTGAAAAGAACTGATGTTTGGAAATTTTAAGCAGGAATGTTTGTCAGGTTTTGTTTTTTTTTTGCAGCACAAACAAGCAGACTATTAAGCGGGATTCAAATGTCTTTATATCAGTGGTGGAATTCAATTTTTTTGTGTGGGCGTGGCTTGTTGGGCGTGGCAGGGAAAGGATACTGCAACATCCCCATTCCCTCCCCACTCTCGGGGGGAAGGATATTGCAAAATCTCCATTCCCACCCCATTCTGGGGCCAGCCATAGGTGGGAATGGAGTTCTCTGAAGTACTCAAAATTTCCGCTACCAGTTCCCCAGAACCTGTCAGAACCTGCTGAATAGAATCCCTGCTTTATATACATAACAACACATAAGGCATACAATACCCTTGTACGTTTTTCCACGTTGTAGAGAAGAGAAATAGCAAGTACAAACACAGCACAAAATGGAAGCACAAAACCAGTGGTAAGATTCAAGTAATTTAACAACCGGTTCTCTGCCCTAATGATTTCTTCCAACAACCAGTTTGCCAAACTGCTCAGAAAGTTAACAACCGGTTCTCCCGAAGTGGTGCGAACTGGCTGAATCCCATCACTGCACAAAACGGAGAAGGCAAAATGGAGGAGGGAGAAGCTAGCGCCCTCAAGCTTATATACGGAACAGTTAAGCCACGCCCAGGCTCCTTGCTGTCTGAATGAGCAGACAGCCGCCATTGGCTGACCTTGTTGCTGTGTCCTATTCCAGTTCATGAATATACTCTGACAATGTTTCTCTTCATTTTATTACCAATCTTTTTTAACTGACCTTATTTAGGTATAAGCAAACTCACAATCTTGCAAAATAAACATCCATAAAATGATTCCCCTACGCTTAGAAATAGGGAAGGGGGCACAGAATAATTTGCTTGGGCTTGGAAGGAGCAAGAGGATGCAAAGTTTTGTTGATTAGAGAGCGTGATATATCAGTAAGTTATAGAGGTGAACTGCCCGGGTACATCGCGGGCAGAACTGAATTAGAAACAGCTTTAGTTGTAAAGCTGCAACAGCATGGGAAAATGAGAAAAATGGGGAGTGGGAAAATGGGTTATCCATGACAAAGGGGAAAAAAGGTTGTTAAGGAATCTAAGCTACAATATGCATTTTTGCCCCATGCCCCGTGCCCTATGCACGGTCACTCACGCACTCGTGACGTCTCGTCTGGATTACTGCAATGCTCTCTACATGGGGCTCCCCTTGAAGGGCATCCGGAGGCTGCAGTTAGTCCAGAATGCGGCTGCGCGGGTGATAGATGGAGCCCCCCGTGGCTCCCGTATAACACCCATCCTGCGCAGGCTGCACTGGCTACCTGTGGCTTTCCGGGTGCGCTTCAAGGTTTTGGTGACCACCTTTAAAGCGCTCCATGGCATTGGGCCGGGTTACTTACGGGACCGCCTACTGCTACCGAGTACCTCTCACCGACCCGTCCGCTCTCACAGAGAGGGTCTCCTCAGGGTGCCGTCGGCGCGGCAATGTCGTCTGGCGACACCCAGGGGAAGGGCCTTCTCTGTGGGGGCCCCCACCCTCTGGAATGAACTACCCCCCGGACTTCGTCAGCTCTCGGACCTCCGGACCTTCCGCCGCGGGCTTAAAACGTATTTATTTAATTGTGCAGGGCTGAGCTAGATTTTAAATTATTGGTTTTAAATTGGGTTTTATTTGATATTTTAATTCTAAATTTACGGGCTTTTTAGAATCAGTTTTTTAATTGTTTTATATTGTATTTATATGTCTTTTAAATGCCTGTACACCGCCCTGAGTCCTTCGGGAGATAGGGCGGTATATAAATTTGAATAAATAAATAAATAAATAAATAAATAAAAACTGGCATCTGCAAAGATGAAAAGTGATTATAGTGCATTAGACATGGTCATCTGAACTGTGGTGGCGCAGTGGTTAGAATGCAGCATTGCAGGCTAACTCTGCCCACTGCCAGCAGTTCAATTCTGACCGGCTCAAGGTTGACTCAGCCTTTCATCCTTCCGAGGTCAGTGCAATGGGGACCCAGATTGTTGGAGGCAATAGGCTGACTCTGTAAACTGCTTAGAGAGGGCTGTAAAAAAGCACTGTGAAGTGATATATAAGTCTAAGCGCTATTGCTGTTGCTATCAGGTAAAATCTCAGAAAACAGGTGACATGAAGTCTTGCTTTCGGCCTTTGAATTAGCTTTGCAATGAAAAAGAGGCAAGAAAGAAGAGGATAATAAGGTTCTGTATAGTATCTACCGGTATGTTCAGTGCTTTGTTCCAAAATGGGGAGCAAATTTAAGAGAATTAAATCGTTCCCATAGCCTGAATTTTAAACCTTAAATATAATTGGGATGTATTTTGCATGTCTATGTTTTTAGTTCTGTTTAGTTTCCTGTTTAAAGTTTTTTATTTTATTTATTTTCATTTTCATTTTTCCATTAGTTTAACATGAATTTTTTTTCACCCTATAGGTTTTTCTATACAGTGGCTTTCCAATTTGAAATATATAGTTTTTAATACAACAGATACATACATATTTTGTTTATATATAATATCACATATTAATAGCTAGCATTTTTCCCCGCAAGAAATGTTAATCTTTTAAAAATTTAATTTTAAAAAAAGTTTAAAAAGATAAAGTCTCTTTTGATTCAAGCTTGCTCTGGTAGCCACACAGACATACCAGTAATATTATTATGATGGTTAGTCACTCAGCCAGCCAGATGTTTTGACTGGATTTGGCATTTTTATCCACCTACCGTATTTTTCGGAGTATAAGATGTACCTTAGTTTTTGGGGAGGAAAATAAAAAAAAATGCTGATTGGCAGGTGGATCGGCCTCCTGGAATACCCCCAATCGGCTCTTCCCGGAGGTGAATTTTAGCAACAGATTCCTTGGTTGTGAGCTCTGTGCCTTGCCTTTTTTTTTTTTGCTTTTTTTTTCTGCCTTTGAAACTTCTGAAACTCTGTTTCAGGAAAAACTTTTTTTTTGCCTCTGAAAGCCTCCGAAACAGAGCTTCAGAAAAAAAGCCTCTGAATCTCTGTTTGGGGGCTTCTTTTCTGAAGCTTCGTTTCTGATGCTTTTTTCAGCCTCTGAAGCCTCTATTTGAAAAGCTGGGCAGGGATACATTTGGAGTATAAGACGCACCCAGATTTTCACCCTCTTTTGGGTGAAACTCTGAAAAATCAAGTTTTTCCCAAGGACTTTAGATAGGCAGATGTTCTTATTTGATGGTATTAAAGGTATTGTAGGAATTTAGCACCCACCCCCCTCCTAGAAGAATGAAATATTTTAGAAAATATTTAAAAAGGCAGAATATATTTCCCTGGATGAGAAATGGAGAAACATGTTTTAAAGACAAAGCAACTCCCCCCCCCACCTTTGTCCATGGGCCATTAAGGCCTGAGCCAGTCCATTGTCTACATGACAAAGATAGGATTAGCCCCTACCCATCTAGCAACAGAATCTTACCACATGGCAAGGCTCAAGCAAGCTTGAGAGACAACCTACAACATTAGCTAAGACCCCCACCCCCTGGGAGTCTGACAGCCAATCAGGGTACTCTTCTTGTGCCCCAGAAAGTTCAAAGCTCAGAAAAAGCATAAAGCCAGGGAGCACACAGGATCTCAGCCCTTTTCTGTTCAGGATCTCAAGCCATGTGATCCTGACCACCATTAAACCATCTTTCCAAGCAGCCTCCATGTTTCCAGTGTCTTTGTCCCCACTTGGAACTGAACCCAGATGGACATTTCTTCCAACAGTATAATTGCAGGATGTAAGCTGTTCCAAGTAAAGTTGCCTTCTGCAATTGACTGATGGTGATATTAACTATGCCAATGGTGTATTATTAATGTTTTCGTAATAATATTAATAGTAGTATTGCTGTTGCTACTGCTGCTAGTGGTAACAGATGGAAGCCATCTGCTATTATCTTCTTACAGTTTTATTTTCTTTCTCCTTTTTTTTTTTTTTTTTACTTTCCAGTCTGGTCCCTAGTGGCATTTCTGTAGATCTCCCATAAACCGAAAATAGAAGAGTTAAACAAATTTTATGAGATGGTTATTTTTTTTTTCGCCCTCTAATATCGGTCAAGGTTATTCTTCCTTTTTATCATGCAACATCGTAGAACCAAGATTTAATTTTGAAAATACCGAAAACGCTACCTAATGAACAATGCCTCGGGTACATGATTATAAAGACATTTAATTTAAGATACGCATATCCCTAACGGACATGTTTCCTCTTCTTTTTTCAGTGATTCATCATTTCTCCACAAAACAAAGACGAATCCAGGCGATCCAAGAAATGGTCAGGGTGCTGGAGCCAGGTGGCCAAATGATGATTTACGTCTGGGCCATGGAGCAAAAAACCCGACATTTTGAGAAACAGGATGTATTTGTTCCTTGGAACAAAGCTTTGTGTTCCCGTTTGCTTTCAGAATCCAATAAATCCGGGCCCAAAACTAATACTGCACCCCCTATAGAATCTCATACGACACACTCAAAACCCTCGATGGGTTCAAAATGTGGCCAGCCCGGTCCCTTTGATCAAAACCCCCCTCTGAGATTGGGTAACTGCCTCTCTGGATCCTGCTGCGTGAAAATTTCTGAAGACGAAGAAAAAAGATTCTACGGTGCCGTGGGGAGATCTTTTCGTTCCTGGTTTTCCTCCCGATCTCTTGATGAGTCTGCCTTAAGAAAGCAAAATGAAAAGATGGAACCCTTGAAGGATGCGGTGGGATGGACAAGCAACGCCATTTCCGTTCAGCCCCTCAGGCATTGCAGCGTAGACTTAGGGTGTCAGTCGGCACTGCTGGAAGGACGACAGCTAGATCACTATGACGATGTGTTTACAAAGTGTGTGGCCTGTAAACAAATCCAATGGTTGGCAGCTTCCGGGTCCCTGAGGGGTTTTGACGGGGAGCCGGCTACCTTAGTCCAACACCGCAACGGGGAAACCTCGTTTCTAAGGAGTTCTGTGGAAAATGTCAAGAATAGCTGTAGCCATCAAAGCAATAGTCACTCCTTTGCAGGAAAGCCCTTCAAAAGGATTTCATCCGTTGGCTCTAGCGAGTCTGTGGTAGAATCAGCGGTGGCGGTAGGAGACTGTGCGGTTAATGGACAGGACACCAGAGCCTTTATGCGCTATTACCATGTTTTTCGCGAAGGGGAGCTGTGCTCTCTGCTGGAAGAAAACGTTCCTGAGGTTCGCATAGTAAGTTCAAGCTACGACCATGGTAACTGGTGCATTATTGTGAAGAAAACAATACGCAACCGCTGAAAAGTTAGGCTTTCCGAAGCTGCCATCGAAGGAACGTTATACATTTTGCCAGCCTTTTATCACCTATTCTGCGTGCACTGGTGCAGTTTGCATACAAAGATGCCACTATGAAAGAATAGCACTTAACGGTTTGTTGAAAAACAAGCTTTTCTTTTCTTTTCTTTTTTTTTTTACAAATACCCATCCTCAGTTGCTTTTTAAGAAATTTGGGAGTGAGGTGTTTTTTTGTTTGTTTTGTTTTTTAAAAACCATTTTATAAATAAAACTTTTTACAAGTGAAGGAAGGAGACATTTCTTCATTTCCCCTCCTCCCCCATCCCCTGAAAATACAGGTAGTCCTCGACTTAGAACCACAATCGAGCCCAACATTTTTGTTGCTAAGTAAAACATTTGTTAAGTGAATTTTGCCTGGTTCTACGACCTTTCTTGCCTCAGTTGTTAAGTCACTGCGGTTGTTAAAACGAGTAAGCGAAGCTGGCTTTCTCCCATTGACTTTGCTTGTCAGGTGGTTGTAAAAGAGGATCATGTGATCTTAGGACACTGACTCCGTCATAAGTATGAATCAGTTGCCAAGCATCTGAATTCTGATCATGTGTCCGTGGGGATGCTGCAAACGGTCATAAGTGTGAAAACCGGTTGTAAGTCACATTTTTCAGCGCCGTTGTAACTTTGAATGGTCATTAAATGAACTGTTGTGAGTTGACGGTTACCTGTAGTATCTTCCCAAAGAAATGGCAGTACAGTTTGTACTTGTGGTTTACCGTCTGAGCCTTTTTTGATTGGGAATTTGGTGAAATACACTTCTAATTTTTAAAATGCTCTTTTAAGGAAATCTTATTATCTAAATTGGGCGTCAGCAACCTGCGGCTCCAGAGCCACATGCAGCTCTTTGGGCCCTCTGCTATGGCTCCCTGTCGGGTGATCCCACCACTGGCTGGCCCCACCCCTCGCCCTCCCTTCCCAGTCATTCCTCACTTGGCCTGATAAGGTAAGGGCAATGGCGGGGGATGGAGAAGTGGCCAGGACAGAGAGATACAGAGAGAGAGAGAGAGACATAGAGATACAGAGAGAGGGGATGAGGGTGGGAAGGAGGGAGAGATAGAGAGATGTCAAAAAGGTTTTGTGGTTCCTGGTGTTTTTTAACAACCGGTTCTCTGCCCTAATGACCAGCTGGGTAGGCGTGACTGGGGGGGGCTCATGTGAATGGTGGAAGTGAGTAACTTGGAGTTGGCCACACCCACCCAGTTTTTTTGGCTCCCAGTGTTTTCTTTTCTGTGGGAAACGGATCCAAATGGCTCTTTGAGTGTTTAAGGTTGCAGAGCCCTGATCTAAATAGATTGCAGAGAACTAACAGTGCAAAAGGCACTAAAAAATAAAAGCTACTTCCTGTGGAATTTTTAAAGAGGTGAGGCAGAAAAGGCCCAGATACCAAAAGAGGGCAAAAAGAACCGTCCAGAAAATATCTCCAGGAAAAACAAGCAATTAATCTCCGTAGAAGAGTTGCTGATGGCAAATACTCAGCAAGAACGTGATTTCTAATCTGTAACTGGAGTGTCACAACAGCCATAGATAGTCCCTGTTTAACAACAGTTCAGTTATGATGTTGATGAAAAAGTAACTTTATGACCAATGCCTGCATTAACAAACTTTGCAGGTCTGTAAAGCAAAGGGAAGCCGAAATAAGATCATAAACACTGTCGCAGTTTCACTTAGCGACCACTTTGCTTAAGGACCGAGTTGCCAGTCCCAATTGTGGCTGCTATTGGAGATCTGAGCAAATTTGGTGAATGTTTCTTGTCTAAAGCAGAGGTCTCCAACCTTGGAAACTTTAAGACTTGTGGACTTCAACTCCCAGAATTCCTCAGCCAGCTTTGCACTGTTATTGGATGAGCTGCAATATTTCAAACACTCCAAAAACTTAAATTTTCCATGTCCATCATTCAGCAACAATTTTCTTTGTGTTTCCAACTTCAAGCCATATTCTATTATCCTTGTTTTCCCCAAACCTTACTTTTAGTGCCAAACGCTGTGGCTTAAACTCTGCTACCTAAAAATGGAAGTAAAAAAGTTCCCATCTTCCCTGTGATGCCAACTCAAAAAATTAGAGCTAGAGGAAGAAACGATTCTATGTCTGTATTGCTAAATCATTGTTTAGTATTAAGCTCAAATAGTGTCTTTCCTTGCAGTGAGTTAACTGAGTCTTAGACTATCCAAACCATTATCATTGAATGTCTCTTTTAGATTTAGTTGTTGCATCTGGTCCTTCAGTGTATTCAATAACAAGTTACCGTATATACTCGAATATAAGCCGATCCGAGTATAAGCCGAGGTCCCCAATTTTACCCCAAAAACTGGGGTAAACTGGGGACTCGAGTATAAGCCGAGGGTGGGAAATGAGGCACCTACCGGTTGGGGAAACCCTCCCTCCCTCAGCTGAGAAGGCTGGCGGCTCCCCCGCCCCGCCCTCTCACTGCACCGGCAGGGCTTCCCCGCGCCGTCCGGTAAAATGTGAAAAAAAGAAAAGAAAAAAAAACTCGAGTATAAGCCGTATATACTCGAGTATAAGCCGAGGGGCTTAAAAAAAAAAAAACTCGAGTATAAGCCGTATAGACCCGAGTATAAGCCGAGGGGACGTTTTTCAGCACAAAAAACGTGCTGAAAAACTCGGCTTATACTCGAGTATATACGGTAATCTGAAAAAAAGGGGAAAAATCTGTTTCATATGAGGTCTTGATAAACTATCTAGAACAGGGGTCTCCAACTAAGCCTGGAGGACTTCAATTCCCAGAATCCCCCAGCCAGCTAAGCTGGCTGGGGAATTCTGGGAGCTGAAGTCTGCCAGGCTTAAAGTTGCCAAGGTTGGAGACCCCTGATCTAGAAGAAGCAGTTACTTAAATTCACAGGATAAAACTAGTGATTTTTTGTTATCTGATAGCATGTCATCAAATAATACCTGGTTTTATCTGATATATAAGAACATTAATTAGAGATAAGCAGTTCCTAAAACCTTAGTTTAATACTGGAATTTTGTACCCTTTGAAAATAATTGTTTATTTGGAAGGTTGCTATTTCAAATAGAATGGGGTTTTTTCCCTCCTGGGTAAAGATGGTGAACATTCTAATTCAAAGAAAAGAATAAATAGAGGTTTACAAATACATTTTTAGTTTCAATTGGAACTATTTTCCCCCTCTGGTACACCAATAAGATGGCCAGAGTCACGTGATAGTGAAATGGGTGGCATATAAATTAAATAAATATATAATCTCTACTTTTATAATAGGGGAAATTGCTTTCTGCTGTATAATAATACCGATTTATTAACATTTTTGACTTCTATTGAGAACAAACCCAACTTCTTCAGCATAAATTTCAATTTATGAAAAGCTGAAAACACAATTGATGCTTAAAGTGTCTAATTCTAATCCAAACTCTGGAGGTTAGCTTTAAAGGGCAAGCGGCTGTAAGCTATTGAGTTTGTGAGGACTTTCCAACAGACAGGATCCCACGTACGTTAAAATCAGCGTGGGAAAAGACAGAAGTTCAAAATTAGGCTGAATGTTGAATCCTTAAACTTTGTATTTTTAAAGTTCAGTTATAACTGAGACAATCGTCGGAACGCAAAGCAGGTCAAAGGAAGGTGGCACCAGCTAAGCACCCAATTTGTAATCATCCCAGTCTCTTATTTCAGATAATCTGGAAACGCTCTGATTGATTCCAAGAAAGGTACCAACCAAATGTGGTTTGTGGGATGAAGTGATCTCCCAATTATCTCCCAAGATCATTACAACCATGGTTGCTTTGTCTAGACTAGGGGTGTCCAGCCTTGGCAATTATAAGACCTGTGGACTTCAGCTCCCAGAATTCCCCAGCCAAGGGAAGTCTTGAAGTTGAAGTCCACACGTCTTAAAGTTGCAAAGGTTGGACCACTCTAGAGTCTAGAATTTACTCAGCGGTGTTAACTACATTCTGGGGTTTTTTTGTCAGAGTGTCCTGGGTCTTAGCTCACACTACAGTTGGCAGAGTGTCACTCACCGTTCAGCCACACGACAAGCTGAAAGAGATGATCCATGTTCTTTTTTCAAAGGGAGGTTTGGAATTGAGTTCCATTCCCTGGCGAGGGCAAGAAAGTGGTTCATCATTGCCTTCTACTGGATGTTTTCTCAAATCACCAATCTAGGGTAGAATCCAGGGATTTCATGAGGGGTTCTCACCTAGGTCCTCACTATTATGACCCCCCTGTTTGGCTTTTTCAAGATCAGATGATCAGGCTTGGATAAGTGGTATGAGACCATTTTATTTATTCTACAAAATCAGTTTTGTAGAATTTTGAAAGGCTTTGTTGGATCTTCAATATTGCATTGCCATTCTTTATTGTGTTTTCTTCCTCATAGTAACCTATCTTGATGCATTTTAAAAAAAATCCAATTCATGCCATTTTTTCCCCTCTCTGAATAGAATTCCATTAGAACGTGCCTTGTTTTTGAGGCATCATTGAAGTCAGGAGTGAAATCCAGCAGGTTTTGACAGGTTCTGGAGAACCAGTAGCAGAAATTTTGAGCAGTTCAGAGAACCGGCAAATACCACCTCTGGCTGGCCCCAAAGTGGGGTGGGAATGGAGGTTTTGCAATATTCTTCTCCCAGGAGTGGGGAAGGAATGGAGATTTTGCAGTATCCTTCCCCTGCCACACCCTCCCAGCCATACCACGGCCACCAAACCACACCCACAGAACCGGTAGTAAAAAAAATTGGATTTCAACACGGATTGCAGCGGGTTATTTCCCCCTACTTCTACATCACAAATGAACATGTTGAGGAAAAATCTACTCGGAGCACAATCAACGGAACCTCATAAATAACAGTGCTGTAATTGCAGGATTTCTTGGAGGAATTCAAAAAGTTGTGTACATTACTTGTAGTAGTAGGTTGATTGCACGTTACAAGTCAAACACGGGGCTCCAAAGATGGAAGAAGACTCCAGTCTTACTGCTTACTCATGTTAACTTTAAAAATGAAATCTGGTCAATATATGTGTGCCAAAGTAAAAAGATGTTTTGAATCTGTTCACAGCTGGCCAGTTATGAAAGCATTTAATCTCAAAACCAAGAAAACAAAACTGAGTTGACTACGTCACCTGTTAAAGGAGGACAGATGCAAAACAATCCTAGATTTCCTGTCTACCAATTCTTCCCTTCCCTATCAGCTCAGTTAAGTGGAAGGAGCCAAAAAAGAATAAAAAAAAGATTCAAAACAGGTTCTGCTGTTTTGAAACCATTTGAGTTGGCCCTTAGATGCAACATTGCTTGGTTAGGACACATCTAAGTCATTAGCACTCAGAAATCCTGAAACTCAGAAAAGCCACAAATTGCAAGGGTGGGGGGAAACACTGGGTTTTAGAAATTGGCATCGTATAAGGATAATAAGCTGGTAAGGTGTTCAGTGCCTGGCAGTGGCCCAGATATTTACTGAACGGGAAAGAATCCCTAATACACATTTAGTCAGGAAATATTCTATACCAGGGGACTCCAGCCTTGGTCCCTGTAAGACTTGTGGACTTCAACTCCCAAAGTTCCTCAGCCAGCTTTGCTGGCTGAGGGACTCTGGGAGTTGAAGTCCATAAGTCTTAAAGGGACCAAGGTTGGAGACCCCTGTTCTATACCCTCTGATATTTAGTCAGGGGATACTTTTGCCTTACAGGTAGTCCTTGACTTATAATCACAATTGGGGCCGGAATTGGGAGTTATTGAGGTCATAAATCTGGACTTATGACCTCAATAACCTCACTGACCACCTGACTGGACTTGATTATGCAATTGTTTTTACAAATGTCATTAAATAAGTTATAGTTGTTAAGAAGACCATGTGGTTATTAAGTGAACCTCGTGGTTATAAGTGCCAACCCATTGCATCCACTGGACAGTCACTTGTCTGAAATGGTATAGGACAGGCATGGCAAACCTTTTCAACACTGAGTGCCAAAAAGGTTGTGTGGAAATGTTGCGCGCGCAGTCACATGCTCGTCGGGGGCAGGCAAAGCCAAAATACGAGTTCTAGCGTGCATGCGGACCTGACAATCAGCTGGCTGGTATGTATGTGCAGGTCAGTTTTCGGCACTGCCACACGCACGAAGGGATCGCACTCCGGAAATGCCGAACTTCTGGATTCTAGTGTGCATGCGCACCCAACGATTAACTGACGGGCGCACATGCGCACAGTAGTTTTCTGCACTACCGTGCGTGCAAAGAACAGCTGATTGTCACGCATGCATGCGCACCAGAAATCTGAAAGACAGGCAACGCCTCACGTGCCGGGCGACATGGCTTCGTATGCCGTTTTTGGGCACACTTGCCATAGGTTTGCCATCATGGGTATAGGATCTCCTGCTTGAGCAAGAGGCTCAGCTAGAAGACCTTTAAGGTCCTTTTCAGCTCTATTCTGATTCTGATTTTATCCAATGATTATTTTTTGTTGGAAAATGCCAAAAAATGTCATGACATATGGCACATCTAAAAAGGGAAGGGGCTTTAATCATGCAGTCACATCTGCAACCTCAACTTTTTTGACGTCCTCTTGCAAACCCCACTTTCTGTTTGCTAGATTATCAGCAACACTTACAATTTATTTTAGAATGATGTATAGAGCTTGCTGTTTTTTATGTGCATTGCAAACATTTCTGATTTTAGGTTATAGATCCTTATTTTAAGTATCTTCCGTGAACTTCTAAGCCAATGATAAGCGTTTCATACAATGATTCCAATAATTCTACGAAATCAAAGTAATGATCCTTCCAGCTCTTTTGGCTGGAAGGATGTTACAATTGCTGCTCTTCATCTAGAACAGGGGTCTCCAACCTTGGCAACTTTAAGACTTGTGGACTTCAACTCCCAGAGTTCCTCAGCCAGCAAAGCTGGCTAAGGAACTCTGGGAGTTGAAGTCCACAAGTCTTAAAGTTGCCAAGGTTGGAGACCCCGTGATCTAGAACTCACAGTGATCCCAGGACCAAAGTATGGAGCTGAATTATTTTATGATTTACCCCTTGATGAGTTGGGTGTTGAGACTTTAGGGAAACCCCATTTCTCTGGTAGACAGACTAGGAGGACAGGACTTCCAAAGTAAAGGGAGTGGAGAATGGAATATCTTTTCTCTTTTGCAAGACAATCATCCTCAGCATTCTGCAGAGGGAAAAATCTCCAATATGCAATTACTGTTCCTTTGTAACCCACTTTTGCAATCTGGGTGCAGAAGATTGGACAGCACCTTTGGATAAATAGACCCAAGTACCAGAGGTGGTATTCAGCAAGTTCTGACCAGTTCTGGAGAACTGGTAGCGGAAATTTTGAGTAGTTCAGAGAACCGGTAAATACCGCCTCTGTCTGGCCCCTCCCCCATCTATTCTCTGCCTCCCGAGTCCCAGCTGATCGGGAGGAAATGAGGGTTTTGCAGTATCCTTCCCCTGGAGTGGGGAGGGAATGGAGATTTTACAGTATCCTTCCCCTGGAGTGGGGAGGGAATGGAGATTTTACAGTATCCTTTCTCTGGTGTGGGGTGGGAATGGAGATTTTACAGTATCCTTCCCCTGGAGTGGGGTGGGAATGGAGATTTTACAGTATCCTTCCTCTGGAGTGGGGTGGGAATGGAGATTTTACAGTATCCTTCCTCTGGAGTGGGGTGGGAATGGAGATTTTACAGTATCCTTCCTCTGGAGTGGGGTGGGAATGGAGATTTTACCGTATCCTTCCTCTGGAGTGGGGTGGGAATGGAGATTTTACAGTATCCTTCCTCTGGTTTGGGGTGGGAATGGAGATTTTACAGTATCCTTCCCCTGCCACGCCCACCAAGCCACACCCACCAAGTCATGCCCCCAGAACCGGTAGTAAAAATATTTGAATCCGATCACTGCCAAGTACACTTGACTCCTGATTTAATGGATACAGTATTCCATGTTGGAATACCGTTAGGCAACACCATGGAAATGGTTGGCCACCTCCGCCTCCCAGGATATTTTTTAGCTTCCCAGTCCAGCCAAAACTCATGACATTTAATTGTTGGCAAGTAACAACAATGCTTAGCTTTCTGAGATCAGCCAAGTTCAGCCCGATGTCACCACCAGCTGTGTAAATAAAGCCCTACGCAACTAAGTTTAGATGGAAGTTAATATTTATTAACTATAAATATTACACACATACACACACGCCTACAGTAGCAAGCTTAGAGAGTAAAACTTAGCAATAATTTTAGGCTTGTGTGTTTTCACCTGTCTTTTCTACCATATAAGAAGAAAGGCGAAGAATATAAATATTTGCTTCCATTTGTTGCTATGTATAAATTTAGGATTATGACTTTTCTGAAGTAAGATATATGGAAACAAATCTGGACCAGAAACCAGAATTTAAAAGATACCGTCAGTCAAAAAAACAAGCCATGTTCAAAGCCATATAAACTCTGTTTTGTCCTAATTACCACAACAGTTTATCCATTCTCATAGTAGAAAATATGTAGAATTCTGTTTTTTTTCTTGTATTGAATTAAGAAGAGATTTAAAAAAAAATCAAGATGGCAGCCATGATGGGATACTTGAAGAGCCGTTTATTACATATATGTTGCCTAGGTTGTCTTAAATTTTTAACCATAAACTTGGGAAAATCCTGGTTGAATTGTTTTGTTAAATTGTTTTCTTTTAGACTGAAGACTAAATTTAACATTTGATTTTTCTTTTTCCATTTAGTTCCTCACTAAACCAAAACCCTAACCTCATGTCTACATATCAATTGCCTTTTTCACCTGGTCTTTTTTTCCATAGGGTAGTTATGAAATAAAAAGATTTGAGAGAAATTGATCCATTCGGTACATAAAGTTGGAGATGGCAATGTTGTATGTTTGTGGGTGGATTTGATTTTTAAACAAGGATAATGTTTTCTTTGTTTAGTTATTCCGTAGATAATGACTCTCCTTCTGGGGTGCTAAAATTACAATTAGGATAAATATAAGAGGACTACTTTACACTCAAGATTGCCAGTGCTTTTCTATCCAAAAACAAATTTCTTAAAATAATTTTGTTGAAATTATGTCTATACCTCAAAGGATGTGCTTCTCGGCTTTGTAATCAAAATGGGAGTTCTTGCTTTTTTTGTGAACTGCATGATACGTCAGCTAATTGTGAGATGCAAGATTTCTGTATCTTTTACAAATGGCCATTTATAATGACAGAAGTGTATTCTAGTTGCTATTGCTTGCTTGTGTAAATGTGTGTCCTCCGATACCACCATTGACTTCACCTGTTGCATTTGAGCTGTGCTGGCGTTGACTCCATATCCTGACTCACAAAACATGCCCGTGAATGTCAGAAAACCATCTTACCTCCCTGAATGAAAGGAATTTGCTAAGAAAAACTCAAAAGGAAAATATTGAAATCTCATATTAGACCTTGCTGAAGTTTAAAAGATACAAAATTTTGGTACAGAAATAGAACACAAATCAGAATACAAGTGTGGAAAAGATGCCGTCCACTGTGTTAAATTTTTAAAAAAAATAATCCTGGGTTTGTAGTTTTTGGCTTGGCAGAACATGAAAATGTGGAAATTATCACCCTGCCTTAGGAATTGTGATCTTAAGACAGACAAATTGAGACTGACTGACTTCATTTTATGGGCAAACCAGGCCATCGTGTGTTACCCTGCCAACCCATCAAATATTTTTGTATACTTCTTCATGGCAACTAGGCCATGTCTAGCAAACCATTTTTATGGGGTGACACAACGATGATACTTAACTGTTTTAAATATTTTTTCTTTAGCTTCTGATGCTATTTCAGTAGCATGGGGTGGAGATTCTACTTATTCCTGACATCACCATGTATGTGTACGCATGTATAGCACTCATGGTCACACGCTTCCAGGAGATGGACCATTTCAGGATTTAATGCCTTCCAGCTTTTAGAAGTCGGTAGCAATAGCAATTAGACTTACAGTATATACTGCTTCACAGTCCTTTACAACCCTCTCTAAGCAGTTTACAGAGTCAGCATATTTGCCCCCAACCATCTGGCTCCTCATTTTACTGACCTCAGAAGGACGGAAGGCTGAGTCAACCTTGAGACGGTCAGGATTGAACTCCTGGAGTGAACAATGAGTTAGCCTGTAGTACTGCATTCTAACCACTGCACCACGGCTCTTAGTGATGATATTCCTGAAGCATTCTTTTTCACATCCTAACAGATCTAGTTTGGCTTAGTTATCGTGGCAAACAATAGTTATTCTAGCATACAATAATCTGGCATAGATATATATTTTTTAAAAATGGAGCCCCACCTGTAAAGACCCACTTTTTAAAAAAAAAAATCTATTAACTTGTGCTGCCTGTAAAAATGGAGTAAATTTTGTCTGCCATCTTGTTTTTTTTCCCTCACACTACTTTCCCCTGCATGTAAGAGTATATTTCTGGGCTAGTTTTTAAAAAAATTACAGTAAAACACAATAATGGGAATAATGGCTGAGATCTTTAGTCTTTGTAGGCTATTATCAGCATTTAAAGTTGGGCTCAGGAAGTAACATTTTCCCAAACAGCCTCCCTCTCTCTCAATGATCCATCTTGATTGAGTCATCTCCTTCTGTTCTGTCCTGCTACTTCAATAAATACAACACACCATTGGTCAGAGTGAACAAATTTTAACTTTTGGAATCTTTCTTCCACATGATTGCCTTTGATGAAACGAGAATAGTGATATTTATTCTGTAAGCAGGAGGCTGGATTGGCTTTCTGCAAACAGTATTGACAAGGGGCCATGAGGATTCAAGTTGGTGGCACCGGTTGGTGGCCCGTCAAAACTATAGTTGCTTTTTGTGGCAAATGTTCTCAATCATTCTTCATCATGTGTCTGCTTTGTGCATCTTTTAATATGGAGATAATTGGCACCTTTTGTGAAGAATTAGACTTCTTATTTTATCCAAATGATAGGCAACTATTCTTGAAATTGCATTTGTAGTGATGAATTCATATAGTCCAAATTCACTGGATACCACACTATAAGATACTGCTGTGCACCTCAGAATGACAGAAATATCATCGCACATTTCATCCAAGCTATTAAAAATTTAGAACTCAAATGCCAGTTCATTACTGGGTAACTTCTTGCCATGTATTTTGAGTAGCAATTCTCAATAGCTTAATTGCCAACTTCGTACCAAATATTATTCTGTGACTGTCTTAACTGTCATTTAAAAGTTAAACATCATTTCATTCAAAATGTCCAGATTTTCAGTGATTCTATGGTAACTAATAAAATGTATATATTAGACTGATCATGAATGTCTGTATTTTGTATTTTGTTTCATTAAAATACAACAAAGCTTCAATTTTTTAAAAAACATGTATCTAAGAAATTCTTAAGTCTACAGGTCAGAAAATGGGGTTGAAATTCAAACACAATTGGAAGACTCCCACTGAATAATTCTGCATTGTCATCATAAAAAAAAAATTGGCTGGTGCACTAAAAGTTGCAAATTAGGAATGACAGTGACCGAAATATGTCTAGAGCTATAAATGTTCAAGAAGCTGATTTTAGAGGGCCCTCTTCTGGACTATAAAGACCCAACATTACTTGATTTTACAAATTCCTATTCACTAAGATCTTAACCTAAAAAATATAGGAGACGCACATAAGGTCTAAATTGCAACTAAAAATACAGACAAAATATTGTCCTAGGTCAGTGGGGAAATGTGGATTATTTGTACCCTATGACTATCATTAAGTGTTGTACCTTAGGATTCTTGATGAAGGTATCTTTTCTTTTATGTACACTGAGAGCATATGCACCAAGACAAATTCCTTGTGTGTCCAATCACACTTGGTACTTTCCTTTTAATGTGACACATCTACTAGCCAACCCAATCTCAAGGTTACCTTTTGCCTTGTCGATTGCCAGTCAAAACAGCTGCAAAGACCTACCTATGTTAAGTGTATCTAGTGAAGTTGATATTGTATGCCATGCCTATGCAAGAGTGACATATCCCAACACAGTCTTTGAATGCTTGCTCCTTTGAAATCTGGGCATAGGAGTAGGCTGTATATACTTCAAATGAATAAACAGCACACATGATTTAAAATATAACTGCTCTCTTGCTGTGGCCTCTGTTGGTCCTTTCCCACCTGATCTCTTTGCATTTAAGATTATTATGAGGTAAAATTTAAAATGTAGAGGTAGCCCTCAACTTACAATCACAACTGAACCCCAAATTTCCATGAATAAACAAGGATGTTACTGAGTTTTGCCTCACTTTATGGCCTTATTTTTTTTTTGCAAATCAAGGACTATCTTATTTTGTGAATACAGTATAGCAGGGGTCTCCAATGTTGGCAACTTTAAGCCTGGTGGACTTCAACTCCCAGAATTCCCCAGACAGCTTTGCTCAGAAAATATCCTAAGAGAAAGACTTTGTTCCTAAAGTAAATTAACCAAAATTGGGTAAAAGTTTTTTTTTTGGGGGTGGGGTGGTTAATGTCACACAAACCTATTATCCAATAACTACAGGGATATTTAGACCCGTGGTGGCACAGTGATTAGAGTGCAGTACTGCAGGCTACTTCTCCTGACTGCCAATTGCCAGCAGTTTGGCAGTTCGAATCTCACCAGGCTCAAGGTTGACCCGTCTTCCATCCTTCTGAGGTGGGTAAAATGAGGACCCAGATTGTTGGGGGCAAGAGGCTGACTCTGTAAACTGCTTAGAGAGGGCTATGAAACGGTATATAAGTCAAAGTTCTACTGCTATTAAAATAAGGATTTTAACTTTGACTGTAACTTTGTTGCTGGCAATCCTTATGATTTATATTGATATATTGACCATCAATTGTGTTGTAAATGTTGTACCTTGATGAACGTATCTTTTCTTTTATGTACACTGAGAGATGTTTTTTTTAAGGGTTGTTTTTTAGTATTGTATGTATTGTTTCTTTTGTATTTTATTTTGGCTGTTCACCGCCCTGAGTCCTTCGGGAGAAGGGCGGTATACAAATTAAAATATTATTATTATTATTATTATTATTATTATTATTATTATTATTATTATTATTATTATTATTATTATTATTATTATTATTATTATTATATGCACCAAGACAAATTCCTTGTGTGTCCAATCACACTTGGCCAATAAAAAATTCTATTCTATTCTAGGCAACGAAGGAGAAAGTTGGAAAGCACTGGTCTAACCACTCAATGCATTTGGTGAAGTCAACTGCTCACAAAATACTCCTTTTAACAAAATTTGAGAACCAGCGTTTCTCTTTCTGCTCATAGACACGTTTGCTGATTTTATTTCTGTTTATAACATCCAGGGGCAATTATTCAGGCATCGAACAATTCCACACAAGAGTTATGAAATGGCGAGTAAACGTTTCAGAAAGGTTGGGTGGCTTGTTTTCCACTAGAGGGCACTCAGTCTATTGAGGAAGAGCAGTGGATTGTGCACCATATTAGCTACAGCATAAAAAAAACCAGGCCTGACAGACAGCCAATTTTCTAGTGAATTTCCTTCAGAAGATATGATACTTGGCAGGAAAACATAACGAGTAATCATCCCGGTCAAGAAGTCAGTACAAATGGACAGATGTTTCTTTTGCGGATCATTTGCTAGTGAAATTCCTATCATCTGATTTGAGGATAGGCGATGCAACGTGGTACATCTAGCTACCTTGGAGTGCAATGCTTATACCGCGTTTTCCCGAAAATAAGACCCTGTCTTATATTTTTTTGAACCCTGAAAGAAGCGCTTGGCCTTATTGCCATGCGTTCGAAAAGCCCGATTGGGCTTATTATCAGGGGATGTCTTATTTTGAAGGAAACAGGGTATGTTTGGAACTGGCCAGCATGGCAAGGGGTATGAACGTGGCAATCCAAATGCATGTAGACAGCATCAGTTTGGATCCTTTTATTCTGTCTTTCTTGGTTGACAGAATTGTCAGTTGCTTCTGGTACGAATAACACACCATTCAGGACTCCCAATTATTGACAATATGAAAGATGGGGGCTATCATATTTCTTACCTGACTCATTCCATCTTCTTTGTGAAAGCAAAATTACAGCACAGCATACACTGGAAAATTGTTGTTTTACAGACTGAGTGCTGGTTTTACAGAAGGCCTCAGCCTGTCGGTACTGAGGGTTAAAAATCAGCGTCCCTTGGATGCCTGTTATTTCTACATCTATTTTCATTGGCAAAATTGTTCTCAAAGGCCTTTGAAATACAACTGAGGCTCGGCCTCCTTAAGAATCCTAATTAGACAATAGAATAGAATAGAATTTTTATTGGCCAAGTGTGATTGGACACACAAGGAATTTGTCTTTGGTGCATGTGCTCTCAGTGTACATAAAAGAAAAGATACGTTCATCAAGGTACAACATTTACAACACAATTGATGATCAATATATCAATATAAATCATAAGGATTGCCAGCAACAAAGTTACAGTCATACAGTCATAAGCGGAAAGGGATTGGTGATGGTGAAGAGGAGCTAGTTAGAAGTGAATAAACAAATACAGATATTCTTGTTAGTTACTGTTATCTTCAGCCTAGTTTGTGTCTTCACCTAAGGGATTAAATCCGCTAAAAGTCTAAATGCAGGTCAACAGAACTGGAGGAAAGGAACTTCTTAGAATCTTACGATTTTATTTTTTTACCTTCACCCTAATTAAAAAAAAGAGGCAGGGCTATAATCACCTAGCCATAGCTGTCTTGACTTTTTGGATTTCCCCCGCTTGAATCTTCCTCCAATGATGTGTAAGCATGTGACTGTGGCTATATATGATTTTTTTTTTAAAAAAAAATAACCAGAATGTCCCAAATGGAACTTATTTCCAGGGCACAAAAAACGGTTGTTCTCTCTAGTGATTGCTTTCTAACATTTTGTAGTTGACCTTCCTCAATACCGTACTTCTACCCCGTTGAGAATGACAAAGACCAAAGCTCTGCTTTTGGCTTCCTTCCTTTGCTTTCACCAGTTTAGCGCTGGGGGGACTTCCCCCTGCTTTTTGTCTTTTGTTTTGAAGGAACCTTCGCATTTCCTGGACAGACCAGCAGCATTTCCTTTGTGCTTTTGAACAATTTTTGTTTAAACAGCTCTTACATTATTATTCTGATGAACTAAAAAAAAAATGAGGATGTAGCCTGCTTATCTGGGTCTTTATGCAATTGGATAAACTGAAAACCCTGCACGGACAGCCCTAAATTGTTCAAGTGGAGGCCTTAAGAGCTGTTTTTACAAGCTTGTTCGCCTGTTCAAACCTCTGCATGGGATTATACTTCAAGAGGGGTTTTGTTCCTTTAAAGTTTGGAAAGGACTTTGCTAGTTAAAAGAGGATGTGATTACAGGAAGCTGAACAACACTAGAAATATCTACAACAAACTGTGTGTTCCAACATCAGGATTAAAAAAACAACAACAACGTACATTGACACGATCTGCATGTATGGTAAGACACATTTGAGACATCTGGTCCATGGATCAAATGCCACTTTTTTTCCTTCTTGGGTAGACTCTACAGTTGCAAAAGGCCACAGAAAATGGAGAAGAATTCAATATATCACACAAACACAAACACTTAATAGTGCATTTATTGACTATGTTCTGTACGGGCATATAATAGCAAGCTATAAACCTTTTCTTCTTTTATCTTTTTTTTTTCTTCAGTTGTGTAGAACATATTTACACTGGAGGAAAGGACAGCCAAACTTAAGATTACAAACACCCTGCCTCTCCTTCAAAGAATATCTGAGGTATAAATACAAGTACATCTTAAATAATTATCTCCATGCTTTATCTATGCTGGACAATAAAGTGTGAACACGTTTACAACAGAATGGTATGTACAACATATTTTTTTTTACATATTTAAAGAAATGAAAAGTATACAAAGAATACACAATTCACCTATTGATGAGAACTGTAAATGGCACAATACCTAAAACCTTCACCTGGCAACACATTTTACAAGGACATCAGTGGAATGACTGCCAGGGTCTTTAGCTAGGAATAAGGCTGCCTTTATTCACCTGTTGCCCTCCAGATGCAAATGGCAATTGAAGGGCATCAGATCAAGGAGCCTTACAGCCTAAGACTACGCTTCATGTTTGAAGTACAAAACATTTGGAAAGCAGGTAGTCCTCAACTTACAACTGGTTGCTTAGCAATTATTCGAAGTTACCATGGACACCCCCCAAAAAAAAGATAACTTACGACCCAGTTCTGAAGCATTTTGGGCAATCGGCCACATGGCTGTTTGCAGTGTCCTGCAATCAGGTGACTGTAATTTATGACTTTTTTTTTCTGGAAACAGGAATTTACTTGCAGTTTCCAGGAAAAAAAATTGCCCACAGAGAACAACAGATTCGCTTAATGCCTGCAAGCATTTGCTATGTGGCTCCCAGGTCCCATCACTTGCGGTTTACAATTGTAATTGGCAGGCACAACTATGTTTATAAGTCAAGGATTACCTGTAATGGGAAGATATAACCTAGGACACTTCCTGTCTCACCCCCATTGCACTCCCCCTTCCTGTTTCCCTGAAACAGTCAGTACCAGTCTATTTTTGATTCTGGTGATGGTGTCCCTTGTAATTATAATTTATTTCTTTGAACAGAGCAGCATGCTTGTCCCAAGAACAGGAAGATCTTGAAGGACACTGTCTTCTGAAACAGGGGTCTCCAACCTTGGCAACTTGAAGACTTGTGGACTCCAACTCAATTCTGGGAGTTGAAGTCCACAAGTCTTCAAGTTGCCAAGGTTGGAGATCCCTGTTTTGAAGCGTATACAAGGAAGAATTCTAACCTACCATATAGTCCCTCTCTTGACATAACACTGCTTATAGACTGAACACCGAGACCAAAGCTACCCAAGGCATAGTACAGGTGAAGAATTAGGAAGAGCTCTTCCCAATACTCTCAAAAGTAATCTCAAACACTCTATGAAAATAATAATAATAATAATACTGTCAATGGTATCTAAGAGCTTCTTCTAAATATGCCACAGTCCCAAGGCTGGGAAAGAAGACCAGGTGAAAATTGCACAGGTCTTTTCTGAATGAACAAAGCACGCCAAGTGCCAATTTCCACATAATCTTTGGTGACAACATACATCTTGGCAGTAATTTAAAGCTATGAGGGGCTGGTTTTAGTTATCCAAATGGATCCATACAATGATTTTATTCCAAATATACAGATAAATAATCTTTCGTTTTAGTTCATAGCATTCACACCTGAGACTTGCATCCGTCAATCAGAGTGTGATTTTTGTAGTGGGGCACCATAGCAGATTTGGAAAGGGGTAAGGGCTGGATTCACAACAAGACATGAAGTCCTGCTTTTTACCCTTGAATTACATGACAGAAATGTTATTTAACAGCATGGATTACAATGATTTTTTAGTCTTCATATCAGCCAATGCACTGGAATAAAATACATATATTCTGTAACAAGGAAGGAAGGACAATATTTATCTTCCCTGTGCTTTGTTGTATTTACAGTAAAATCTATTACTGAAACAGTGTCATTCTCTAAAATCTTTTTAAAAAGATTCCTTACTAATAATGCTCATTAAGATGTGCAGAAACTGTTGACAAATACTACATGCAAAATAATAATTTGACTCCCTTCCATTCCCCCCCAAACATTGGATAACTAATCTGTAGTTTTTAGACTGGTAAAATGACAACATTCTACATGTATCTTCCTATTTTCATTTACTACTGCTACCACAGCTCTGCTCTAGCTTATACTTCTGGGATGTCTTATACAAAGGTCACCAGAGAACCCTTGGTCATTTTAATCCGTTTATCTTATCCTGCAGTTCTTTGCATTATGTCCTATAATTTTGTGGCACGAATATTTGTTTTTACCCAACTACATTGCTTCTAATTTTGGGGGATAATTTCCTCCAAACCTTGTCGATAAATGAGGTTATATGATTACAATGGAATGGGTTATATGAATAACTCCTAGGAGTATCTGCTATGCGGAAACATTTTAGAACTTTATAATGTTCCAGTTATGAATATTTTTCAGTGTTGTCCTTTCCAGCTACAGAAAGGAGTTTTGGCCCTGTTGTCAAACTACAAGCATTTATTCCTATGTTAATTAAACCAAGATGTTGCTTAGGTTTCTATTTGTTATCTTAACATATGAACGGATATTAAAAGAATAAGCGGTAGGAAAAGTGACTTCATTCACATTTTCTTGAGATGCTCTTTACAGATTGTTAAGAAAGTATTCCAAGCAATATGAAGTCTGGGCGTGGCCAACGCGTGGCCAGTATTCTCCTGGGGCAGCTATGAAAAGCTGAGACCTTTCAACTGGAAGCACATACAAAATTACTGCCATACAAAAGACACACACTGAAATATATCTGGCATTTTTAAAATAAGTTTCAAGTGTTCTGCTTTTCACCATTCTTTGACCTGGCTGATGTAGACCACACTTTTCAATTTTTAGAAACACATATGAATAATAAGAACTCAGCGGAATGAAGAGTTGATGCTCGTAATGGGTCTCTCAGTCAAATTCTAGGCCGATTCTCTTCCCACCTGCTAAATTCTTCCCAATGCCTTCCAAGTGTACCAGACACTCTGTTTCTGCCATTTTGGCTCTTCATACTCCAGTCAACAAGTTAGACAATCATTCACACCTTCACCTTCGTGCAAACCTTCCTTCACTTACTCTCGCGAAAATCCACTTGAGGAACACACCAAATCCAGTGGCTGCTGCAGTCCCTCCACAAATGACATACAGATACATAGATAAAAAGCTAACGTAATATAGGAATGAATAATTTTCACTATATTTCAGAAATATATTTCAGTCTTAGAGCTTTGCTTCTCAGAAGCAATTCACAGCACCTAAGCAAACATTAATCTTACCTTTAAAAAAAAAAAGTTGCACCATCCAAAATTTTCCAGTTAAGATCTACACTATAGGCCTAACACAGACAAAAAAAAAGCAGCTTTAAAAAACACTAGGGATTGTCACTGGATTTTGATGGACAATCTCAAACCCATTCCAGAATGTTTCTCTTCAGGACCTAATGGATATCTGTTCCGTCCTAGGGTGGATAATCAACCTTCCCTCAAAATCTCTAGATAGGCTGGTGCTGTGCTGGTCCACTTGATCCATCACCTGGATGTTGCTTCCTTAGCTTCAAGATTTTGATTAAGGAAAGAGTCTCTAATCCTCACAACCTCAGCTGCGCACAAGTGCCCAAATGCTTTTGTGTACCAGTCAGGCTTGTGTCCCCTGTTTCAAAGAAAGAAAAGATGGGATTTAGATAGGTTTTCTCCAAATATCCTGGACATAAATTGCTACAACTTCTACCCTCAAAAAGACGGTTTAGGGCAGAGGTCTCCAACCTTGGACACTTTAAAATTTGTGGACGTCAATTCCCAGAGTTCCTCAGCCAGAAAAGCTGGCTGAGGAACTCTGGGAGTTGAAGTCCACAAATCTTAAAGTGGCCAAGGTTGGAGACCCCTGGTTTAGGGCACTGCGCACCAAAACGATTAGACACAAGGACAGTTTTTCCTTGAATGCCATCATTCTGCTTAACAACTAATTCCCATAACACTGTCAAATAATTTACTAAGATTGTATTACTATTATTCATCTCTTCCTTTCTAGTATCTATCTTTTCCCACTTATTACTATAACCATGTTGCATGTATCTTTCAATTATACTGTTTTTGTTTCCTAGTAAGATTTGATAGCTTATTAGTAACCTTGACTATCGCTAAGTTTTGTATCTTTTTATTCTTGATGAATGTATTTTATTCTCCTTATGTATACTGAGAGCTTATGCACCAAAAACAAATTCCTTGTGTGTCCAATCACACTTGGCCAATAAAGAATTCTATTCTATTCTATTCTATTCTATTCTATTCTATTCTATTCTATTCTATTCTATTCTATTCTATTCTATTCTATTCTATTCTTTTTTCCTACTCTACTCTACTCTACTCTATTCTAAACAAGTATGGAATAGAAACAACCAAAGGGGTAGGTAGTAAGGCTGAGTTAAGGAAAGATTGCCTTTTAGAATATTATGTATTTCCCCAAAAATCTCCATTTAGGTTCCCAAAGAGACCTCGAAAAGCACAATTTGCAAAAACTGACTAAACCATCTTTTTGTAAGCAAATCTTTTGAGCTGATTTGAAAGCATGCTGTGGGCACTCAAATAAAAAGGCAGCCGTGGTACAGTAAGCAGGTAAACAAATTAATTGCAAACAAAAGAAGGCAACAAGCAAGGTTGCTCTGTTCCATCTGCTCTTGTTCCCAAGGAACGTGTTGCCCTTGTTAAAGGAACATCTACAATACTACCTCTGGCCTGACTTTGGCCCCAAATGCATTCTTCAAAAACAGAAGCATGGTTTCTGTTGTTTAAGGCATTTAAACAACATTAAACAACATTTAATTTTATTCAAAGGTTCTTAAAAAAAGTAAATTGCCAAGTCAGGTAACAAGGGATATTTCTTTGGAACCATTAGTATCAATAAGCCAACAATGCTGATTAGTAATCAAAAGTAACCAAATTAGTTTTAATTGGCTTTTTTACCATGGAGTGGCAAGTGCCCTTCAGAAGTGGGGGTCTTTAATATACACAATCCCTTGCCAATGACCATATAGAGAATTATGATTATCCAAGATATCTGGAGGTCACTGTTGTTTATGCTGTCTTACAATATACAATAATTAGTTTTGGGCACTGTAACTTTTTGTTCCCCAAACAATTCTAGAGCAGGTGTCAGCAACCTGCAGCTCTTTGGACCCTCTGCTGTGGCTCCCTGAAAAGTGTTCCCACCACTGGCTGGCCTCGCCCTTCACCGTCCCCTCCCAGTCACTCCTTGTCTGGCCTGAGAAGCTAAGAGTGACCGCGGGGGATAGAGAAGCAGCCTGGGCAGAGACAGAGAGATATAGAGAGAGGAGGAGAGAGAGACATAGAGAGATACGGGGGGTGGGGAGAGGGGGGGAGGAAGGGGGAAAGAGAGAGAGATGTCAGAAGGGTTTTGTGGTTCCCGGTGTTTTTTAACAACCGGTTCTCTTCCCTAATGACCGGCTGGGTAGGTGTGGCTAGGGGGGGGTCATGTGATTGGTGGAAGTGAGTGACATCGAGTTGGCCACGCCCACCCAGGTTTTGCGGCTCCCAGTGTTTTCTTTTCTGTGAGAAATGGGTCCAAATGGCTCTTTTGAGTGCTTAAGGTTGTAGACCCCTGTTCTAGAGATCGAACTTCCCGCCCAACCTAAGGAAAATAGAGGACAAAATTTACCTTAAATCAATTCGGCACATATATGTGAGTTTGGATTTTCCTATCCCGCAAGGTTCAATAAGATATCTGGACAACAGCACATTCACTCTGACACCAAGGATGGGCGCACGGTCATGTTCCACTGAGAAACCTAAGAGCGCGCATGCTCCCTTAGAGAGATTGGTTCTCCAAGTCCTGTTAGAATCAAGCACAACTTCTGTAAGAATGGATGAGGGTGAAAGGAAGATGAGCAAGTTTATCCAGATGCGTTTTTATTCCCAGCTGCTGAATGTTAAGAAAGATGTTTTATGGATACAGTCTGTATAGTTTACCTGAGGATGACAAAGTCTCTTGCTGGGTGTGGCGCCATATTGTTTTGTACAAATTGATAAACATCCGTCTGGCTATCCAAAGTCTCAATGACTTTAGCGTCTAAAAGATCTTCATCCCAAAGATGCTGTTCTTTGGCGATACGGTTTAATACTTCTTCAGGCGTCGCAGGGATTTCAACCACGGATTTCCACAGCCGTAGAGGTGGACCTTCACAAACCTGCAAGTACATCGTTGCTAAAGAGTTTAATCATCTTTATTGCAACAGTCCTTTTCTTGAATGATCATGATTATGGATAAATGGAACCGCACTGACTCAAAACAAAATATCAAGTCATTTCTGATTGTTCTATATTGCAATGAAAATTTTGGGCCAGCCAGTTTGGAGAACAGAGTGCACAAAATGATACCAACAACAGCCTTATTTAGCGAGAGAGAGCGAGAGAGAGCGAGAGAGAGCGAGAGAGAGAGAGAGAGAGAGAGAGAGAGAGGGAGAGAGAGATTGTCATATTTATGGATTAGAATATTTTATTTGGCCAAGTGTGATTATAATAATAATAATAACAGAGTTGAAAGGGACCTTGGAGGCCTTCTAGTCCAACCCCCTGTCCAGGCAAGAAACCCTACACCATTTCAGACAAATGGTTATCCAACATCTTCTTAAAAATTTCCAGTGTTGGAGCATTCACTCACAACTTCTGCAGGCAAGTTGTTCCACTGATTAATTGTTCTAACTGTCAGGAAATTTCTCCTTAGTTCTAAGTTGCTTCTTTCTTTGATCAGTTTCCACCCATTGCTTCTTGTTCTACCCTCAGGTGCTTTGGTGAACAGTCTGACTCCCTCTTCTTTGTGGCAGCCCCTAAGATATTGGAACACAGCTATCATGTCTCCCCTAGTCCTTCTTTTCATTAAACTAGACATACCCAGTTCCTGCAACCGTTCTTCATATGTTTTAGCCTCCAGTCCCCTAATCATCTTTGTTGCTCTTCTCTGCACTCTTTCTAGAGTCTCCACATCTTTTTTACATTGTGGCGACCAAAACTGAATGCAATATTCCAAGTGTGGCCTTACCAAGGCATTAGATTAGATACACAAATAATTTGTCTCCGGTGCAGAAGCTCTCAGTGTACATGCACACCAAAAGAATGTGATGATGATGACAACAACAACAACAAGAGGGGGTAGCAAGGAAGATAATAAGGAGGATAATGTTAATACTACAGCCATACTACAAGGGTAAATATGCCCAGACATTAGACAGCACTGTGAGAATTAGATATTCAGCAGAGTGATGGTCCAAGGGAAAAAAATGCCTTTGTGTCTAGTTGTTTTGGTCTGGAGAAGATGAAAAGTTTATGTCCAGGATGTGAGGGTCTATAGATATTTCTCAGCTCTCCTTCTGACCTGTGCAATGGAAGTCAGGCTGGTTGCAATTGTTGTTGTTTTTTGCAATCCATTTGAGTCTGTGCCTGGTACCAAACCAGACTGTTATAGAAGGTATATATGACACACTCAACAATTCCTCTGTAAAACTGTATCAGCAGTTCTTGGGGCAGCCTGAATTTCCTGAGTGGGACCAGGAATGGAAGTCAGGCTGGTTGCAATTGTTGTTGTTTTTTGCAATCCATTTGAGTTTGCAAATTGAGGAAGAACATTCTTTGTTGTGCCTTTTTAATGAGTTGTAACTGTGCCTTTCCAATCCTGGGAATCCCAAAATCTGATGGACTCTGCTGCTGATACTATGATGTCCAATGTGACAAGAGGTGGTAAAACACAAGAGTTTCTCCTAAAATGGGCCTCTGGTGGCTCAACAGACTAAAACAGTCTGTTATTAACACAGCTGCTTGCAATTACTGCAAGTTCAAGTCCCACCAGGCCCAAGGTTGACTCAGCCTTCCATCCTTTATAAGGTAGGTAAAATGAGGACCCAGATTGTTGGGGGCAATAAAAGTTGACTTTGTATATAATATACAAATGGATGAAGACTATTGCTTAACACAGTGTAAGCCGCCCTGAGTCTTCGGAGAAGGGCAGGATATAAATTCAAATAAAAAAAAAATCCACTCTCATCTCTACGGTTTCAAGCTCCAGATTGTTACAGCTGCACCACAGGACCAGTGGCTTAACCTCTCATCTGTATGCAGGTTCATCACCATCTCGAATGAGGCCGACAACTGTTGCATCATCTCCAAATTTCAGAACTTTAACAGAGGTTTCCTTGGTAGTCATTGGTAGAAGGAAAAGACCAATGGTGAGAACACACAGCCTTGAGGGACACTTATACTCTCTGTTCGGGTACTAGATGTAATTTTCAGCCTCATCTGTTGCTTCCTATCTGTCAAAAAAACTGATTATTCACCTACAAATATGAGCAGATATAGTAAGCTAGATCAATTTAGAGAATTTCTGAGATGGTGGTATTGGATGCTGAGCTAAAGTCCTCAAAAAAAGGCCCTGGGGATTGGTCACCAAATACAGGACACAGAGGTTTTGTCATTACAAACAATGGTTTATATACATGACTTCTATATGCAAACATACACATGGTAGGCATACCAGAGAAGCAATCAGTCTTCTCAACTCTACACGGAGAACTACAATGCAGGTACACGACGAGAGAGAGAGAGAGAGAGAGAGAGAGAGAGAGAGAGAGAGAGGCAAACTGACAGGCAAACTGAAGGGGTCTATCAGTGGATCTGTGACGAGTTTCAGGTGGGCCAGCAATAGCATCTCGAAGGTCTTCATGAATACGGAGGTAAGAGCAACCAGTCTGTAGTCATTTAGCTCCCTGATGGGACATTTCTTAGGAACCTGGATGATGGTAGAGCGTTTAAAGCAAGAAGGGATATAGATCACCGCCACTGATTTATTAAAAATCTAAGTAAAGACAGTGGCCAGCTGTTTAGCACAGGCTTTCCGTCAAGAATGTCTATGGAGAGTCTCAATCATCCAGGTCAGGGGTCTCCAACCTTGGTCACTTTAAGACTTGTGGACTTCAACTCCCAGCTTTGCTGGCTGAGGAACTCTGGGAGTTGAAGTCCACAAGCCTTAAAGTGACCAAGGTTGGAGACTTCTGATCCAGGTCATAGTTGTCCCAAAGGTGCTTTTTCAAGAGGCAACTGGACTTTCTTATTTTTTCTTTGAAGACGTTTCGTTTCTCATCCAAGAAGCTTCTTCAGGAATGGAAGAGTTTCCGTCACTGCATCTGGCCCTGGAGCTTTTCTGATCTTTTGCCTATTGATTAGACCTTCCACATTTTTTTCTGGAATTGCCAGAGGGATTGAGTTAGGTATCAGAGAATGGTCTACTGTTGGTGGTGTATTGGATTACTTTATAGATGTAATATTTAAGTCAGTGGTGGACTCATGACAACCACAAATCAAAATGTTAGGATTTGCCACAACCTTCATTTTTCATTCAGTTCTTCTAATGAAGAATGATAGAAAAGTCTTAAAATAAAACATGCCATGTCTTAGAATGCATGCATTACACAAACATCTATGCATGATCTAAGATTACAGAAAGACAATGCATGAGACTGAAGGAATATTAACCATTTACATTAAATTTGGTCTGTTAAAATCTATGCACAAACGCTAGAAATATGCCAATGTACCATACCTTTTTATAGGCAAGTTCTGCTGGTTCTGGCGTGGCACAACTGACCCAGCCCTTAAATTTATCCTTTATTTCCTTGAAAAAATCATCCATACAGTCCTGGATATAAGAATGGTAACTAGCAGACTCCGAGTTGTTAGTTTGTCCCAGGTCCTCAAAGCTGAGAGGTCTAAGATCTTGTTCCGTATAAGAATTCCGACATCTGCTCATTTCTTCTGGGATCTAAGAGTTAGGAAACGAATAGAACAGGGAGTAAATAACTGGAGGTTCACATGATGAGCCAACATTTGCTTTCTTTTCTTTGTTCTGAAAGTGGCTGTAATTAATATTGTAGCATTTCAGTGACAGCAGGACCATATCTAATCTCCCCAGAAATATGATGTACCGTATTTTTCGGCATATAAGACGCACTGGAGTATAAGATGCACTTTAGTTTTTGGGGAGGAAAATAAGAAAAAAGCTGATTGGCAGGTGGATTGGCCTCCCAGAATTCCCCCAATCAGCTGTTCCCAGAGGTGAATTTTAGCAACAGGTTCCTTGGTTGTGAACTCTGTGCCTTGCTTTTTTTTTTTTTTTGCTTTTTTTTTTCTGCCTCTGAAACTCCATTTCAGAAAAAACTTTTTTCTGCCTCTGAAAGCCTCCAAAACAGCTGCAGAAAAAAAGCTCCATTTGGGGCTTTTTTTTTCTTAAGCTCCGTTTCTCATGCTTTTTTCAGCCTCTGAAACCTCCGTTTGAGAAGCTGGACGGGCTACATTTGGAGTATAAGACACACCCAGATTTTCACTCTCTTTTTTGGGGGGAGAAAAGGTGCGTCTTATACTCTGAAAAATACGGTAGTTCTACCATCACCAAAGTGCAAGCACAGAAACCCAAACTCACATACACAGACAGATACACACACACAGAGTTCACAAATTATTTTGAAGTGGGAATAGTGCAGATTTTGACGGTTGCCCGTTGTAAGTCCTTATGTTGCTTTCCAGCAGGGGCAACAGCCAGAAAAAAACATTAGGTGCCAAGAACAAAGATACAACCTCTACAGAATACTAGTTCAAGATGTTAAAATGAACAAATAGACAAATATTCACCTGGAAAAGCTTCTTACACTCAGCAATCATGTGGCCTAGGCCTTGAGTTGCAGCCAAATTCTCATTTAGGTCTTTCTGATCTGGTTTTCCCAGACTCTGTTTCCTCTGCATTACCCTGTCAAAGAATGAACAAGACTAATCAATAAAAGGAGATCAGAATGCACTAATAGTCTGGGATGTAAATGAATAATTAAAGCAAAAGCTAAGGACTGCATCGAAAACCTATTTTTATATCTGATTTTCTGCATCCAAGTGTATTTATTTTCAGCTTGTCTCATGGATTTCTACTTGTCATGGGTAGTATAACTGATGGAAATGACCCTGATTAATGTTCTCATAATCCACATCTATATGTACTGAAATAGAAGTAAGCTCCATTGATCTCCTTTGCAATCTTATATGGACATTAAAAACCACCTACAGTAGTGGCCAAAATTGTGGAAACCTTTTGGGGAAAGTGTATTTTTGAGGTTTGATGGCTAATAACACCACTCTTTTTTTGGGGAGTTTTAAGATAATTATATTCCACTGCTGGAATGGTCTGGGAATAGCCCAGACCTTAACCCAATTGAAAATCTATAGAGCCGACTAAAGAAACTTGATAGTCAGAAGTGACCCAGCAATAAAACCCAGTTAATAGAAACCATCATTCAATCTTGGTTTCACATGATAACAGTTACAGAACTAAAAGACTTGGTTAACTTCATGGGAAGACGTTGTAAGGCTGTAATTCATGCTAAAGGTTACCCAACTATTAACTGATGTGATAATTTTTGTATATCTCGTTTTTTCTATGGGGATAATTTTTGTATATCTCATTTTTTCTATGTGTTTCATTTTTCTTTTTTATACTGTAACTGCTGTTCTAATAGCAAATCCTTCATAAAAGTTATTGCATTACATTCTTGATTAAATTATCATTCCATTGATACATAATTTTATGGTACTACTAAAAAAAAAAGTGGCGTTATTAGCTAGTTTTAGAAAATACACTTTTCCTAAAAGGTTTCCACAATTTTGGCCACTACTGTACAACCACCTATCAAACACCACTCACGACAATGAGACTTCCTTCAAGTTTTTATTCATCGGACTATATTGTTGTTTATTTTTATATAACATTAAGATAATTCACGAGCCAAAACCAACCTCTTTGATCAGGCTTTGATCAATTTTTGAAATATCAATGTAGACTGGATAACCATTTGACTGGGATGGAATAAGCCTCCTGTCTTGAACAGGGGCTGGACTAGAAGACCTCTGAGGTCCCGTCCAGCTCTACAATTCTAAAACCTTCACATACAGATGCTGGGTAAATTTCTTTGGTAAAAGAACTGAGAGATGACATAGGGGAATGATAACATGCAATGCTCAGGCTCTGAAATTAGGTAAAGGTTCCTTTCGAACATATGTGCTAGTCGTTCCTGACTCTAGGGGGTGGTGCTCATCTCCGTTTCAAAGCCAGAGAGCTAGGGGGCTCTAGGGGGCGGTGCTCATCTCCCGACTCTAGGGGGCAGTGCTCATCTCTGTTTCAAAGCTGAAGAGCCAGCACTGTCCGAAGACGTCTCCGTGGTCATGTGGCCGGCATGACTCAATGCCAAAGGCACACGGAATGCTGTTACCTTTCCACTAAAGGTGGTCCCTGTTTTTCTACTTGGATTTTCTATGTGCTTTCAAACTGCTAGGTTGGCAGAAACTGGGACGAGTAACGGGAGCTCACCCTGTTACGCAGCACTGGGGATTCGAACCGCTGAACTGCCGACCTTTCGATCGACAAGCTCAGCGTCTTAGCCACTGAGCCACCTGTATCCCCAATCTCTGCAATTGGTGGCTTACAAATCATAGCCCTACATAAATAAAACCAATTATCTTATAATTTTTTTCAGGATGGAAAATTAAATACAAAGCAGTTTAATAGATACATTCCCCCCACCCCCCACCCCAAAAAGAGCCACAGAGTTAAAAGCAAAAGCTTCTTCAACGGGGTAGCAACCCGCTAGTTTTGGAACCCGGGTAGAACCAATAAGGAGACTCACCTTGGAGAAGAATTTTCTCTTTTAAGGGTGTTCAGGTGGAAAAGAGAAGGTGCTAAACACACCGCCAGGTTTGTTGGCGTCATCTGGTTTTCTTTCACAGCAGCTGTGACGTCACTCAGAAAATACAGAAGAATCTGTAGGACTTCTCTGTTCTCATCTGGTAGAAGCATAATGGCCGCTTTGATTGCCTGGAGGCGCTGGTCTTTTGGCACATCTGCACAAAATTAGCAGTCCTCTCATCAGCTCACTGATTTTCCACCCATGCAGCATGAATGCATCCCAAAACAAACTCTTTAACTTTGGCTATTTTTGACTTTAGTCTCAAGCAATTTCCTTTAGTGTGCTACATACCATTCATGGTCAATGAAAGAATGTTCATATTTTTTTTTTTGGGGGTCAACAGCATAACTGCCCTCAGGTATTTCCTGCTTAGCCAGAGACTCAAGGGTAAAACAAAGCCCTGAATATGCCAGAGTTAAATTTAGAATTTAATTTGGGAGAGCAGCAGAACGGCTAAAAAAGGGATTTCACAAATTAGATTGTTCAGTTTATGAACCAGGCGTAGCAACAGATACTTTTATCATTATAAACTCCATCGAACAAGAACTGAAATCAAAGATACAGCAGTGAATTATATTCCTCAACTGGAAAGCCAGTTAAAATAAGTAGCCCTTAAATCAGGGGTGAAATCCAGCAGGTTCTGGAGAACCGGTAGCAGAAATTTTGAGTAGTTCGAAGAACTGGCAAATACCACCTCTGGTTGGCCCCAGAGTAGGGTGGGAATGGAGATTTTGCAATATCCTTCCCCTGGAGAGGGGAGGGAATGGGGATTTTGCAGTATCCTTCCCCTGCCACGCCTACCAAGCCACGCCCACAGAACCGGTAGTAAAAAAAAATTGGATTTCACCACTGCCTTAAATCTATTCCTTATTTGACCAGACAAAATATTCAGGCTGCACTTCAACAAACAGATGAACTATGACAGAGCAAAGAAAAGAATCTGTAGTTGTAGATATGACCATCACACAATGCTTTGGTTACAGGGCACAACAAATACTCTAATGCCACACTTTGCCTTGGTTTACTGCATAAAATTCGATAAAAGGGAACTAAGTTGGAAGAGAAGCTGATATATTTCGGTACACTTTAATGTACACTAAAGGAAAGATATGTTATGGCTTGCCAGCAGACCTGGCAGTAGATTCAGACAGTGAGGAGGTTGGGGAGAAACATGGGCCAGTCCTGGAGTCTGGGGAAGACTCTGATGAGGGCTCTGCATCTGAGTCAGAGAGGGGGCTAGTGCGGTATGCCAGTTATCAGTTGGCTTCAGAGTCAGACATCAGTAAGGCAAATGAACAGCTGGAGCCTGTTCCCCGTGTGCACATGCACAGAGTTGCCAGACGAAAGGAACAGCTAAAGAACAAGGGTCGACTTGGGAGTAAGGCCACAGGTGGACGATGAACGGCCCCTCCCAAAAGAAATAAAAGAGGAGCAAAAGGGGAGTGGAGTTTTCAGGAGACAATTAGTTCGCTTAATTGGTTCGTGACTCCTTGCCAAGTTTTGAAAATATCGGCCTGGCAGCTCTCCAAGCCAGATAAGGTCTGTGACTGTAAATTCTCCCTTGAAAGACTTTGCTGGATGTGAATGAGAGGAATTCATAATAACTTAATAAAAAGTTTCTTTTTTGCCGGGACAAGGAGTCTGCTTCATGCTCAGTTACCTTCAGTTACAAACCCCCATAGTAAAGTCTTCTTGGAGGTGGGAAATACTTACAGAGGGGAACGTAAATCCACGGGAATATATATTCTTGGAAATGATAATGTCTCCATCAATCAATGGATTAAAGTTACCTATTAAAACAGCAACACTGGCTGACCTGATAAGGACTTATTTATTCATCCCTTTTGTACAGCTGCCCATCTCTCATAGTGACTCTGGGCAATGTATATAATCAAACAAAATGCATAAAAGTAAAAACCCATAAAACCCAATAAAACTACAAGTTATGTTAAAAATAATTCCTCTGCCTGGGCCAGAGGAAAGGGGAGTTATTTGGGAACGACTGAAACGACGAACATGAGTGACTTACACTGGTAGATTTGTAAGAATGTCTCTGAAAGTTTGTTGGTCATTAGAGGTTCCGACAGGTTGCGGAAATACTGTTTGAGCATGTCGGCCACATCGTAAGCAGACTGGCCTTCATAGTTCACTTTGCCTATTGCATTCTCGTTCATCTGTCGTAATGCCTGGATTCTTGACTTGACTCCAGATTTTCGGAAAAGGCCAACCTGCGCGACAAAAGGAAAGCGCTCGCGTTACACAAAACAGGAAGCTGTTACCAATCACACTTTTACCTATGGCACTGGGATTAGATTCAAGATCTGATTTTGGTGAGTAAATAACGTATTTTTCGGAGTATAAGACGCACCTTTTTCCCAAATAGGTTGTAAAAAAATGCTTTTAAAAGTTTTTTAAAAAAGGCTCTGATGATTGCGCGGCTTTTTTTAACCTTTTAAAAGCATTTTCTACAACCTATTTGGGTGAATAGGTTGGTAAAAATACTTTTAAAAGTAAAAAAAAAAAGGCTCTGACGATCAGCTGTGATCATCAGAGCCTTTTTTTAACCTTTTAAAAGCATTTTTACCAACCTATTTGGGCGAATAGGTTGTAAAAAATGCTTTTAAAAGTAAAAAAAGAGGCTCTGACGATCGTGCGGCTCAGCTGTGATCGTCAGAGCCTTTTTTTTTAACCTTTTAAAAGCATTTTTTAAAGAAGCAGCAAATTGGCAATCAAGTGATTGGTTGGGCATGGGCGAGGGATTTTTGCTACCGATTCTCCAAACCACCCGCCGCCATCGCTACCAAATCGGCTGATCCGGTCCAAACCGGGAGCATTTCACCCCTGAAATGAACATCTCTATCAGTGGAAGATCTCAATCCTAGACCAATGCAAAGACACTCACCTGATCCAAACAGTTGTTACGAAGGTATCTCATAGCTTGCTGTATGTTCTGTGGAAGAGGTTGCCCGGTACGCTGAACATTAATTATTAGGGGAACGCCAAACACATTTCTGTCTTTATAATCTGGGACTTTTATCCTTTTCATGAACTTTGGCACAGCCCTGTGGAAGATCAGAAATAATCTCATAAACAAACTTGGTGTTTTTATAGTCTCCTCTTAAAAATCTCCAGTGATGGATGCCCACAATTTCTTGGTTCTCTCAAATGTGTTGCTTCTCTCAAATATGCCCCATTTGGTTCTGTTCCCAACTCTTTGGCTGTGGGTTAAAAAATGTGCCAGAAAACATTTCACACGACTGAAAATAGCAGCACAGAAAACCTGATTAAGGCACTGAAATTTTCAACATTCTGCAATCTTCAGAGAAAGGCATGGGGGGGAAAAAACCCTTAAAACGTAAGTATACTATTAGGGAGAAAAACCGTGAACCCTTTTAAATTATTTTCACAAGTGTGAAGTAATTACTTTATTAGTATAGGTAGTCCTTGACTTACAACAGTTCATTGTTACAACGGCATTGAAAAAAGTGACTTATGACCGTTTTTCACACACTTATGACCGTTGCAGCTTCTCCATGGTCACATGATCAAAAGTAAGATGCTTGGGAACTGACTCACATTTATGATTCTTGTATGGTCTTTGGGTCACGTGGTCTCCTTTTGTGACCTTCTGACAAGCAAAGTCAATGGGAAAACCAAATTCATTTAATACTTAAGTGAATTTATTAATTTAAGAACTGCCATGATTCACTTAACAACTGTGGCAAGGAAGATTGTAAAAATGGGGCAAAATTCACTTAACAAATGCCTCACTTGGGCAACTAAAATTTGGGGCTCAATTGTGGTCATAAGTCGAGGGCTATCTGTACTTTAATCAGTGCTGTTATTGTTGTTAACTTATATTGTGTGAGTAATCTACACTTAGATTAACAGTTAAAACAGATGGAAATTTTTTATTATTATTATTATTATTATTATTATTTATTAGATTTATAAACCGCCCTTCTCCCGAAGGACTCAGGGCGGTGTACAGCCAAAGTAAAAAGAAACAATGTACAGTTAAAATAAAATTAAAAAACTTATTATACAGTGTGGCCGAAATTAAAATAGTTAAAAATCTAGAAAACCCCAATTAAAACCAGAGAGAAATTTAAAATTTAAAACTAAACAATTTAAGAAAGCCCCGCACGAACAAACAGATACGTTTTCAGTTCGCGGCGAAAAGTCCGAAGGTCAGGTATTTGACGTAAACCAGGGGGAAGTTCATTCCAAAGAGTGGGGGCCCCCACAGAGAAGGATCTTCCCCTGGGGGCCGCCAGCCGACATTGTCTGGCGGACGGCACCCTGAGAAGGCCCTCTCTGTGCGAGCGTACGGGTCGGTGGGAGGCATGCGGTAACAGAAGGCGGTCCCGTAAGTACCCAGGTCCCAAGCCATGGAGCGCTTTAAAGGTGGTAACCAGAACCTTGAAATGCAAGGTTTTACTAATTCAAACCAGCATCTAAGAATATAAACAATTCCAAGAATGATGGTTTTGTTTAAAGTTAGGATATTCAGGTCTCATAAATGCAATATTTCCAGATACTGTGGGAATCCTTTAGGTCACGGGTCTCCAACCTTGGCAACTTTAAGCCTGGCGGACTTCAACTCCCAGAATTCTGGGAGTTGTAGTCCGCCAGGCTTAAAGTTGCCAAGGTTGGAGACCCCTGCTTTAGGTATTACTTTGAAGTCTTCTATCATCATCATCATCATCATCATCATCATGCAATCTAGTTAGATTCAGTCTAAGATTGAGGTAGAAATTATTATTACAAGTTGTCCTTGACTTGCAACAGTTCATTTAGTGACCGTTTGAAGTTACAACTGCACTTATGACCATTTTTCACACTTATGACTGTTGCAACATCCCCATGGTCATGACAACTGATTCATATTTACGACAGTGGCCACTTTGATCCCTTTTGCGACCTTCTGACAAGCAAAGTCAATGAGGAAGCCAGATTCATTTACCAACCGTGTTACTAAATTTAGCAACTGCAGCGATTCACTTAACAAACGTGGCAAGAAAAATGTTTAAATCGGGCAAAACTCACTTAACGGATTTCTCACTTAGCAATATATATTCAGGGCTCAATTGTGGTCGTAAGTTCGAGGACTACCTGTATTGGCAACAAGGATTTTTTGGCTCTGCATTTCCACAATATTTCAATATTAGCCACACAGGGCAGTAGAAATTTGCAATAACTGGAGAGTCAGCACTTTCATTCGTTTTCAAAAATCCAGCAGCAGAGCTTTGAAAAGCAAGCAAATATACTCTTCATTTGCATCATCACCGTCCGAACTAAAGCTGTTGTATTTTCCATGAGTTTCCCTCAACACTGTCGAACTATTTACTAAATCTGCACTATTATTAATCTTCTCATCATTCCCATCTCCTTCCACTTATGACTGTATTACTGTAACTTTATTGCTTGTATCCTTATGATTTATATTGATTGTTTCCTGACTGCTTAGTTGTAGCCTATGACTATCATTAAGTGTTGTATCATTAAGTGTTAAATTTGTACCCTATGACTATCATTAAGTGTTGTAAGAAGGTAACTTTTCTTTTATGTACACTGAGAGCGTATGCACCAAGACAAATTCCTTGTGTGTCCAATCACACTTGGCCAATAAAAAAAAAGTTTTATTGACTGCCTTTCCTTTGAAATCCATCCATTCACTTAGCAAATCATTTCTCTCCCCTATGCCAAATCAGTACAGACTTTTTTTTTTAAAAAAAGCAAAAAGCAAAATCCATTTTGAATTTCGGGGCCACACCAGGACAAATTAGCTGCTCACATTTAAAAAAAACAAAATAGTCTTAAGAGCTTACCAGAGAATAAATCAATGAATATAGTAGTAATTGCTCAGTTAATCTGCCAGGTCAATAGGTAGAGGAGAAAATGAGGGTGGCCATGACAACACAAATAAGAATCAAATACAGATCTAGCAGTCAATGACCCTTTATAATCTTGCTTGTTCAGGACTCTTGAGAGAAGACGGACACGTGAACAATGAAGTTTCTGTGTACTAAATGGTTTGCTTTAGAAAGCCCTCAAACATGTTCTACCACCCACCAGCTCGTGTCACAGCAGGAAATTGATGTAATACATGGGTGTTTGCCAGAAATAAACTTCATTTCGACAAATGGCCTTTTCAGACACAGCCCCCCCCTTCGACCTCCCCCCCCCCCCGCCTCTTCCTTTCCAACCACCTCTTTCTTACCCACTTGGGTAAAAAGGCCTTTCCGATCGCTTTCAACTATCCAATAAATCAGAACCTTGCTATTTTACTTAAATCATTTAAGGATTTTTAGTGGAGAGCAACCAAAAAGCTTTTGCCACACGGCAGACCTGGGAATGTCAAAAGCCAAAGGAATTCTAACTCAATGGCATGATTATTTTTAGGTCTATGAACGACTAGTTCACATGCGAGCACCCCGCCTCATTTATATTTCCACAGTTTGAAAGCGTGTTATTGATACAAGCCTATGCGTAGCTTTCATTTTGTTAAAATGCACAGGGGTGGAATGCAATGGAAAATGAAACAGACGCATATTACGATGCCCGCCGAGAATCTCAAGCATGCAAACTGCTCAGCGCTTATTTCGGTCCGTCAGGACAAACAACTTCTGAATTTAGCACAGGATCCCTTAATAACAGCATTTGAATAGGAAGAGCTTTGATGATGGACTTAAAATACTCAGTCCTAGACAAAGTGGGTGGGGGGAGGGGAAGAGAAGGGGTCAGCCAGATGTTGAAGTAGCAATTAAATTTGATACCCCCCTGCAAAAATTCTTTGTACTTTTTGGGTGCTACGAATGGAAATTATGAAGTGATTTTTTTTTAAAACAAACATTTTTTATCTGGAGTGCACTATTTAGCCAATGGACATAAATGTTTGTATATTCTAATGTAATCCTTAAGGTCAGGTAAAAATGGTAAAGGTAAAGATTCCCCTTGCACATATGTGCTAGTCGTTCCCGACTCTAGAGGGCAGTGCTCATCTCTGTTTCAAAGCCAAAGAGCCAGCGCTGTCTGAAGACGTCTCCGTGGTCATGTGACCGGCATGACTAAATGCCAAAGGCGCAAGGAACGCTTTTACTTTCCCACCAAAGATGGTCCCTATTTTTCTACTTGCATTTTTTACATGCTTTCGAACTGCTAGGTTGGCAGAAGCTGGGACAAGTAACGGGAGCTCACCCCGTTAGGCGGCTCTAGGGATTTGAACTGCTGAACTGCCGACCTTTCAATCAACAAGCTCAGCGCCTTAGCCATTGAGCCACCACCTCCCTGTTAAGGCCAAGTAGTGCCTGTCAAATGTTCTGGATTTTATCCTATTTTCATGGCCATTGGTAAAAGACTTGGGAACGGTAAATAAAATATCTAGAGAGCATCAGCCTGTCCATTTCCGTTTTAAGGTAATGATCATGCATTTATCAGCAAGTTGGAGTTCCAATAGGATACAGATAGATTTATTAACAACTGATACCTTTTAGTTGTGAAATTCTTCCCTTTAGGTATTTAAAAAAACAATACTTAACCTTCAGAGCCAATGCACTTCCCCCCTTTGGAAAAAAAAAAATCAGTTGGGTTGGATAGGAATTTAGACTCAAGAATTATCAGTAGATGGGGAGGGGGTTGGGAGATGAAAAGCTGTGGATGTGGTTATTTGGATTGGAAGGGAAAATTTTATTCTATGTTTGGTTTATGTATAACAATACCTTGTGATTGACCCGGGAAGCCAGAGGGTTTTTGGGAGGAGGGGAAAAAGGGAAAAATGTTTTTGTTTTTTAAAACTCTTTCAATAAAAAAAAAAGAATTATCAGTAGGTCTTGTGATTCGTATTTCCTATTATTTGTAGGTTCTGACTAGTCAAAGGCTTGCTAAAGATGCACACAGCTCCTTACCAGCTGAAACCATGTTTGTTGGAAGGTGTGTATTTCTCCAAGAGTGCAGTTAATTTCAGAAGGGAATACTTCTGCAGCAAGTTCATCTGTGCGACGGACTGACAGTCAATCTGTAAGGCAACGGAACTTAAGCTGGGCCGATGGGAACTCTGAAAGCTATGCCACCTCATTCTTTGCCTTTAAAAACAGAAAGAAACAACACTGAATGACTGTGAACCACAAAGATGGGTTTAAACATAGAGAAAGCCGAAGCAACCGAGTGGTTTGGCATCGTATCCCAATACAGGCAGTCCTTGAATTACAACAGGTCATTTAGCAACCGCTCAAAGTTAAAATGGCATGGAAAAAAGTGACTTATGACTTTAACAGTTATGACCTTTACAGCATCCCTACGATCACGCGATCAAGATTCAGACGCTGAGCAAGTGGTTCATATTTATGACGGCTGCAGTGTCCCGGGATCACGCGATCACCTTTTGAGACCTTCTGATGAGCAAAGTCAATAAGGAAGCCAGATTCACTTAACGAGCGGGTTACTAACTTATCAACTGCAGTGATTAACTTAACAACCATGGCAAGAAAGGTCGTAAAATGGGGCAAAACTCACTTAACACAGGTCTCACTTAGCAACAGCAATTTTGGGCTCAGTTGTGGTCATAAGTCGAGGACTACCTGTATAGATTTTTCCTATGGGAACTATGACACTCTTGCTTCAGAATCTCAGATTTCTATGATATTAATTTTTTTTAATTTGTGCAGAATGTATGGTACTAGAGTTTGTTTGAATTGTCAAATGTTTGAATATTTACTGTACTTAAGGCACTATTTATACTGTAAGAATTTTATCTGTACTGACCCCATTGAAAGTATGCATGTTGATAAACCAAATGTAGAAAATTTAAATTTGATTGTTCACCTGAACACAAACATCTGAACAAAGAATTCATATAACATAACATAACATCAGAGTTGGAAGGGACCTTGGAGGCCTTCTAGTCCATCCCCCTGCCCAGGCAGGAAACCCTACACCATCTCAGTCAGATGGTTATCCAACATTTTCTTAAATTTTTCCAGTGTTGGAGCATTCACAACTTCTGCAGGCAAGTCGTTCCACTTATTAATTGTTCTAACTGTCAGGAAATTTCTCCTTAGTTCTAAGTTGCTTCTTTCTTTGATCAGTTTCCACCCATTGCTTCTTGTTCTACCCTCAGGTGCTCTGGAGAACAGCCCAACTCCCACTTCTCTGTGGCAGCCCCTGAGATATTGGAACACAGCTATCATGTCTCCCCTAGTCCTTCTTTTTGTTAAACTAGACATGCCCAGTTCCTGCAACCGTTCTTCATATGTTTTATCCTCCAGTCCCCTAATCATGATCAATTTGATCCAGATCGAATTTTGATCCAGATCAAAATTTTCTCAAAGGATTTTGTAATAAAATGACAGAGTGGAGGAAGAGCTATCTAGACATTCAACGAACATGAAAACAACTTAGCATAACCTAGGTCTCCTTGTGTTCCGTGTTTCTCAGATAATCCCCGACACAGAACATAACCGAAAAAAATAATTTGGCATTCAGCGATAACATAATCAGCAATATTAGCCAGCTACACACCACCGTACTTGGATAATTGATCTTTTCTTATTCTATGGAAAGTAATTAAGAATTATTTTGTGTCACTCTTACTACAGAATCTGCTCATCCCTTTTTATAGAGAATTTTGTAGCTTAAGGAAAAGGCAATTAATTTCTATATAGCTTCTGCAACATAATCGCCAAGTATAAAAATCTTGTTGTCTAAAACAGGGGTCTCCAATCTTGGCAACTTTAAGGCTTGTGGACTTCAACTCCCAGAATTCCTCAGCCAGCTTTGCTGGGAGTTGAAGTCCACAAATCTTAAAGTTGCCAATGTTGGAGACTCCTGGTCTAAAAAATTACCAGTTTGATTATTTTAGAAAAATCAAAACATCACAGTTGTAATGTAAAGAATATATTGCGCTATCCTTTATCAAGCCAAAAATATTTTGATGTGAACCATTTCCAACCCAGCAGATGACTTCTGGCTGCATCGATCTGTAGCTTTTCAAGAACATGCCTACAAGTATTCATCTTCTTTTTTGGAGAACATGAATACTGAAAACTTTTCTCGATGCCTCCCATCACCGCATATTTTAAAATTATATTTGGAAGGCATCTCCCACAGAAGAAACAAGGATGAACAAGCGGATTTCATGGCGTTGTTTCCAATTACCCTTTTCCCCTGCCTCGTCTGTTTATTTATTTAGTAACTATGAAAGGTATTTTGAATTTACTTTTCATTTCATAAAGTCCTGAAGCTTCCTTCAAACAATCTCGAGAGTTATGCACGGCAGGCGGCTGACCTAAGTTGATTCTTGACCTTGAACTTTTCTACCTTCTGGCGTAAAAAGCAGGATAATAACTTTTCTACGCCCGACACCCACCTTTGATTAATAAAATCAAACATTAAAAACATGCATGCGCTAATGAATAAACAAACGTGTACTTTACTCTGATACATGCTACTCTTCTTAAGACTAAAATCTCTGTCCACTGACCTGTTGGAGCGGGTCAGTGATGCCCCCACCCCAGAATCCCTTCTCTCTGGGATTCCTACAGCCTCCTCAGTTTCATTCAACGAATTTCCCGTGCTGTCCAGATCACTAGGGATGGTCCTATCATTGTCCACATCTAGCAGGATTTGCTTGGGAGACGAAGGGCATGGAGAAATGGAGTCCAAAGCTGAATCAGAGTCCCCTTCGTCAGAAAATTTCTCTGACCACTGGTTCACAATTTTCTGCATGCCTTTGACATGATACAGGATGTCGTCGAGTTCAGGGAAGAGGTCCTCATTCTCCAGATCGGCCAGATTTCCTGTGCTGGAATACAATATGGAACCTGGCACGTTGTCATAAATGCTGAGCCGACTGCACACCGAACTGGAGGAGTTGCGTCTCCTTCCGATGCTCATATCTTTGGAGCTGTCGGAACTGTTCTCACGCCGGAGCGAAAGATGTCCGTGCCCATGGAAGCTTCCCGTTCTCCAGTTCACCGAACTATTCTTTGGTGGTGCAAAATTGCCATTGGAGAGGGCTTTGGGAAACGTTCCAGGTTTGTGATCTTCAGGGATGAAAAAGACCGTCTCTTCTGCAAAGCTATCCCTGTTTTTAAAGTTCTGTTCCATGACATCATTAAATGTCGATTGGTTGAAAGGATCAAAGCCTTCTAGGTACATCCCCACGCGCTTATTGTAGGCGCCCAGGCTCCGGGTCCTTGTGATGGGGCTGGGAGTGCTAACCACACTGCTCGTCTCCGATTGGCTGCTGCTACTGCTGGTCTGCGTGGAATTGGAAACGCTTCTTTTGCGAACCATCGGGAAATTGATGTGGTTGCCGTTGAGAGTGGAGATCTCCACACAATTGAGTTGCTTCAGTTTCTCTTCGCCCATACCTTCTTGCAAGATCGGACCACTGATTATCAAGCCGAGTTTTGAAGGAGCTTTGCTTTTCCCAGGATGGGATCCTTTTATCTTCAGACTTTCCATCCTCTTTAACAGGCTCCTTGTTTTGGATTTGGTGTTCTTCTCGCTGGCTTTCATGCGGCAACTGAAACTCGATAACTCTTTGGTGGAGGGCAGCCTGCCCTCGTTTTCCACAAGTTTTCCCGAAGAGGTGATGCTAATGACGGAGTTTGTCCTGGTGGTGACTGCATCGCTCTGGGAGGTAGTCGGCTGGCTGTTGTTGCTGCTCATGCTATGGATGGAAGCTACCTCCAGATGTTCACTCTGCTCCATCAGCATGCTCTCATGACTGGTGGCATTGCTAAGATGAGCCACTTCCAGGGATGTGGAATTCATATCAAATTTTGGAGGGAAAATGTTAAATTCTTCCAGTCTGGACCATCTCTTGCTCTCTCTCTGGAACATCCACTTCCCACTGATTGCACAAGGCTCATCTTCATCTGAATCTTCACTCTGCAACGAAATAGGGTACCATGAATAAGCTCAATCGCTTGCTAAGGGATTGCAACCGGCATGGCTGAACTAAGTGAGAATTCTAGGAACTGGTCCGGCTACAAAATTAGGTATACATTTGTTCTCGTGGATCCTATACTTTCTTGAAAATCAACTCGGCTAAGAACTAAAGGGATTCATTTAGTTTCAGTCATGAACCATTACTGCACATCTAGTCCCCATATTCCACTTATCGCACCCAAGTGGGTGGTTGATTATGTATTTCAGATTTTTTTTAAAAAAAGTTATCCATGTGGCATTATAGAGGTCACAATGTCACTGACTCTCAATCCTTTGAGAACAATTTAAAGTGCTGATCATTATCTATAAAACACTAAAGTTCTTAGAATCTGGGTGTGCCTAACCACACAAACATGCCACAAAATTCTTCAGTTCCCGTCACCGCCAAGACTTTTCAGATGGAGAAATATCTGAAATGTCCTTCAAGAAATCTTAATCAGAAGCTAGCCATCCCTATGTGGAACTCCAGGTTAACTAATGACTATTGTAACTTGAGCTGTTTTTGAAAAAGACATCCAGCAATTGGAACTAAATGCTTCTGCTAAGTATTGGCTCAAATAAGGCCACTGGAATGTATCCTGCATTGATTTTTATATGTATTTGTTTATTTCTGGTTTCTGACCTAGATAACTTAAGGCAGTGGTCTCCAACCTTGGCAACTTTAAGACTTCAAGCAAAGCTGGCTGAGGAATTCTGGGAGTTGAAGTCCACAAGTTTTTTACCGTTTTAGTGATTTGGCGGTTATAATATTTTGTTTTAATTGGGTTTTAAATGGCTTATTTATTATTGTTGTATTTTTAATATGCCTGTGAACCGCCCTGAGTCCTACGGGAGATGGTGCGGTATAAAAGTATAAAAATAAATAAATTAAATAAATAAGTCTTAAAGTTGCCAAGGTTGGAGACCACTGCCTTAAGGGGTGGCTGCCTGTTCTCCCTTCTTTCATGTAATAACATTTCTCACCTGTCGAATAATCAACTTCTATAAATATACAACCAGCCTACTACGACCGTATTCAGTTCATTTTTCGATAGGCTTTTGCCTTTATATTCTGTTCATCATCTGAGCTCCCATACTAGTTTCTTTGATTGATAACTTATTAGATAGCAACTAAGCACTGAGATGAAGAGCAGAGATTCCTATCCTAGAGGATTTTAGGTGGTTGGACCAATGGGATTTTCATTAAAACATAGTAACACATTAAAAATTCCTTCCTTCCTTCCTTCCAGAGGTGGGTTTCAGCAGGTTCTGAAAGGTTCTGGAGAACTGGCAGGGGAACTTTTGAGTAGTTCGAAGAACTGGCCAATACCAACTCTGGCTGGCCCCAGAGTGGGGAAGGGAATGGAGATTTTGTAATATCCTTCCCCTGCCATGACCGCCACACCAAGCCACGCCCACAGAACCAGTAGTAAAAAAAAACCTGAATTTCACCACTGCTGTAAAGCATTATGAAGTGATATATAAGTCTGCTATTGCTATTGCTACTGTGGTATGTTTGCCACCTTGAGTTATTTATGAATATAATAAAGGCAGGGGGGGAAACTTTTTTAAAAGTATGACTAATAAGACCAAAGAGAGATTTTTCTTGAAGCTAAGGCCTTGTAGTCTTTCCTTTCCCTATTCCAGTTTTGTCCATAGCAATATAAAATTGTGCTTTTCAAGCTTCACTTCAGATGTTTAAAAAATATTTCACTTGACTGCATTGGGAGAAGCAGACACAGTATCCACATTACATTCCAGGAAGCCCCCCCCTCCCACCCACCCCAATTATTTATTTAGAGACTGAAAAAAAAGAGAGGCATTTTAAAACACGAGGATCTGACTGACTTTTAAATTAGAAAATTAAAGCACAAACTTTTCAGAACTGATAAGCTTGGCTTTCCATTTGCATACGTTTTCCTAAGGGTGGGGAAGAGCTATGTGGATGGCCTGGTCAGGCTTCTTCCTTTAGGGCATAGTTTTATTCCCCAGTCCCTGAAAACGTGCTTGCTAAAACGTGTTGCTTCCATTGGCAATACCTGCACTGTGACAACATCAGACATGTAAATGGTATTGTCTTGGGTTACAGAGCAGGGGTCTCCAACTCTGGGGAATTCTGGGAGTTGAAGTCTGCCAGGCTCAAAGTTGCCAAGGTTGGAGATCCCTGCTTTAGAGGACTCACTGAGGACAGAGAGAAGTGAATTAACCTGGCTTTGCTTCTCTCTTCTCTTATAGAACAACCACAAACCAGTCTCCTAAATGTGGAATTGGTTCCAGGGAAGGAGAAGAGTTCTGAAAGACGATCAAACCAGGGGGGAGTTTTGGCCGGCAATTCAGAGTGAGCTTTGCTCTAGCTCAGGGGTCGGCAACCTTAAACACTCAAAGAGCCACAAATCAGAAAGCCCCCTTTCAATTCTAGAGCAGACTGGGAGTCCGGTTCCCCCACCATAGAGTCTCCTCCTAGCGCGGTGTCTTTTTTCCCCTCTGCTGACTCGAAGTACAGATTCCAGGAACGAACAAACAAACCTGATAAACCTCACTCCTACAGCGTGTGAGCAGGAAGCCAGCCACATGCTGGAATTACTGACAGCAGATCCAGCTGAAGAGAATTCAAAGTGGGAGGATCTTTGCTTCCGGAGATCTGAGAGGCGATGCCAGCAGAAGGAAGGGAGGGGCAGGCCTGGATAAATGATGAGTCATGGAGCCACACCCCACAGCCTATATAAAGGACCTGCTTGTGGCATTCCAACCTTGAGTCAAGCAAAGTCTCATCTAGTTTGCTGATATCGGACTCTATCACTGAAGTCACAACTTGAACTCCTGCCTGCCCTGATAAACCTCGAAGGAATGTGACAAGCTGCAGAGGCTTCGTTGCCACGTTTGATACGGACTTCCTAGACCCGGTCGTCGGAGGGGGAGGGGGACACAACACTAATTGTCTGAGTGGTGCTTCCTCTAAAAGGAGACCAATTGTGCTTCTATGTCAGGGTTGTCAAACTCGATTTCATTGAGGGCCGCATCAGGGTTGTGTTTGATCTCGGGGGCGGGGGGGGGGCGGGGGGGGGGGATGGGCATGGCCGGTGCAGCCAGGGTGGGCGTGGTCAGTCTATGTCACTTATGTTGGGGGCACCTGTGGTGGCCAAGTGCTAAGGCAGGACTTCATTCAGATTCTCCCTCACTTCCTTCCTTCTTCCTTCCCCTCTTTCCTTATTTTTCCTTCCTTGCTCTCTTCCCATCTTTTTCTTTGTCTTTCCTCTTTCCTTTTCTCCTTTCCTATCCCTTCTTGCATGCTCAAATGCAAAAGGGGAAAGATTTCTCCTTTTGTTTTGTTTTTAGTTTGTTTTCCTAGTCCTCTGCCAGCGAAAATGGATCACGGGGGTGCGCGAGCTCCGTTTTTGCTGGCAGAGGCACCGCGGGCTGGTTTTTTGCTGTTTCTAGGGTGGCCTGGTGTGCCAGATCTAAGCATCCTGCGGGTTGGATCCGGCCCGCGGGCCTTGAGTTTGACACCCCTGCTCTATGTCAATATATAAAGATGTGGCTTAGAAGAACGTTTTCAGGGTCATTCCCATCAACTACGTACAATATTGCAATAGTTTTGTCAAGTACACTTACCCGTTTCCTGTGTGGGCTGATTTCTAGTTTCATCATTGCACACTTGTTTAAAGTATTTAAACGCCTACGGAGAAAAAACAACAACAACCAAATAAACATGATGAACGGTAAATAACTCACTGAGTGCTACCTGCTCTTCCAACTAAAGGATTACCGCAGAAGCTGTCGCTAAGGTTATTTACATAGAAATTAGGGAAAGAAGATCCTAAAAAAAGTAACATTTCTGTTTAATTAACTCCATGATACATCAGCTGGAGACCAGATTTGGCGGAGTGGGTGGGACAGAGAGGCAAAAACAGAAACATCCTTACTACATCAGATTCCTTCTGAATCAAAGCCATAAAGGAGAACTTGTTCAATCAACCAGAAGTCATTACACTGGAATAGCTGCAATGCAGTAAATATAAGGTTCTTGTTCCCATCGTGGAAAACTACTAGTGCCTTTCAGGGACAGAAAACTTCAGCAATGCTGCACTTGATATTCATGATGATAGTAAATTATTCTGCAATAAACATCCTGCTTTCGTATACGACTAAGAGGAATTGAAATAGAATGACAATGAATTTCAAGGCACTTCAAGAATTGTTAGTGCTATTGAACCAACAGAAATCCAGTCCCCTGGGGGTTTTAGTTACATCGAGCTATTCTATATCAATGTAGGACGTGGTGGCTCAGTGACTAGGACGCTGAGCTTGTCAATCAAAAGGTCGGCAGTTCAGCGGTTCGAATCCCTAGTGCTGCGTAATGGGGTGAGCTCCCGTTACTTGTCCCAGCTTCTGCCAACCTAGCAGTTCGAAAATAGGTAAAAAATGTAAGTAGAAAAATAGGGACCAACTTTGGTGAGAAGGGAACAGCGTTCCGTGCGCCTTTGGCATTTAGGCTGGCCACATGACCATGGAGACATCTTCGGACAGCGCTGACTCTTTGGCTTTGAAACGGAGATAAGCACCGCCCCCTAGAGTCAGGAACGACTAGCAAATATGTGCGAGGGAAACCTTTACTTTTACGTTATTCTATATCAGCACTCCATCACATGCAAAAACAGTACACAATTGATTTTACAGGGCCACAGATATACCTGATCTGCACTATTTTATGTTTTAGGAACCCTTTTCTTTCTTCCCTTCAAGAAAGCTGGACGGATGTTAGATTCTGGAAGTAGTAGTAGTTGAGCAGCTCACTCAAACAATTCCATATTTGGTTGTGTGTTTGATGTGAACCATTTGCTGGATTATACGCTGAATCATCAAGAAAAATAAATATTTTCTAACAACCAAAGGATAAGTCCCTTTGTTAAGTGAACTCTCAAAATACCAAAAATCGTAACTCAACACCAGTATGATTTTTATTTACATAATACAACTTGCCGGCAAGGCAAAGGCACAACTTTTGTTTTTCTGGGGACATCACACAGAAAAGAACTACTTCCCATCAGTGGGTGTCACAGCTTTTATTGATTGTCCTATACCTGTGATGACGAACCTATGGCATGCATGCCAGAGGAGGCATGCAGAGCTCTCTCTTTGGGCATGTGAGCCATCGGCCCAGTTCAGCTGCACTGCGCATGGGTGTGCGCTGCTCGCCGCCCAGCTGGTTTTCAAGTCTGCGGGGGGCTGGCTGCATGCGGAGGTGTGCAAGCGCAGGGAGGGATGTGCGGGGCCCATGCATGCATATGCTGGGGTTGGGGCTGCATGCATGGGGCCGTGCACGATTGCATTTTGGGGGCTTTGGGGCACACACATGCAGTCATGTGTGCACGAGCTTTGGGCACTCGGTCCAGAAAAAGTTAGCCATCACTAACCTATACCAGCAAAACTCAAAAAAGGAAAATTCATTTTCTAGACAAAAGGCATTCATATTGTTCTTTATATGTGTTATTACCTTGTCTAATACAATTATTTTCACTATAGCTCCAGGTGAAAAAGGTAAAGGTTCCCCTCGCACATACGTGCTAGTCGTTCCCGACTCTAGGGGGCGGTGCTCATCTCCGTTTCTAAGCCTAAGAGCCAGTGCTGTCTGATGACAATTCCGTGGTCATGTGCACCAAAGGCGCACCAAACGCTGTTACCTTCCCACCAAAGGTGGTCTCTATTTTTCTACTTGCATTTTTATGTACTTTCGAACTGCTAGGTTGGCAGAAGCTGGGACAAGTAATGGGAACTCACCCCGTTACGTGGCATTAGGGATTCGAACTGCCGAACTGCCGACCTATCTGATCGACAAGCTTAGCGTTTTAGCTACTGAGCCACTGTGTCCCCTATAGCTCCAGGATACTCCTGCTAATTTGTCAAAAGAAAGGAAAACAAACCCATCACACCCTCTCCAAGCTTGGTCATTTTCTCATATTCTCTTACAACATGTGTACAAGCTGTATGTTTCTATCTCTGTATTATCTCTGCATATTGAAACTACTATTTAGCTACAATGCTGAGGTTTTTTATTTTAATCTAGAGTGGTTCAGCGAAATATATATTTCTGGGGATCTTAATTTAAAAAGTAGGATAAATATGCATTCCATCTGTATGTGAATGATATTATTTCCTATAGCAACTATTAAACAAACACAGCTTATCTTAATTTTGATTTATTGAAAACAAAAAGTAATCTGAAAAGAATAGTGTAGATTGGCCTTTACACCCCCCCCCCTTCCTTAACTACAGTTAGATGAATCATAGATAGGTTCAGACTGAATGAATAGCTGTGGTTAATAATAAATAAAAGCAAAAGCTTTTGAATTCTTTCTTGTCGCTGCAAAATAGTTTAGTACAAAGTCCTAAATAGGCCAGGGACTTGACACACCATCCAGGATATTATTCCGAGTATTATATTACAGTTTTCATTTGACTCACCTCCTAGAAAAATACTATTTTTTATTTATTTATTTATTTACATTTATATCCCGCCCTTCTCCGAAGACTCAGGGCGGCTTACAGTGTATAAGGCAATAGTCTCATTCTATTTGTATATTTACAAAGTCAACTTATTGCCCCCCCCAACAATCTGGGTCCTCATTTTACCTACCTTATAAAGGATGGAAGGCTGAGTCAACCTTGGGCCGGGCTTGAACCTGCAGTAATTGCAGGCTGCTGTGTTCTAATAACAGGCTTCTTACCAGCCTGAGCTACCACGGCCCATTGTTAGTGTCACTACTACACAGTCCTCAATTACTGACCTTTTGAAGTTACTTAGGACCAGTCCTTGAAGTTTCAACCAACCAATATCCCCCCCTCAGTCACATTATTGAGATCTGGACACTTGTCAACTGATTCATACTTAAAACAGCTACAGCATCCTGCAGTCACATGATCGCCATTTGCAATCTTCCCCACTAGCTTCCCACAAGCAAAGAGAATGGAGATGTTGGCAAACTCTCTCCTTTCACTTTTTCTCCCAAGGAGCGCCTTGTTGTGGTCCGCCAGCAACCCGCGGAGCTAGCAGCGGAGTCTGACAGTGAGGACACTGGGGAAGATAATGGGGCAGTCTTGGAGTCAGGGGAAGACCCAAACGAGGGCTCTGCGTCGGAGGCAGAGATGGGGCCAGGACCATCTGGGAGCGATGCATGGACTCCGGAACCTCCAGAAGCGGACAGCAAAGAGGCAGAGGAACAGAAGGAGCCTGTTCCTAGTGCATGCATGCGAAGAGCTGCCAGAAGGCAAGAGCAGCTAAAGCAAAAAGGACGACTCGGGAGTAAGGCCAGGAGATGATTGGCCCCTCTCATAAGGCTTAAAAGAGCAGCAATGGCTCTTGGGTTCTTTGTAGGAAAGCAACGTTGCTGCAATTGTTTCTTATCTCCCGTTTCTGAACTTCATGGGGTTCTTGCCAAAGAAGACAAAGGTTTGTGATAAGGCCAAAGGACTTTTTCTGAAGGACTTTGTTTTGGACTTAATTTGGACGAAGCTGAGAATGAAGTAGTTCTCAGCTGTTCTAATAAAATATGTTTAGGACTGATTATGCCTGGTAATAAATACTTGTGCCCCTCCATACATTTTGCATTTCTGCTTTGCAGCAGCATCCTCTCCTCAGCCCACACCATCTCACTTGCACTTGCCTCAACCCCCCCCCCCCGCTTCACCTCATCATACTCACCTGCCCGCCTGCCTGCTTGTAAGCTGGCTATAATTTGTGAATTCCTGTTGGCTTTCCCAGTGACTTTCTGGAAAGCCAGCAGGAAATCGCAAGTTGCTGCAAAGCGAGGCATTTGCTTAAAGGCAAGAACAGGAATTGGGGAGATTGTTGATGCTAAGCGATGAGATCAAATGATACCGTGCTTTACCACAGCATTGTTCAACGATGGAAATTCTGGTTTCCATTGCTGTCGTTAAACAAGGACTACCTGTGCTGCTATTCTTTCCATAACTCGAAGCATTCATTTGAGCTGCTAAAAAGGTATATACTGACTTCAACATTTGAATTACACACCAGGAGCTCTATTAAAAAAAAAAAGCATGAAAGAAAAAGCATGGCCTTCACATCAAATTAAAGACTTAATTTAGTTGCAATTAAATGAAAAGTAGGCCCATTAAATACAGCCAATACTATATGAATTTTATAATCTTCCACTGCCACCTTTTCATCATTATCAGTGGTCCCTTAGATTCATTTAACAAATGTGCTACTCACTCAAACAACTGCAATAATTCACTTAACAACTGTGGCAAGAAAGGTCATAAAATAGGGCAAAACTCACTTAACAAACGTCTTACTTAGCAACATAAATTTCAGGCTCAATTGTGGTTGTAAGTAAAGGACTATCTGTATAGATAAAGCAGGAGATCTTACACTGGTCTGAAGACAGAAATCAGAGTTAATCTTACAAATGTACCAATCCAGAATTTCCCATTTCATTTTTTCCTGAAAGTTATAAGAATTAAATGGTTGGATCAAGGAAAACCATCTCATCACTCCAGAAGTACATTCTGCCTTGCTCCCTTACTAACTTCGGACTAGTTTACAATTAATTAAATTTCCAGTAAAGGGAATAAAAAAGTAAGCCATTTGTTTCGGGAGGAGGTGATATTTGATTACAATATTGTGAGTATCGTAATTAACTTCCGATAATTAAAAACTGCTCTTCCATCCTTTCTGTACAAATGATCTCTGGTAAATCTGGATTTCCAGATTGCTTTAAACCAATAAACACGCAGACATTTTACAATATTAGTGTCTCTCTTCAAGTTTATCTAATTCCAGCCTGTTGCATTCAACCAGGCCAAACTCTTTGATCTGTTGGAGAAACAAGTTTCCGGTTGGCCTGATAAGGGAGCAAAATATAATCTGTTTTAGAAGAAATCCTTTTTTAAAAAAAAGACTGTTGTGCAACTGAGCCAGAAAAGCGGATACTCTAAAGACAATTTCCACCGAACTGTCTTTACAAATAAATTGTACACCATAAAGAACATTTTAACAGAAAGACAGAGAAAAAAATATGCACTAAGAAGAAAAGAAAAAGGCTTTTTAAAAAACCTATCACAAAGTAAAGTCTTTGAGGTTCAAACAGCTTACTTACATTTACTTTTAATGACCACTTGAAATTACAACTGTCTTGGAAAGGGTGCTTTATGGCCAACTTTCCCAAAATGTTGTGTCATTCCTCCCGCGATGGTATGATTGCAGTCTAGGCACTTGGCAACCTGTTCGCTCGTATGACTGGGTAACAAGTATCCCAAAATTGTGATCACTATTTGTAATTTGCCCTGCTGGATTCCCCTGAGAGTCACTACTTTTTTTACATAATTTACATAGACTTCTGCAAAGCCTTTGATTCAGTGGTACACGACAAACTACTGTTAAAACTAAACTCTTACGGCATTTCCGGATCCCTGCATAAGTGGATAGCTGCGTTCTTATCAAACAGACAAGTAGTCAAAATAGGGAGCGCCCTACCAAACCCTGCATCAGTTAACAGCGGTGTCCCCCAAGGCAGCATTTTAGGACCCACACTCTTTATACTTTACATAAATGACATTTGCGACCTTATTATAAGCAGCTGCGTCCCCTTCGCTGACAACGTAACACTATTTAACACCACCGACAATGCTGCTACCCTACAAAGTGACCTTGACTATGTGTCAGAATGATCAAATTTTGGCAACTCCAAACCTCAACCAACAAATGCTGTCTTACACATTGGCAAAAAAAATCAGAACACCAAATACAAGCTGGACGGATACAACCTCGTAGACGACCCTCATTCTGTCAAGGACCTTGGAGTACTCATCTCAAACGATCTAAGGGCCAGAGCTCACTGTAACAGCATTGCCAAAAAGGCATTAAGAGTTGTTAACACAATTTGACATTACCTACATATTTGAGGCAGGGTGCTATTCAGCAGGTTCTGGAGAACCGGTAGCGGAAATTTTGAGTAGTTCGGAGAACTGGCAAATACCACCTCTGGCTGGCCCCAGAGTGGGGTGGGAATGGATATTTTGCAATATTCTTCCCCCAGGAGTGGGGTGGGAATGGAGATTTTGCGGTATGCTTACCCTGCCATGCCCACCAAGCCACACCCACAGAACCGGTAGTAAAAAAAATTGAATTCCACCATTGATTTGAGGGCTCAGTTCACATTAGCTCCTTAATCATCCTTAGAATTCTTATTATTTTGAAGCATTTGCTCCCTTTGGTCTTACATCAGTTTTCGCACTCCGACTACAGTATATATTTCTAATAGCAACACACGAGAAGAAGACAGAGTTACAATGGATTTTCATTACAATTAGTAGAGGTATTACTACAGTACTGTGGTGCCTGCAATCATCATATACCATTGAAAACCATACTTTCAGTTGCTATCTAGAAAACTTGAGATACACAAAGTTTATAAAGTTACTAGCCTATGTTTGGCAGCTCAAAAATTAAACCATGTTCCCTTTTGATAACATTGCACAATCAATCAATTTCTATCCTTTCCTGTAATACAAAAAAGACACCAGAGTACAGAGCACCTGTCCCGTAAATAATAGGCTCCAATCTTGTTTTCTTCACTTGGTGTTAAAATTTCTGCCGGAAAAGGTAACCTGAATCTGTGCAAGAAGCAACAGTTTTATACAGAACAGTAAATGTTTAGCACAAGAACGAACAGGTTGCTTACCTGTAACAGAATAAATGTGATTCTTCAAGCGTTCAATTGTGCATTCACGCTCATTGGTTTCATGCTTGCTGAAAGTCTCAATCAAGAACTTGCCATATTTGAGGCAGGTTTGAAGGACAGTGCGTTGAATGCATTTTGAGTCACTTTTCTTTAGTTTCCATCAACCAATGGAGCAAAATATAGACTTCAATGTACTTACCAAGATAGGCACTTAAGAGAAGAAACGTGAATGGATTTAGTTCATTCATATATAATAACCACCTGAAGAACCACAATTACAGGTTAGCTGCCTGTTCCTCGTCTCGGCGGCATGTATGGATAAGAAGCAATCTTACCTAACGGTTGAGGGATGAATGACCATTTATGCCAACAAGGACAAATCAGACCATCCCAAGAAGCATCTCTTCTGGCTTCAAAGTCCACATAATTGTGCTTAAGAAATGTCATCAGCCAGAACTGAAAATCTGTCGAGCACAGCCACGGATGTTGACACTGTCCTCATGGAATGTGCTCAAAGAAATTCAGCAACAGCTGCTTTGCCAAGGCATTATGGAAGAGTATTGGTTTCCATCACCCACTTAGCTACTTGTTAAGTGGAAACTGGAAGTCCTTTCTTATCACCTCCATAGCATATAAATAGTCTTTGAAACTGACAAATCTGATCGAGATTGAAGAACAAAGCGTTATGAATACCAAACAAATGCAGCAAATCCTCCAGCAGGATTATTGGAGATAAAAAAAAAAGGTGGAGAGGAAGGAAACAGCGATTAACTTAAAATTTAGGCATGAAGACAATCTTTGGGGAAAGTGTAAGGTTTCAAAATGAGCACATGGAAATGAAATTGAGCATATAGGTAATCAATGTGAAGGATACCTGCCTGATCTGCTTAAGTTATTGCCATTAAGGATACCACTTGGGGTTAGTAATTTAAATTCTGGAAAAAGTTTCACATGATATCCAATGGGCTTTGAGAATTAGATCAACGATCCATTTCATAAAGCATTCACTATAGAGATCTAGGAGAAAATGTTGGTCCAATTAGTGATTCTGGTCCACCCTCAATGGGTTGCATGCAAGGGTGAAATCTATTTTTTGCTACCGGTTCTGTGGGCGTGGCTTGGTGGGGGTCATATGACTGGGTGGGCGTGGCTATGTAACTGGTGATCAAAAGACAGAAACTCACTAGTAATGTCCAGCTGGAGCAGGGTTGAACTAGATGACCTTCAGGTCCCTTCCAGCACTGGATTATCTTCTGAAGCTGTGTCTAGTGCCAGGTTTATACTCCTTCCTTCCTCTCCTCCTTTCTCTCTCTCTCAAAAACGAACCCCCCCATATACACCCCGTTTTTCCTCCCAGCAGGCTCTGCTAGGCAAACCCAAAAACGGGAGTGGGGGAAGTCCATTTCCTCCCAGCAGGCTCTGCTAGGCAAGCCAAAAAACAGGGGGTGGGGAGTCTGTTTTTCCTCTCAGCAAGCTTCAGGGGAACTTCAGGGAAGTTGGGAGGAAAAATTGACTCTCCCCCCCACCCACCCCCTGTTTTTTGGCTAGCACCCAGCTGAGCTGCACGATCATCAGAGGCTTTTTTTTACTTTTAAAAGCATTTTTTCTTTGGCCGAAAAAATGCTTTTAAAATTTTTTAAAAAGCCTCTGATGATCGCGTGGCTCAGCTGGGCATGGGGGGAGCAGGAATTTTTGCTACCGGTTCTCCAAACCACCCGCCGCCATCGCTACTGGATCAGGCGATCCGGTCTGAACCGGGAGCATTTCACCCCTGGTTGCATGGATATCTAAAAAGATGGGAACACTTGAAGGCCTGATTTTTTCCCCCCCCAAAACATCGTATCTGAACTGAACTCTACCTTGATGGATGGGCAGTTCTCATAAACATTATCAGAATTCTTATGAGTCTACTCAGAGTCAAGATGGGAGGATTTGGGATGGAAAGCCTAGGGCAAATAGCAGAATGTTCTTGTTCTTATGTTGGGATGGTTTATAATCTGAAAGTATGCAACTCTATTGATGCATGTATGTTCACCCGGTGGACTAGGAAGTTGATGTGCTTGACTAAAACAGACGGAATCATTATGCACTTTAGGCAGGTATCTTGTTATAGCAGTACATATATTTCACCTCTTGATCCAAAGAATCTGGATCAATGTTGGTCAAACTTTGAAAGACACTGAGTTCCACTGTTGGAAAAACAGCCTGTTATAGCCTGTTAGAGATCAGAATAAACATTCACGTTTTGATGAAGATGGGCTCCTATGAGCTTCCAACATGAATCAAGAAACCATGAACAAAAGGCAGAATGTATAAACCTATAGCTGGGTCAAAGGTACCACCTGGAAGAATTTCCAAATTTTGTCTTACAGGATGACTTTGTTCAAGAAGGAGGAAAGATCTGGAGTTTGAGGAATCAAAAATTGAGAGGACGGTAGAGAATTAATATTAATTCTGAATATATAGGCGCTCTGACAAGAGTTTATTTTTTTGCTGTGTCATTACCTTGATATAGTAAACCTTCCTGAGAAAGACTGGCTGATCACAACCAATTAACCTAACTCTGTTGTATATCTGGCTATGTTGATATTTGTTTTGACAAATCTATAGATAAGAGATGGGACAGAGGATGAAGAGATAAATATTTGTAACTTTAGAGAGGATAAAGAGTTACCAAATAGTGATAAAAGTGGAAAGACACTTCTTTATATATATTTACTTTTTTCTTTCATTTTTACTCCTTCCATTTTCCAATTTTTTTCTTTAAATTTGGCTTACATTAGATTTTATAATTTTATTCATAAACACTTTTGAATACAGTGTAGTCAGAGTATACCATTTACAAGAAAAAAAAGGCCAAATAGAAAATAGTAATAAATATTAACACATGAACTACCCTGTTTCCCCCAAAATAAGTCATCCCCTGATAATAAGCCAAATTGGGCTTTTGAGCACATGCGCTAAAATAAGCCACCCCCCGAAAATAAGCCCTACTCGAAAATATTTAAACACAGAGCTGGAAATCAGGTAAGATGGCAAGAGGAGCCCCATCTTGCTCCATGCACCCCAATATAAATAAGACCTCCCTGAAAATAAGGCCAAACACTTATTTCAGGGTTCAAAAAAATATAAGACAGGGTGTTATTTTCCGGAAAACAGAGTAATAACAGCAATAATAATATAATAACACATGTACTGAGAATAACAGTAATAATATAACCAAATAATTTTAACTAGGTTTCTTTATATATTGGCTAATTTACATTTTTCTTAATTATGATGATTGCAGTTATAAGCCATCTCTATTGTTAATATAAACATCCATAGTCTTTCCTCCAATTTCTACCTCTATCTCCCTCTAAGAGGTAGATTTTACTATTCTGGGAAGTGACTCAACAGGCTAATGCAGTCTGTTATTAACACACACAGCTGCCTGCAGTTACAATTACTGCAGGCTCGAGTCCCACCAGGCCCAAGGTTGACTCAGCCTTCCATCCTTTATAAGGTAGGTAAAATGAGGATCCAGATTGTTGGGGGGGGGCAATACAAGTTGATTTTGTATATAATATACAAATGGATGAAGACTATTGCCTTACACAATGTAAGCCGCCCTGAGTCTTCGGAGAAGGGCGGGATATAAATTCAAATTAAAAAAAACCTATTTTAATCCGAAGGCAGCACACAGTAAAACTGTGTGAGGTTATACAAAGCTACAATTACAAAAGACAGCGCTGGCTTCAGAAGGATGGGAAAAAAGTAAGAAACATCGCCAGAGTAGCCTGGCTGCAAAGCATGAGGAGCTGGGAAAGGAGGGTAATGGCTAAATGATTGCTTGCTGGCACTTGCTGGACTAAGCAGGGGCAGTTGAGGCTTTTTGGGGACTGACAAATAGCCCTGGGGCTGCTTGTCGTCCCACAGGGGAGGATGCTCTAAGGCTGAGACAGGCAGCTGGGGGAAACTGGAGGCAGTCCCTTACCTTGTTGAGGCTTAAAGTTGGAGGGAACCAAGCCTGGAATGGCTTAGATTGGGGTAGTTAGTCATTTAATGACCTGCAATTCTTGGTTAATAACTGCACAGGGAAAGCTGCGATTGTTGTCATAAGTCACTGAGGTCACATCTCACTTTACAATTGCAATTCTCTCAATTGTGGTCATAAATTGAAGACTACCGATTAGGTATGTTTGGTACTAAGGAGACAGCTGGTATATCTCTGCTACCAAGGAGAGACATATCTAGTTTTATTCATGATGGGCGCACAAACATTCATTTATCATTTCTGAGACCACAAAATTTGAACGTTCTGAGTGTTTCCTACATTCATCTTAGTCCCAAATACGCTCGCCTTGTAAACTATCACTACACAAAGCCCGTAATCCTGTACCAGATGTGGGTTTCAGCAGGTTCTGACCAGTTCTGGAGAACCAGTAGCGGAAATTTTGAGTAGTTCGGAGAACCAGTAAATACCACCTCTGACTAACCCCGCCCCCATCTATTCTCTGCCTCCTGAGTCCCAGCTGATTGGATTTTGCAATATTCTTCCCCTGCCATGCCCACCAAACAATGGGCACCAAGCCATGCCACGCCCACCAAGCCACGCCCACAGAACCAGTAGTAAAATAAATTTGAAACCCACCACTGTCCTGTACCACAATATTAACAAAGTTACAAAGCAGGGGTGAAATGTATAATTTGTTACTATCAGTTCTGTGGGTGTGGCTTGATGGGTGTGTGTGTAATGTGATGGGTGGGTGTGGCCAACTTTTTTTTTTTTTACTTCTAAAAGCATTTTTTCTACAACCTCTTCGGCCGAAGAGCTTGTAGAAAAAATGCTTTGAAAGGGTTCTGACAATCCCAGCTGAACCGCGTGATCATCAGAGGCTTTTTAAAAAAAAACTTTTAAAAGCATTTGTTCGGCCAAAGAAAAAATGCTTTTAAAAGAAAAAAAAAACCCTCTGATGATCGCGCGGCTCAGCTGGGCATACGGGGGGGGGGGGGCAGGGATTTTTGCTACCGGTTCTCTGAACCACCTGCTACCATTGCTACTGGATCGAGTGGTCCGGGTCCGAACCGGGAGCATTTCACCCCTGTTACAAAGTCAATTGCAAATAGCAATTCCACTAGACTAACATGTAAATTACATTTTATAAACAACAGCTAATGAGGTGACTGTAGAAAAACAATAAATAACAATGGCTGATTTTTGAAAATAAAACCATGTCTCCAGGATTTTGTTTCTTTAATTAGAAAAGTCTCCCAACAGATTTTTTTCCCCCTTCAAGTTTGTAGAGCATGCAAAAAAAATCACATCTGCATTTATGGATTTTGTTCTTGTCCTGAAGGGTAAAACATCCTCTTTCTCTTTTTCCAGGACACAAAGACATGTAACTTCAATAAGAATACAATATTTACATTTCAGGTAAAAATTTAACTAAGGTTTAGGCGGATAACCTTTTCCGAGGCAATGAAGTATTAGTTTTCAATCATGGCTCTACATTTAATAAAACATTCATTTAATAAAATATTAAGTTTTGAATTCTGGGTATTACAATCAGCTGGAGGAATTGGAAATTGGAAGGAAAAGGAAAGAACAAGAGACACAGGGATTTCTTCAAATATGTCACATAATCTTGGTTATCGAATGTCTTCAAATTGTTGTGGTCCACCAGCAGCCTGCGGAGCTGGCAGTGGAGTCGGACAGTGAGGAGGCTGGGGAGGACAATGGGTCAGTCCTGGGTCAGGGGAAGGCCTGGACAAGGGCTCTGCATCGGAGGCAGAGATGGGGCCGGGCCAGGGCCATCTGGGAGTGACGCGCGGACTCCGGAGCCTCCAGAGGCAGACAACAGAGAGGCAGAGGAACAGGAGGAGCCTGTTCCTAATGCACGCATGCAAAGAGCTGCCACAAGGCAAGAGTAGCTAAAGCAAAAAGGACAACTCGGGAGTAAGGTCAGGAAATGATTGGACCTTCCCGTAAGGCTTAAAAGAGCAGCAATGGCTCTTGGGCTCTTTGTAGGAAAGCAACGTTGCTACATCTGCTTTGAGTTGGTGTCTCTTGTTTCAGAAGCTTCTTGTTCAGAAACTTCGTGGGGCTTTGCCAAGAAAGGCCTTTGGCAGGGTGCCAAAGAAGATAAAGGTTTGTGATAAGCCTGAAGGACTTGTTTTGGAATTAATTTGGACTAAGCTGAGAATGAAGTAATTCTCAGCTGTTCTAATAAAATATGTTTGTTTAGGACTGATTGTGTCTGGTAATAACTACTTGGGCCAGAGTCACAACACAAAGAGGAAAGGAACAAGGATATACATATATATTATTATAGTAATATACATTTAATCCAAAATAAATTCTCCTGGTAGCATATTGGCAGATAGGTGTTATATGCACATGCCAAATCTCATCTAAGAGATTTTTATTTTCCTTACAGATGCATAAATCAGCTTTTTAGAGGGCTGGCTTACTATACGTATTTAATTATGAAGTATAGTCTACATCTAACTTAGAAATTTTCTTGTTAAATATATTTTTATTTCTCCATACTTCAGATCACGTAACAGGTTTTTTTTAAAAAAAATCATGAATGCTTTCTACAGATAAAGAAATTTGCACTTATTTAGAATTGTTTACTTAGATATTTCCGGATTTAAGAATTTAGGGAAAAGAAATTCACATGCTAAGCCTTTATGGTTGAAGAAACATGGAGAGTGACCATGTATAACAAAATGTGCGTAGAGAATAACTGAAATGTATTATGTACACATATACATGTGCATTGTACTTTGGAGCGGCTTGTGTGCAATCCACAAAGTTAAAAGATTAGCTTAAATTTAACTCAAAGCTTATTTAAGCAATGCATTCAATGCAATGCTATTTTAAACAGCTTTATCTGCTCAGCAGATTGAATGTGATAGCAGAGTTAAGTCAATGTTAAATTATACTAGAGAGCAACCTGGATATGCCAGATCTAAGTCAACCCAAATTAAAATGCACAAAACCACTTAAATATGATCCTGCTACAAACAGCTTATTTAATTTTATCCCTTCCACAGACTTGTGATAACCTTCCTTTACTGCTTTTTCTTCACATGTGCACCTCTGGAACTTAAAACGTGATGAAAGCTACCAAATTACGATGCTTTTAAGATTAAACCCAAGCACAGAAGATACAGTTAGCCGTCATGAGCGTTATGCTTCTGAAATATCTAGAGTAAATAATGCGGAATTGCCAGCATTTGTCAAATTATTATTCCATTCCAAATACACGATGGACTTATGACCATTCATGGAATGGCAATTCGAAGTTACGACAGAGCTGAAAAATACTCGCAGCTGTGACCAGCACAGTGTCCCTGTAGCCACATGATCAAAATTTGAGCACTTGGCAACCGGCATGTATTTATATTTGCAGTGTCCTGGAGTCATGTAATCACCATTGATCACATGACTTTACTATATCACATTAATTCAGTGTAAGTAAAGGTAAAGGTTCCCCTCGCACATATGTGCTAGTCATTCCCAACTCTAGGGGGTGGTGCTCATCTCCATTTTTAAGCCGAAGAGCCAGCGCTGTCCAAAGACGTCTCCGTGGTCATGTGGCCGGCATGATTAAGAGCCAAAGGTGCACGGAATGCTGTTACCTTCCCACCAAAGGTGGTCCCTATTTTTCTACTTGCATTTTTTACCTGCTTTCGAACTGCTAGGTTGGCAGAAGCTGGGACAAGTAACAGGAACTCATCCCATTACGCGGCACTAGGGATTCGAACCGCTGAGCTGCCGACCTTTCGATCGACAAGCTCAGCGTCTTAGCCACCGCGTCCCATTAATTCAGTACACTGTTCTTCAAATGATCAGAAAAAGCCTGTCAACAAGTCAGTGGGGGAAGCTTGATTAGCGTAACATCCACATAATTCACTTAACGACCATGACAAAAAACAACAACACCACCACCTTGTGTTCCTACCTGCAGGAAGTTCCTAAAGCAGCCTTTTTTACATACCTGCACAAGGCTTCAATGGCATCTTTGTCCAGAAAATCATGTTCTCTCTTCACTGCAGTGATGTCAATGGGAAAGATAAGATCTGTAAAAGTCAAGATGGAAGAGCAATCAGGAAAAAAATGTTCTTCCCATAGATAACTTCTTTCAAAGAAACCATCTCTCCAAGATGCAAGTAACCAACTGCGACAATAAAAATTTCTACCCCCTTGGGTGAAACGTAAGAGGAGATTGAACATCTCCATGTGTTACAGCAGCGGTTCTCAACCAGTGGGTCGGGACCCCGCTGGGGGTCAAATGACGATTTGCCAGGGGTCGCCTAAGACCATCGGAAATATGGGAAGTATACTTGCGAGTCGAAGAATCGCGCTCCAATGATTGACTCCACAAGCCAGCTGCAGGCTCTTCAAATCGCTAGCCGAATTCGGCTTCAGGCGCGATGAATTAAAAAAGAGAGAAATCTTTGCTCTGATGTCTCCCTCTCAAGCCAGCTGCAATCACTCCCAATCGCTAGCCTAATCTGGCTTCAGGCGCGATAAACTTAATAGGGGAGGAGTCTCCGCTTTAATGCCTCCGTCCTCAAGGCGATCGCAAGCAGTTCAGATCGCTAGCCAATACGGCTTCAGGCGCGATAAATTCAAAACGAAAATAATTTTATGGTTGGGGATCACCACATCGTGGGGAATTGTATTAAAGGGGTCGCAGCACTATAAAGGTTGAGAACCACTTTGTTACAGGAAGGAAAAGTCAAAGGGAAAGGAAGGTATAGTGTAGGAAGCCATATGCAGAATAGGGTGAGCTGTGAAAATCCAAGCTGGCCCTTAAAACAAATAATTAACATTATGAAGAAACCTTCCAGGGGTCTGGATGTACCGGAGGTGGGCGGCATATGAATTAACAACCAGTTCGCTCCAGCACCAAAAATGTGAGCATGCGCGCTCCCATGCTTGCTTTGCTTGCGCCCCTTCCACGCGGCCTTTTGCGCATGCGCTTTGTTCGCGTGCGTGCTTGAATTGAATCCCGCCCCTGGTATGTACAGCATTTAGGTAGTAGATTTGCAGTTCCAGCAACACTGAAAAGCAACAAAGCAAACATTTAAAAAAAACAAAGTTTATCAAGGCAAGAAACAAATAAGTATTTTAAAATACAGTTGTCCTCGACTTATGACCACAACTGAGCCCAGAATTTATGCAGCTCGGTGAGAAATTTGTTGAGTTGACATCTTTCCTTGCCACATTTGTTAAGCGAACCTCTGTAGCTGTTAAATTAATAACGCGTTTGTTAAGTGACTCTGGTTTCCCCCGCTGCCTTTGCTTGTCAGAAGGTCGCAAAAGATAAGTCACATGACCCTGGGACACTGCAACCATCATAAATACGAACCAGTTGTCGAGCTGTAAATCCTGAGACCGCCGGGATGCTGCAACAGTCGTAAGTGTGAAACATGGTTGTAAAAATCACTTTTTTCAGTGCTGTTGTAACTTTGAACGGTCACTAAACAAACTACCTATAGACCGATAGTAGCGTCCTGAATAAAAGGATCAACTGCTATCAGTTTTATGTTCTCTCCTGGGGGTGGTCGACCCATCAAGCAAAAGGCAGTCTTACTAGCCTGTGTGTGGTAATTCCACATGGGTTTAGTTAAGTCTATTCTTTGTGTTGCCTGCCCAGGCTGCAAAAACAACGGGCTTGACAAACACCTGCTTGGCCACCATGCACGAGGGACAAGCATTTGCTTTGCCAGTTGTGCAAACCTGCCTTAGGTAAACACTTGGAAGAGAGCAAGAACGAAGCAACAACAGTGACAATCTGAAAAGAAGCCTGGAAATTTACCAGTAACCCCACAGTGGTAAATAGAGGATAGTAGGATTTTCCACCAGCTGCAGATCACTGAGTGGCAGATGGCCCTTGATCCTGTATTCTACAGAACTGACAACAGCTCTAAATCACAGATTACAGATGTGTATTTGGCTTCTCTAGCTTTCCTCCAGGAGCTTGAGGCAGTTGGCAAAGTTCTCCCCTAGCAGCTTTGCCAATTAAGTTAAACTGACACAATTACGGGAGGAAGAGTCAACCAAAAAGCAAAATTAACTGAACCTGGTCTCCCTTGTTACCAGCTTCTATGCTCCTTGGTGAATTCTAGCACGTTCTTTTGAAAACGTGTCATTTATTGTCGCCCCACCACAAGACTTTTGGATTACTGCACAATCTGCATTTTATCAAAGCCAGATGGAGCATGGGCCCATGTCAAAAGCTTAGTGAATGTCCTGGTTTGCTGCCCTTCATGAGGTACTTTGGCGTTACCATTGTTATGCCTTTTCTTTAACAATAGCCCAAGACTTACATATTGCTTCAATCCTTTATATCCCTCTCTACATATTTCCTCCCAACAAGCTGCGTCCTCATTTTACTGACTTTGGAAGGATGGAAGGCTAAGTCAACCTTGAGCTGGTGAGAATCGAACTGCTGCCAGTCGGCAGAATTAGCCTGCAATATTACATTCTAACCACTGAGCCACCACGGCTCCTATCTTGATTTTCTTATCTTAGCATTCTATCTCGGCATACGAAAAACTAGTTTCCCTATCTTGGTATCCTTCAGATGAGTGGGAACTACACATTCTCCTCAATTTTTTGGCAAACAATCGCCATATTGACGAAAAAATATTTGGAGTTCTAAATCTCCTTACGTTTTGCTCCGCAGTATTGATGACTGCGGCAGCAACTTGGCTTCTATCATGGCATCGTAGGAAGATTCTTATTTGCAGAAATTGTGAAAAAAAAAGCAAAAAGTTCACGCTTGTTTTGAAGGAAAACTTCCTAGAAATTTTGGCAAGAGCAACAAAATCAAAGCCAAATATAGAACGTTGAAAAAAAAAAAAAAAGAGAGATTGACAATAGCTAGAGCTATCCTGCTGAGATATTCTATATTAATGTTATTATTACTTTAATTTTCTAAAATTGACCCTCCTTGGTTTGGTCTTTGGCCCAAATCTAAAGAATATAATAGGCAGAAACTCATTTCTTAAACAGATAAACAAAAGAGCTGCCAAACATCTCTGGGAGTGCCATTATTCTCTACGATTGCCAATGCAGCTGTGAGTTAAAGCCTTAAATCAATCATTTCTTAAGAACACTCTGCTTAGCTGTGCTAAGTTGTCCAACAGTAAATAGTGAAACATCTCTATTCAGTTAACCAAACAGCTGTGATGAGATGCTGATCCCGAAGTTTTCTTCCAACTACAAGAAAACTTCTGATCTCTGCTGTAGATTTTTAGAGAGCGAAAGACAATGAAAAAGCTTTCCGAGTCACACTGACGTTAACCAACGCTAGCATAGTTTTAAAATAGTTTATCTCTTCTTAAATCTTGCATGGTCTGGCAAGTATAACTCACCCTGAACATTCTAGCTGTAAATTCTCAATAGAAACTCACCTCTAAATTTCTATGTTCAAGCTTTTAACAGGGTTACCAGGTCAATACAGAAATATCTAGATGTTGCAACGTTTAAAGAACTTTAAAACTAAGAAGCTTTACAACAATCAGGAAGAATTACTCGTAACAAAAGAGCGGAGTATATAGGGATGCAGGAAAATACAAATTACAGTATCCATTACTTTATTTTCAGACTTAAAGCTTAGAAATGTTTTAAGGTGCAGGTTGCAAGATGATCCAGAATTAAACTAGGAAATGAATTTTAAAAAGATTTCCGTTACATATAAAAAAAAGTTAAATCAGTATAGAATAGAATTGTGACAGGACTGGAAGCTCAACACGCAGCTTCCGTCTCTGTCTTCCCAATTTTTCCCCATTCTTTTTGTGTCTGCATAATAACTCTTAAACCAGATTTTTCCTCCCATAGAAAATTCCCACTCCAGAAAGCTTCAAGGAAAAACGACTCTATAGCCATTTGAGTGTGTGTGTGTGTGTGTGTGTGTGTGTGTGTGTGTATGTCTGTCTGTCTGTCTTTGGTTATTCGGGTTTTCTCCGGCATAAAATTGGAAGTGTCTTGGTGACGTTTCGACGAAATCCCATTCGTCATCTTCAGGCTAGGTGTTTACAGCTTCGTGCTTCTAGGAGAAATGTGTGATCGCAGCTGTTTCTTCCTTTTAACTGCTAGTGGGGGTTTGAACTGATTGGTTGAGAGCTTGGCTGTGTTCTGATTGGTTGGGGGTTTGGCTGTGCTCTGATTGGATGGTGGGGTTGGCTGTGCTCTGATTGGCTGGGGGTGTGTCGCCAAGACACTTCCAATTTTCCGTGGGAGAAAACCCGAATAACCAAAGACCTACATACAAACACCCACGAAAACCTCAGAAAACATATATATATATATATACATACAACCAAAGACATATATATATATATATATATATATATATATATATATATATATATATATATATATATATATATAACCTTTTCATTCTTATGTTAAGGGCATCAGCAGTTTTATATGGTTAATTATTGGAAAAGAGAAGGCTTTATTGGCCCTTAATCCTTATCTTACAGCTTCTGGGATTCCTGGTTGTGAATTCAATGCTTGTCTTAGAATAAGGGTAGATTTTTTTTTCAATGAGAAATCAGTTATTTTTTAAAAAATGAGCTGGCCACTCATGAACCATGATCAGAAGTGGAATTCAGCCGGTTCAGGGGAACCGGTAGCGCCAAAGATCAGTTGGCCCCGCCCACCCACCCCCACTCTATCCTATCCTTTATTTCCTGCTTTGTAGCTCATCTCAATCGTGCAGCACAGCTGATTCTCCCCCTTACTGTTCTACTTACCGTTGCTGAGCTTCTAAATGCTCCATTTTCACGTGTGCGCGCATGCAAAACGCGTGCTCGCCAAACTGGTTGTTAAACCGGCATTCCACCACTGACTAATGTAACTCAAATGGAGAAGTGAAAATTCTCAAACCTGGTTTTTTGGTGCACCACCTCTTTTTAATATTTAGAATAGGTAAGTACAGGTAGTTCTCAATTTACAACACTTCATTTAGTGATTGTTCAAACTTACAACGCCACTGGGAAAAAAACAACTTATGACCATTTTTCACACCTACTATTGTTGCAGTATCCCCATGGTTACGTGATCAAAATTCAGACCCTTGGCAACTGGTTCATATTTATGACCGTTGCAGTGTCTTGGAGGTCATGTGATCCTATCTGGTGACCTTGAGATAAGCAGAGTCAATGGGGAAGCTAGATTCACTTAACGACCGTGTTGCTAACTTTAACAACTGCAGTGATTCATTTAACAACTGTGGTAAGGAAGGTTGTAAAATGGGGCAAACTGCACTTAACAAATGTCTCACCTAGCAACAGAAATTTTGGGCTCAATTGTGGTCGTACGTCGAGGACTACCTATCGTATTTGGCACTCTATTTCACTTACCACCCCCCAAAAAAGGAATACTTTACCGTTAACATCCAGCCTGCATCACAATACTGCAGTCTGTCTGCCAGTCTAAATACCAAGACATTTTATGAGTTTGAGTATCTACTTTTTCTCAGGCAAGGAATATACATGGTTTCCTTCAATCCCTTCCCACCAGACCAGGGGTCTGCAACCTTAAGGCAGGAAGGTGAGTCCAAAGAGAAAACCCCCAAAGGGCTTCTAGAGAAAAAAAGGCATCCTCCAGCCTTTTATCCTATATATAGAAAGTCATGCTGTTATATATGTTTGTTACATTTAGGGTGTAAGGAATATGCCTTTGATGGAGACATGCAGACTTGGTTGCCAAGGTGACTGGGATGAAAGCATTTTTAAATCCAGAAAATTCAGGTTAACGTTAAGAAGCCGTCTCCATAATCTGGGCAGCCATTTGTCTGGAATGGTCTCCTGCTTGAGCAGGGGGTTGGATTAGAAGCAGGGGTGTCATACTCATGTTGTCATGGCAGCATCATGTGACGTATCAGGACTTTCCCCCCCCTTTGCTAAACTGGGCGTGAGCAGCGCATGATGCATCTGGCTTGTGGGCCGCGAGTTTGACAGCCCTGGACTTGAGGATCTTATTGTGTCTGCGCCCCCCGAGCCGGCCCTGCTGCCAGAAAGTGACTTGGAAAGTGAGGGGGAAGGGCTGTCAGGACTTACCTCAGGAGCACCGACTCCCCTGGCTCAGCTCCAGGAGCCAGAAGCAGGCCAGGTGGAAGAGATAACGAGGCCTCCGTCACCTGACTCTTCCCCCCCCCCCAAGCCACGCCTGCAGACCCAGCTGACAGTAATCAGGCTTGGTTGAATCCTAGGTTTCATAGGCAGGAGAGGAGGGAACAACAGAAGCAAGGGTGGGGCAGGCCTAGGAAGTGCTGAGTCATGGAGCCACACCCCACAGGATATAAAAGGCAGCAAGAGCTGCTGTGTCTCTTTGTAACAGGCAAATCCACTGACAGACTAGAGCTGAAGTTTGTGACTCAACAGTGTCATGGAAGATAACAAGGGCTCTTGGCAGACGCTGGCTCTTTTGCCGCCAGAGCTGAGGCAGAGGAGGACAGAACAGATCTCTAAATCTCTTCAAACCCTATTATTCAATGTTCTCTATGGAATAAAAGGTACTGCAAAACCAGTCACTGAAGATTCTGTATAAGACAACCTCAACAGTAGTTGGAAACATCCTGTAGAACTGATTTCATGGTCTAATCTATCTAGTGTTATTATCATTTTGCTGCTGACTTTTGGCAGCATACTCTTGGTAAACGGCGGGGTTGTATAAAGTCCTTACTTAGGACAAAAGAACAACATGAATTAAGACAACATGAATTAAGAGGTCTTCAAACTTGGCAGCTTTAAGACTTGTGGACTTCAACTTCAATTAACTTAACTTAACTAACTGTTCAACTAACTTAAAGCTGACAAGTTTGAAGACCCCTGAATTAAGATATCACTTAAAATAATTCCAAAATCTTTAATCTGTTTACCTTATCAGCAGTCTGTCTGAAGTCTGTCATCTAACACAACAGGGATGTTAATTTTATCGAATACACAGAGATCATAGATGGAAATTAACATTGATACCATGACTTTCTAACTTGTCTACAATTATGATCTATTCTATGTAAAATAGTAATGATGATACAATCATACCATTATTAGGAATATTATTATAGAATAATATAATAATAGGAATAATAGGAATAATAATATTCCTATTATTATAGAATGGTGAATTGCATCGTTACCTACCCTCATAAAGCTGAACATACTGGGGGAATCCTGCTGCTTGCAGCCAATCGCATGCTTCTTTCGCTTCAATCTCTGAAAAAGAAAAAGAAAAAAACTTCCAAGTTGGTAACTATGAAAGCAAACTTTAAATACATATATATCTTAAAACACTACATGTGGAAAATGTGCACCTATAATAATAGCTATAGCACTTAGATTTATATACCACTCCAAAGTGCTTTAAGCACTCTCTGAGAAATTTGCATTGTCAGCATATTGCCCCCAACAATCTGGCTCCTCATTTTACTGGCCTCAGAAGGATGAAAGGCTGAGTCAACCTTGAGACGGTCAGGATTGAACTCCTGGCTGTGGGCAGAGTTCTCAATACTTCATTTTAACCATCGTGCCACCAGGGCTCCTATACAGCATAATGGTTTGAACTGAAATGCAACTTATTGTCCAAGTGTAATTATTTTAACTTTTGATTACACTTCTGCTTTTTCACAGCTTTATAGAATGACGTAATTCTACTACTCTGTGACCAAGTCAAATTAAGCCAAGCTTTGCAACGTTCTTCATATTAAATAGCTACAATCCAGTGAAGAGCGATTTATGCACGTGGTGTTTTTGCTGCAAGGTGTGGTAAAGGAAGCTTCTCGTTTTAGAGGCTAGTCCTTGAGACTTACAACCATTCATTTAGTGACTGTTTGAAGTCACTAAAGGAGATAAAAAATGACTTGTGACCGTTTTCGCAGTTACGACTGTCACAGCATTTCCATGGTCAAATGATCAAAATACGAAACCTCGGCAATTGGCCTGTATTTATGATTGTCGCAGTGCCCCTGGGTCATGTGATCACCTTTTGTGAACTTTGGACAAACAAAGTAAATGGGGAAGTCGTATTCACTAATCAACTGTGTTAGTAACTTTACAACTGCAGTGATTCACTTATCTGTGGCAAGAAAGGTCATAAAATGGAGGGAAACTCTTAACAACTATCTTGCTCAGCAATGGAATATTTGGACTCCATTGCGATTGCATATTAAGGATTGCCTGTAATTGTTATATATACTTTAACCCAATAACAGGCCATTCTCTGAACATAAGTGAAAATCAAAACAAAAGATATTAAAACACATAGGAAAAGTGCATAATGTATAAAGTACAAAAAACTCACTGGAACAGAGTAGTTACTCAAAACAATAAAACAGACTATTAAAAAGTATCCAAAATGGAAGAAAAAAAAAAAAGCATCTAACTAGCACCAAGAAGAAAGCAAGTTGTATTTGCCTTGGAATTGTATTTTTTTTAAAGGTGTTATAAACAAGAAGTAATCTTCCATGGAAATGCCTGAGACAAATTGCTTTCTTTTAAATGCAAAGCTCAACATATGTCTCTTTGTGCTTTCACAAGTCTTATAAAAAACCTTCCAACCATTCGTGAGTATTAGTAAATGATGTTTTTTTGATACACAATAATCTACTTGCAAAGTGAAATACTGCATCTAATAAAGGTAACACCCACTTTTTATAGCATGTAAATAACACTAATTGACTCTGATCCTTAGAACTAAGGCATTGTGTTACGTTCAATCAAGAATGTGTTTACTATTCGGGTTAACAGTAAAAAGAGTCATGTAACACTACAACATTTAAGAATTATTCCATCTACATCCAGCTTATTCGCTTCAACTCTGCTTTCCCTTGTTCAAAATACTGCTTGGTACAAGGGGCCAGGAGAAAGGGAACATGTAAAAATCTTTTGATTTTCTTATCAAGTGTGCCAACATTGCTAAATTATTTGGGTACTGATCCCAGAAAACAGATTGAGGTTGGCAGGAAAACTAAAAAAAACTAAAAAAAAAATATATTGCTCGAAGAAATTTAAAAGCTCTTTTCACAGCCTCACATTTCCAAGCTAAAATGAAAATATACATTTATTTTCAGCCTAAGGAACATATGCATTGACAGAAGAAGGCAACAGACAAATAGCTTTTCTATTCTTATCATATGGACTTGTCCATGAATTCATGAAGAGCTGAGCTTAATTTGAAGATTAGACCTTCCAACTCAACTTCAAAGAGCTATGTGGCATGATATAAAGTTGATTATTGAAGATATAGGTATCGATCCTTAAGCCTAACTTTGCCCTCAGACTCAACTTAGGCTACAAAAAGGCAACTGCAGGAATTCTAACCCCTAAGGATAATCTAACTCTTGTATAATAGCTTCATTCTTGCTCCTTTGCTGCCTTTTCTTCATACTATTTGCATATCTGAGGACAAACTGGGCACCTGAGGCCAAAGAATTGAATCAAGATTTTTCATGCCCCAGAAAGAATTTGGTGACGGGATTAATCCAATGAGCAGCCAAGCAAACCAATGGGTAGTTAAAAGAATTCCTCAGCAGAATGTTACCATCCCATTCAAGGCTTTTCTTCTCTTTAATGACAGTTCAAATTTTTTCCCCTCCCATCAAGATTTTAGCTGATTGAATAATTGTGGCCAGCAGTCAATTTTTACTGTTTATAAGACTTTGTCCATATCTAATCTTTTTTAAGACTAGGATAGAAAACCTCAAAAACAACTCAACCATTTTGAAAGCTACTTCAATCTAAGGATGCGATTTCCCTCACGTTTTTCTGAAAGTGCAATTATGATGCGTAAGGCAATTTCAGAAATATTAATTACAGCAGTTTTGTTTTCTGTCATTCATTCATTCTCAACTGGACCTGATGGACATAATTTCTTCTATCAGTATCTGCTTCTTCTGAGCTCTTACAAGGGTCTGATTGTGTCATCAGTGATAATATTTAGACACCAAGTCTTTGGTCATCTTCTTTTCCCATAGCCTTTTTAATTTCTCAAACATCAGGGTCTTTGAGCAGGCTTGACTTGAGGTAATTTAATGAAGGCCTTATTAGTTTTCTTCACAACAGTACAAAAGTGGTTTGTCATTGCTTTATTTGAGAATTGCTTTCCTACTTGCCAGGCTATCCTAAGGTTTCTTATTAGTCACCTATCCAGGTATAACTCAGGTTATCTGACCTTTAGCTTTCTGAGATAAGATAGTCAAGATGTTCCCACAAGGCAAGGAGGTTGGCTATTCTTGGCTTAGCACAGCAGTTAGCAACCTGCGGCTCTGGAGCCGCATATGGCTCTTTCAACCCTCTGCTGCGGCTCCCTGTTCCTGGTGGGCTCCACAATAGATAGGGCTTTCGGTTAGGACAGGTAGAGGAAAAGGGATGCCGAGCTGGGAGGAGACTTTATGGTGGGGAAACTGGACTTCTGGTCAACAGAAAAAAAGGACGCCACGCTAGGAGGAGACTATGTTGTGGGAACCGGACTTCTGGTCGGCTCCAGAATTGAATGGGGGCTTCCGGTTAGGACCTTTGTGGCTCTGAATGTTTAAGGTTGCCGACCCCTGGCTTAGCATTTACACATCAGGTGAGCTGCAATATTAGGTTTCATTCATTCTGTTACATTTTATGCTAGGTATATATATTTGTGTAATATCTCTGTCATACACATATTTTGCAATCATTCTATTTCAGAATATTGCAGAATCAAGTCAGCAGAACACCTTGCTCCCTTCCATATGAGAGGTACATAGACATCAAACTAAGTAGAACCTGCTAAATTTCATACTACTATCTTGAGGTGTACCAATGTAACACTGTATAGGACAGTCATGGTGAACCTTTCACTCACCGAGTGCCAAACAGGTACACACTTCGTGCACATGCCATCCGCACTAACGTGTGGCTCCTCTCCCGTGCGCTGTGCACACAACTGCACCATCTGCGCATGCACATGGTTTTTGCATCCGCACCCCTGTGCGATGCACATGCAAGGCTTGGGACCTGGGTACTTACGGGACCGCCTGCTGTTACCTCATGCCTCCCACCGTCCCGTACGCTCTCACAGAGAGGGACTTCTCAGGGTGCCGTCAGCCAAACAATGTCGGCTGGCGGCCCCCAGAGGAAGATCCTTCTCTGTGGGGGCTCCCACACTCTGGAACGAACTTCCCCCGGGTTTACGCCAAATACCTGACCTTCGGACCTTTCGCCGCGAATTGAAAACATATTTGTTTATTCGCGCAGGGCTAGCTTAAACGTTTTTAAACTGTTTTAGCTTTTAAATTTTAAATTCTATTTATATTTTAAATTGGGGTTTTTTAGATTTTAATTATTTTAATTTTTTCGGCCAGTTGTGTAATAAGTGTCTTAATTTAGTTTTTTTAATATTGTATATTGTGTATGTTTTTTAGCTTGGCTGTACACCGCCCTGAGTCCTTCGGGAGAAGGGCGGTCTAGAAATTCAATAAATAAAAATAAAAAATAAATAAACCACACCACCTGCATATGCACACGAGTTTCACGCGGCTCCCCCCGTACTCTATGCATGCAATTGCAGCATCTGCGCATGCAAGTACTCTCGTGAGCATGGGCAAAATGCAAATGCATGCATATGTGCACGAGAGCTTCAAAGACCAGCTAGGTCCTCTGAATACCAGGGACGTGGTAGCTCAGGCTGGTAAGAAGCCTGTTATTAGAACACAGCAGTCTGCAATTACTGCAGGTTCAAGCCCGGCCCAAGGTTGACTCAGCCTTCCATCCTTTATAAGGTAGGTAAAATGAGGACCCAGATTGTTGGGGGGGCAATAAGTTGACTTTGTAAATATACAAATAGAATGAGACTATTGCCTTATACACTGTAAGCCGCCCTGAGTCTTCAGAGAAGGGCGGGATATAAATGTAAATAAAAAAAATAATTGCGCGAACACCAGCTGGGGCGCACACGCATGTGCAGCTGCAGGTGAGTTGGGCGACAGCTCACGTGCCTGGGAAGATGGCTCTGCGTGCCACCTCAGGTATGCATGCTATAGGTTCGCCATCACGGGCATAGGAGCTCTGCACACATGCGCTAAGCATTAAAGAACAAGGTATTTATGAAAGTACGGAAACACTCAACAAGAAAAACCTATCATGCATTCCAGCATCAAATTCGTAATTCATTTCACCCCAAAACCAACCCTGGTTTCTCTGCAACCATTCCCCTTCCTCCCCTTTTTTGCTTATTCAACTTATTTGATGGAGGGAACGTTTTTACTGTTTTAGCCAAGAGGAAACCATAAATACACTGATTCATTGCAAATTAACAAGAAATCTGTCACTCAGCCCCCAGAGTCCTTTATAAACATTGGAGTAGAGAGCGAGACACTCCAATTCTACAAAGGCCTGTATTTTGAACCAAGCTTGACTTGAACAGGCTAATTAAATGCATCCAAAGCATGGTTTAACTTCATATAAAATGCAATTATTCACACATAAAGAACCATATAGAACAGGGGGTGGGCTGGCTCAGAAATCCTGGGAGTTGAAGTCCACAAGTCATAAAAAGGCCATCGTTCCCCACTCCTGATCTAGAAAAACCCAGGTAATTATAAAGGAAATCCTAAACCAGTGATGGCGAACCTTTTCAGCACCGAGTGCCCAAACCGGAGCGTGTGTTCACGTGCATGCGCCAGAGCACAGGAAACCTGAAGACCAGCTGGCCGGCGCACACATGCCTGCTTTTCGGACCGTTTTCAGGCTGTTTTTCAGGCCGTTTTCAGGCTGGTTTTGCCTGAAAAATGGCCCGAAAAAGATTTGTTTTTTGGCTGTATTCTGGCCAGTTTTTCAGCCTGAAAAACAGCTGGAAAATGCCCCAAAAAAGCCCCTCCCCCCCAAAAAAAACAGCCTGAAAAAGGCCCAGAAATGGCCCGAAAAAACAGCCTGGTTTTTGGCCATTTTCCGGCACTCCGGTGCCCGTGAAAACCAGCTGGCTTGCGTGCATGTGTGCGCAGGAAACCAGAACAGCAAGTGGCAATGGCACGCATGCCCACAGAGGGGGCTTTGCGTGCCACCTCTGGCACACGTGCCATAGGTCTGCAATGATACTACTAATTATTACAGGCCGACGGAAAATCCGCTCAATAGCAACAGAGAGCAATGAAGTAAAGAGAAAGAAGGCCAAGTTTTTTTTTAAAGTTTAATTTTTTTTATTTTAAACACATTAAAACGAAAGACAAAACATACAATATTTATATAGATATCACTGTTTATCAGCTATTCAAGACAGTCCATTCCTATTATTTATACATATTTTAATTCTATCTTATTCTATTTTTATTTATCTACCGTTCTTTATTTCATCTACATTTTACCTTGTTCAATTTTCTTATCTTACCTATTTTCTAACCATTCATACAATTTGCACCAGACCTTATAATATTCTGTGTCCTCTTTCTTTTGTAAGTTTGTCCATCTCTGCAAATTCTAGTATTTTTTTAATTCTTCCTCTGTTGGTGGATTTTCCGAAGGCCAAGTTTTTTTCCAGCCTATTTCTGTGCTGGTTGCTAAATCCTTCCCCTTTATAAATTAAAAAAAAGACAAAGAAATAGTTCAGGTATCTAGCTGTCTATTTCCACCCTTGGGCTATGGCTGAACAACCTGAGGAGAGATCAGATGTACTTGTAGACAATCAAATGTGGCTTTATCTTGTATTCAAAATTCAGATTTTAAAAGAAGCAATATTATGAGCTGGGTGTGTGATAACCAGAGGCCTAGAGGGTTATGTAATTGCTTCCTCTGCTTCAGTCCTCAGGAAAAAAAATCTACTTTGATGGGATCTGATTCATTTGGAAAGGATAGGGATATTTTCCCCAAAGAGATCTCTTAAGGCTGCGCTGCATTCTTCCTTCACATCTGCAGCATCCATAAAGATTAGTCCTTTGAGTTGATGTTATTTGATTTTTTTTTAAAAAAAGCTCATGTAATAAAGTAATAATGTGTTTAAAATTACGCTGAGCCTGGTTGCTTGACTGCAAACTCAAGAGCACAAGAAAATATTGTGCATTTTATTCATTCATTCACTTTAGCGATCACCCTACTCCAGATACTGTGTTGATCATTTTGCTCAGTATTTAAATGGCGGAATGGGACTTTTCGCCTCAAACTCTTGGTTCTGCCTGTTTCTCCACCAGGGTTTCGCCTCCATGTTATTACGCCTTGGCACTTCGGGCCACGGCCCTTCCGTCCCAGTACCTTCGCCGTGGCCCATTCGTCGCAGTACAATTCGTGTTGGGCTTTTGGGCACCCAGGACAGTTCAAAGACAGCCAATTGGTGCAGGGCTTTGGGGGCTTTGGGAATAGAGCAGGGGCTGCAGTTCAGAGGGAGGGTCTGTCAGTTTGAGCCTCCCAAGGCGGTGGTGAGCAGCGCAGGGGAGGGATCCAGCCACAAAAGACTGAGGGGTGGGGGCTGTAGAGGAAAATTCCCAGAAAAGGGAAGGAGTTTACTAGGACAAGGCCAAACAGCCTCAGTCGCTTGTTAGGAGAAGGAAGTGGGGGGGGTGGAAGCTCCCCTATACCTGATCCTGCCTCCCTGACACCTAACGGGAAGAGAAGAGCAGGTGTGGGGTGGGGGGAGAGAAAGAAAAAGAAAGAAAAAGAAAAAAAGCCCCTGAGCCACCGATTGGCTGGCTTCAAACTGTCCAGTCCGCCCAAAAGCCCGGCGCGAACTGTACTGCAACGAATGGGCAGCCACAAAGAACTGGGACAGAGGGGCCATGGTCCAAAGTGCCAATGCGTGATAACGCGGAGGCGAAACTCTGGTGGAGAAACAGGCAGCACCGAGAGTTCGAGGCGAAAAGTCCTAGATTCTTTAAACGGAGTCAGAAATGTGAATATTGTGCCTCGCTCGACCCCCTCTCCACAGCCGGGCCCCTCTCATCTCCTGCCAGACACTGAAGACGAATGGCCTGACATGCCTCCAGCCCCCAGTCCTGGCACCATGCCCGGACAAACGGAGCAGCTGGGCCCCTCCCCCACAGCATGTGAGCCTGGGGAATGTGAAGCCAGTCACGAGCTGGAATTGCCGACAGCTGGAGGCTGGAGGGACCCACGCTTCCGGAGAGTGGAGAGGCGACGTCAGCAAAAGGAAGGGAGGGGCAGGCCTGGATAAGTGCTGAGTCATGGAGCCACACCCCATGGCCTACATAAAGGATCTGCTTTCTGGCATTCTTTGAGTCAGGAAAAGTCTAACTTGGATTGCTGAAGTCACATCCTGGTCTCCTGCCTGCCCTGAGAACTCTGACAGAACTTTGGCAAAGCTGCAGAGGCTTTGCAGCCACGCTTGATATGGACTTCCCCGACCTGGTCGTCAGAGGAGGAGTGGGACACGACAGTGAATCTATCTCAGACCTTTATGCAGTTAGGTTATGTCAGACAACACTAACATATACAGACAATTATGACAGCAGCCTGCAAACATTCATAAACTAAAAATACACAGTAGGCAAATATCTGAATGTTGAAACCTAAGGAGTATTAAATTTTAGCTCTTTTATGAAGTTGAAAATTATACCATTTTTAAGGGAAACTTCCTAAACAATTTCCAAAAATATAAATTAAACTGCAGGAACACTTTAAGTCAGCGGTCACCAACTGGTGGTCCATGGACCACTGGTGGTCCACAAGAAAATTTTGGTGGTCCTAAAAAAAATTATTTGCATTTTTTTTATATTGCACTAAATCGGGGTTCCTCAAACTATGGCCCCTGGGCCAGATACGTGTAATGAACGGTTGAATTGCTGCAGAGACTCTTCCCCTTGTGTGGGTCAGAAATTCCAACTTGGGGTCTGCTTCAGCCTCCTGGGGTGGGGCTTTGGGTGAAGGCTGGAGGGAAGTGCCGCTGGTGGCAAACAGCCGGAGGGCCTTGTTCCAGTGGGACTGCCTCATGGCCTGGAACTGGCTGACCATCTCAGCCCGCTGAGCCAACAGGCGCCAGTACCTGGCTTTGCACTCCTGAAAGTCTTCCTTCTGTTTGGAAAGCCTATGCTCCTAGTCCTCAGTGAAGTGCTTCTGCTGAGCCTCCTTCTTGGTCAGATCCAATTTGAACTGAACCAGCTGTTTTGCCAACTCTTTCTCATGGTGGCTGCTTAGCTCCGACAACTGTTTCCTGTTGGGGCCCTAAGGAGCCCGGGCGGGCAGGTGAAGAGTGGCTGGGAGGGGAGGGGTGAGTAGAGGCTGGTGAGGCACCCCTCCATGTGAATGACATTGAGTTGGCCACACCCACCCAGTCACATGAGCACCTAGCCACGCCCACCCAGCTGGTCATTAGGCAGATCATATTAGTGGTCCACGGGATTTAAAATTATGAATTTAGTGGTCCCTGAGGTCCGAAAGGTTGGTGACCCCTGCTTTAAGTGATTCACATATCCTTGGGATATAACTATCTGAATTAAGCAACTTTCAAGTTAAGACCTGCAATCTGGAGACCAGCTTCTCGAGTCAAATGAAATCAATAAACGTATCAAGTGAAATGGATTGAGATACACACACACACACACACACACAAAACTGGTGATTAAACTGGTTTGTCCTTAAGGGACCACATGATTCTTAGTATTTGATTCCAAGGGCATCTGCAGAGAGTAAAAATAAATAAATAATTTCTTTTAAAAAAATAATCAAGATTACAGGTAATCCTTGATTTACAACAGTTCCTTTAGTGATTGTTCAAAGCTACACCAGTGTTGAAAAAAGTGACTTATGACCATTTTTCACACTTACGACCATTGTAGCATCCCCATGATCATTCAGACTCTTGGCAGATGACTCATATTTATGACGGCTATAGTGTCCCGGGGTCATGGAATCGCCTTTTGCGACCTTCTGACAAGCAAAGTCAATGGAAAAGCCAGATTCGCTTAACAACCGTATTACTAATTTAACACCCGCAGTGATTCACTTAACAACGGTGGCAAGAAAGGTCATAAAACGGGTCAAAATTCATTTAATAAACGTTTCACTTAGCAACGTAAAAATTTTGGGCTCAGTTGTGGTGGTAACCCGAAGACGTAACTCGAGGACATCACCCTATAAAATCCAATCCCCTTACCGAAATGTCTGACAGATAAGAAGAGTGGGGCTTTAATCACAGCTGCCAACTGTGATGCTGACTGAGATTCTGCGTAAACTTTGCATAATTCAATGGTTAAGTCAGATTAATCCATTGAGGCATTAAATATCAACTTCTTTTCCATTCTATCTTGCCAAAACATCATTAGACACATTTGTCACTAGCAAGCAGAGCACAGGCCTTTCCAGGACCAAAACACGCTTTCTAGAAAGCAAGCTTCAACAGCAAAAAATAAAAACAAAAGAAGGTTGCCAAAAATAACGAGAGCGTCTCCGAATGATATAATCATGTAATGGAGGGGAGAGGAAACAATAGAAATTAGCATTTAGTAAGCTACAAATGAATAGAAGCTGGAGTTGTAGTAGAGACTTGCAGATTTTCTGTCTCATGGGGATTGAAGGCAAAGAAAATACGATAAAAATCTCAAAATGGAGTTTATTGCTAGTTTAAAGCAAAGAAGGCTTCCAACATAAAAAGAATCATGTTTCCTTGAAAATGAAAAAAAATTCTGCTACGAAGGATCTGTCCTCTCCCTATCAAAATTTGAGCACTTGGCAACTAAGGTCCACTTACAATAGTTCACTTAGTGACCATTCAAAGTCACAACGGCCCTGGAAAAAGTGAGTTGCGATCATTTTTCACCCTGACGACCACTGCAACATGATCATGTGATCAAAATTCAGATGGTTGGCAACTGACTCATACTTATGACCGTTGCAGTGTCCTGGCGTCGTGTGATCAGCTTTTTTGCGACCTTCTGACATGCAAAGTCCGTGAGAAAGCCAGGTTCACTTTAACAACTGCGGCAAGAAAGGTTGTTAAAAAAGGCAACATTTACTTAACGAATGTCTCACTTAGCAACAGAAATTTTGGGCTCAATTGCAAGGACTACCTGTATTTACCGATGGTTGTAGCATCCCAGGGTTACATTTGAAATTTTCCTAACCAGTTTTTGATAAGCAGTCAATTGGGAAAGCTGGATTTGCTTAATAACTGCTTGATTTATTTAATAAATACAGTGATTGTGTTAACTTTGTTGTTTAACTTTGTTGCTTGTATCCTTATGATTTATACTGATATTGATTGTTTCCTGATTGCTTATTTGTAGCCTATGACTCTCATTAAGTGTTGTATCATTAAGTGTTAAATTTGTATCCTATGACTATCAATAAGTGTTGTACCTTATAATTCTTGATGAAGATATCTTTTCTTTTATGTACACTGAGAGCATATGCACCAAGACAAATTCCTTGTGTGTCCAATCACACTTGGCCAATAAAAGAATTCTATTCTATTCCATTCCATTCCATTCCATTCTATTTGCTTAGCCACTGTGGAAAAAAGGGTTGTAAAATCAGGTGCGACACAGTTACCCTGCTTAACAATGAAAAAATTCTGGTCCCAATTGTGGTTGAAAATTGAAGGCTTCCTGTACACCCTTCTTCACAATCCAGTCTAAAGTGTGTAATCTTTTTCCTACTTATACTGCCCTATCTTGCTCTTCATATGTCAATTGCAAGCTAGTAATTGTGTACAGAATTCTACAGAGAAAGCAATTATTCAAGCACTGGAAGGTCTTTTGATATGAATTAAAGAGACTGACCCATGCAATCACAATCACATCTGAAAGCCAGCCTCAATCATTACAGAGTAGGTAACACATTGCATGGAATTATACATATTACATCATACCATTTGAAGCAAGTTGTAGAATTACATGAAGTCAACAGTTAAATAATATAGGTACTTCAATTAGTCATGAAGTTGCCACAAAGATAAACTGCACTGTACGTCGATCGGGTCATCATGAAGTCAGAATGCAATTTTTTGTACTATGCCGTTCATCCAGCCCAGAGGTGGGTTTCAGCAGGTTCTGACCAGTTCTGGAGAATCGACAGCGGAAATTTTGCGTAGTTCGGAGAACCAGTAAATACCACCTCTGACTGGCCCCGCCCCTATCTATTCTCTGCCTCCTGAGTCCCAGCTGATCGGGAGGAAATGGGGATTTTGTAGTAACCTTCCCCTGGAGTAGGATGGGAATGGAGATTTTACAGTCCCCTGCTATGCCCACCAAGCCCACCAAGTCACGCCCACAGAACCAGTAGTAAAAATTTTGAATCCCACCACTGATCCAGCCCCAGATACCTATGTGCAATTATTTAATAACCATTAATTCTGGAGAAGAACTTACACAAGGATCATGAACTTTCTTAGTATATCTGATTTTTGAGAACCAACTTTTACTATCATTTGATGGAACCAACCTGAGAACTAAGAGTTTGAAGAAAGAATGAGTAGAATCATTAAGAAAGCAAGATTCCTTTTGTAGGACTGTGGTTAGAACAATTGAAAAATCCAAGATGGGCAGGGATATCACAATGAGATCAGAAGTTGAAATAATAATAAAAAAAAAAACCTTGGAAAACTGGATGCAGAAGCAGCTGAGTATGGAAGGTTCTGAAAAGCAATTCCAACTATCTGACAAACACACATAAACACTGCATGGATAGAAAGAGGGCTTAGCAAATTAGCAAAATATTAGCAAAGCAAATATTCTAAAATGCTCTGAATATTAATCTGCCTTGGTGACAGTTTGCTCAATAGTAAAGGACTGTGGCAATTGTCCAAAATATCTGCAGAACAACAGCCTCCATTTCTGCCTCTTTTGTCTTGAAATTTGTCAATATTTTAAAAGTGTCAGAAGCCTGGAATAAGGAACCAGAAAAGGAAACTGATCTTCTAAGGAATCAAGGAACAGGAGCTAAAAATGAGAACTAAAACCAGAGGATTGAGCAATTCTAGGAATATAATGATTTGATTGTATTCTCTTGTTGTCCCAACATAAACTCAGCAATGTGAATTCAAACATATTTTTTAACAAAACTTGGCTCTTCACTCCTACTAAAAATTGACCTAAAAAACCAATTGTCCCTCAAACTTATTAGAGAAAGAAACAGATCAGGAACAAAGTTTACATTCTCTATAATGGTGGTTATGACTTTGACTCTGTGACACTACAACCATCAAAAATACAGGCCAGTGGTACATTTAAAAGAGTCAGTAATCTTATTTGTACCTTCCTGTCTTGATTACTAAAAAAATATAAAAATAACCTAGTCTCTATTAAGTAGTATAAATAGTAGTTTCCCTTTCTAAATGGTCTGAATACACAGAGGTTAGCCAAGTACCAACTAGGATCATATCCACCGGCTGAGTTTCAACAAACACTAGCAGATTTAAGAGAAAATCATATTGGGCAAATTTCATAGTTAGCATTCATGACACTTCATAAAGAATTTATTTGGCCGAGTCCCAAGGATTCAAATGTTGCATTTATTATAAGACCAAAACAAAATACTGCCATCACAGCTACTTTTGCTGAAATCATGTAGACTTTCAAGTAGATGTGTTGATGACTAAGATACATGGCAAGCTGTCAGATTCTCAGTCAGCAAGTTAAGAGAAGGAGACAGTACATCATCACTTGCAAAAGGTTAGGCAGAATCATTCCTTCTACCCTTCCGTTACAGGCAGTGGTGGAATTCAATTTCTTTTACTACCGGTTCTGTGGGCGTGGCTTGGTGGGCGTGGCGTGGCAGGTGTGGTTTGATGGATGTCGCAGGGGAAGGATACTGCAAAATCTCCATTCTGACCCCACTCTGGGGGAAGGGTACTGCAAACTCCCCATTCCCACCCCACTCCCGGGGAAGGATATTGCAAAATCTCCATTCCCACCTCACCAGATGTGGTATTTGCCGGTTCTCCGAACTACTCAAAATTTCTGCTATCCGTTCTCCAGAACCTGTCAGAACCTGCTGAATAGCACCCTTCTGCCGGACATGTTGATTCTCCAGTAATCCTAGTTTATTCCTACAGGTGAGATTTATGTACAGCACTCATATCCAGTAACCTCTAGAACAGATTGTCCCCTATGGTGTACCCTAAATAGCATGCAAGTGTGAACCAAATGGACTAGCAATAATAGACAACAACTACTCTCTACTAATAGTAATGTACCGTCGCCATGCACTAACTAACTAACTCACTCACTCACTCACTTACTCAAACAAACAAACAAACTCTAGAACAGAGTTCCTGGTCACTGCCTAGGCGGTGTTGTGACCTAGGCTCCTTGTATCATTAAACCTCTTTTATTGCAACAGCTGTGAATTATGTTCATTCACAGCTGTATCCTAATTAATTGCAAAAAGTCCTTCGAGCGAAGTCCTTTGGGGTAATCACCAACCTTTATCTCCCTTGACACACTGCCAAAGTCCTACTTGGCAAAGCCACATGGAGTCTAGAATCAAACAGAGATGCTGACTGGGAACAGAATTAACAACGTTGCTTTCCTGCAAAGGGCCCACATGCATTTGCTCCTCTTTTAAACCTTATGGGAGGGGCCAATCATCTCCAGGCCTTACTCCCGAGTTGTCCCTTTTGTTTTAACTGTTCTTGCCTTCTGGCAGCTCTGCGCATGCACACACTAGCAACAGACTCCTCCTGTTCCTCTGCCTCTCTGCTGTCCGACTCTGGAGGCTCCGGAGTCCGTTCATAACACCCAGATGGCCCTGGCCCCATCTCTGCTTCCATTGCAGAGCCCTCATCCGGGCCTTCCCCTGACTCCAGGACTCGCCCATTGTCCTCCCCAGCCTCCTCACTGTCTGACTCTGCTGCTAGCTCTGCAGGCTGCCGGCGGACCACAACAGACGGCATAAAGAATACAGCAATGTCTTCATTATGGCTGTTGCAGAACTTGAAACCCCGGATAAATTCTAACCCAGTTGGTCAAACCCCCCACTGCTATCCATCCAGAAATTGTGCAAGCTCTGCACATCCACTCACGGCTGGGTCTTTGGTGGGTGCATTTTAGCAGATTTCAGCAGCAGCCTGAGATCAAGGTGCCCAAAATTTGAAAAGAAGCAACTTAGACCAATGTGCAAGTCCCACTTCTATTGTCCTCCTTCCTTTGCTCTTCACTGTCTCCTATCCCTAAGCCCTGGCTGCTGGATTCCACCTATTTATGATCTGCAAGCTGGGTCCCACCTAGGGGTACTATTCAGCAGATTCTGACAGGTTCTGGAGAACCAGTAGCGGAAATTTTGAATAGTTCGGAGAACCGGCCAATGCCACCTCTGGCTGGCCCCAGAACGGGGTGGGAATGGAGATTTTGCAATATCCTTCCCCTGGAGTGGGGTGGGAATGGAGATTTTGCAGTATCCTTTCCCAGGAGTGGGGAAGGAACGGGGATTTTGCAGTATCCTTCTCCTGTCATGCACACCAAGCCACACCCATAGAACTGGTAGTAAAAAAAATTGAATTCCACCACTGGTCCCACCTATTTATGATCTGCAACCTGCAAGACTGCAAGCTTTCTAAACCCCACATCTATCAAAAAACAGCAGCACACCTTTTGCCTCATCATCTATCTCCCCACTCTGAATGCATAACCCCAATACACACCCACACACACTCTTCCAGAAGGATCTTATATAGAACATTCCTCTGCCATGGTACACTATAGTTAATAATTCTACTTCTAAAGGTACACATTATCTTATTCCATTATTGCTGGAAAGATGAAATTTCCTGAAGGATGAGAGTAAACACATCAAAAATTATATGTGTAAACTTGGCTTAAATAGCATAACCCATCCTACTAATCTACCATTCTTCCTGCTGGAAAAAAGAGCAGCCTTCACATTCCTTGATATTTATCAGCCATAGAATCAAAAATAAACAAAGTCAGGTCGACATTCTTCACCGCACAGATTTATTTTAGTCACTGCGACCCTGTGAGCACAAAAAAATAAGGTAAGAATCATGACTGGAATGGTGTAACTTAATGAGATTAATTGGGCCAAACTGAACACTCAGTTCATGAATTCTAAGCTTTAAAATATCTAGCAAATCATGAATGCTCAGCAAATATTGTTTGTGCGTGTTGTGTGTGTATAAATACACAATGCAGAGCTGCCGCAACTCACAGCTGACTGGGAGCGAAAGACTTTCTAGGCAGGCTAGCAAAACACTGCACCATCTCCGAGGTGTGTTTAAGAGACCACTTGAATGTTCACAGAAAAATTTAGGCTGGCATGGCATAGCCCCCTGATGGTAAACCTATGGCATATGTGCCACAGGTGGCACGCAGAGCCTTCTCTGCGGGCACATGAGCTGTCGCCCAGCTCAGCTCCACCACGCATGTATGCGCGCCTCCCACAGGCCACTGATTTTCTGGTCTCTGGCGCGGGGCGCATGTGGGAGATGCGTGTGCATGCATGGTGGGAGCATGGGGGTGCGGTGTGCCTCTCCATGGCCCTTGTTTGGTCCCAGGAGGCTTCAGGGAGGCCTACTAGGCCCAAAACGGGCAGTTGGGGGTTGCGCGGTGGGAGCATGGGAGGGTTGTGCACGCATGCGCAGGGACGGGGGGAGCATGAGGGGGTCACACACGCATGCGTGGGAGGGCAGGGTGCACAGGGGAACATTGCGTTATGGGTGTGGGCACGCGTGAGTGCTATCCCCCCGCGTTCCCCTCGCTTTTGTCACGCGATGGCAAAAAGATTTGCCATCACTGGCATAGCCTGTTGCGGCCTAACAGAATAGCCTATTCTTGATGATTTCTTCCTTGATGACCAAGGTGATTGTAAATTGTACTATTACAGAAAGAAAACAGATGACTAAAAAGCTTTTTTCCATGGTTACCCAAGAAAGGATTAGGAAACTTTTCTGAGCAAAGCCAGCACTTTTGTATCTTGCTGTGTGTAATTATCTAGTCCAAACGTTCATGTGGAAAGCCGAAGCAAAGATGGCAAGATACAGTAGGGGCCAAAATTGTGGAAACCTTTTAGGGAAAAGTGTATTTTCTAAAACTAGCTAATAACACCACTTTTTTTTGGAGTAGTGCCATAAAATTATAGATCAATGGAAAGATAATTTAATCAAGAATGTAATGCAATAACATCTATGAGGGATTTGCTATTAGTACAGCAGTTACAATATAAAGAAGAAAAGTGAAACACGTAGAAAAAAATGAGAGATACAAAAATTATCACCATAGAAAAAACAAGATATACAAAAATGTCAGTTAACTGGGTAACCTTTAGCATGAATTACGGCTGTTATAATGTGAAACCAAGATTGAATGATTGCTTCTATTAACTGGGTTTTATTGCTGGGTCGCTTCTGACTAACAAGTTTCTTTAGTCAGCTCCATAGATTTTCAATTGGGTTAAGGTTTGGGCTATTCCCAGGCCATTCAAGCAGTGGAATAAGATTATCTTGGGGGAAAAAAGTGATGTTATTAGCCACCAAACATCAAAAATATATTTTTCCCAAAAGGTTTCCACAATTTTGGCCATTGCTGTACAATAAACGCAGACGTGAAAAATGTCCAGTTAAGACCCGGATGCTGCATTTGATTGTACAAAATGACACCTCCTGATCCAAAAAGTCGATGCTGCGAAAAAAACATTAGTATGATGATGATAACTCTGTGTGTAATTATCTGCTGGTCTCACCTGGATTACAGAAGAAAAGTGACACGGTAACAATTACTTGGTTTCTTATTATTACAATTGTCCCAATAAATTGAGGGTCCCCACAGTATGTAGTTCTTGGGCCCACTTCAAAACTTATTAGTTCTGAAAATGGATAGCTTTTATTTTGAGATAGAAAACACACAACCATTCTAATACCTAGCCCTAGTATAATCTTCATGAAGTTAAAAGAAGAAGAAAAAAGCTAAGTCCTTTTTACATCAACCAAAAGAAAGCAATGGCAAGTTTCACCCAACCTGAATCATTCTGAATCATCCTCCCCCCCCCCCCAAATAAAATTGTGTCTCTCATTCGCTTTTAAAAATGCTAAGTGGTCTCAATACTGTAGGTTGTTCATCCCAATGTTGTATACCAAACTGGAAGCCAATAGGATGCTACACACTGGCCTTTGGTAATACTTTTGAAATAAGCTTAAAGAGGAAGGGGAAACATCTGAAGTTATTTTTGTGCCTTTAGGTCTTTGGTGATCCACTAAAAATGTTAGGGTGGGTCTTGCATTGTCTGGAGCCTGTCAGTTCTGTTGCATAGTCTCATTTCCTTCTTCCTGTTGCTAGAGAAACTTTTGTTTACAGTACAGGACCATCCTGTTTAACCTTCGTATATTACAGATTGCGGGACCACGCAACTGAAGTGAGACACAAAACTGCACATAATAGTCTTGGCCCACAAGCAATACAAGAACTTTTCCTGGTACTGATTGCTTCACGCTAGAGATTAGGAAGATTTTCAATTTGTTGTTAGTTGCAAAGTCATGTCTGACCCATCGCAACCCCATGGACGATGTTTCTCCAGGCCTTCCTGTCCTCTACCATCTTCTGGAGTCCATTTAAGCTCATGCCAACTGCTTCAGTGACTCCATCCAGCCACCTCATTCTCTGTCGTCCCTTTCTTCTTTTGCCCTCAATCTTTCCCAGCATTAGGCTCTTCTCCAGTGAGTTCTTCCTTCTCATTAGGTGGCCAAAGTATTTGAGTTTCATCTTCAGGATCTGGCCTTCTAAAGAGCAGTCATGGTTGATCTCCTCTAGGACTGACCGGTTTGATCGCCTTGCGGTCCAAGGGACTTGCAGGAGTCTTCTCCAGCACCAAAGGCTTCAATTCTTTGGCGCTCAGCCTTCCCTATGGTCCAACTTTCACAACCATACATTTGAGCTGGGAGCACCATAGCCCTGACTATACGCACTTTTGTTGGCAGGGTGATGTCTCTGCTTTTTAGTATGCTGTCTCGATTTGCCTTAGCTTTCCTCCCCAGGAGCAAGGGTCTTTTAATTTCTTGGCTGTAATATAACCTTTTCTTTTCCCCCACTATGTTTTTAATGTAAAAAAGTTTAATAAATTTATAAAAAAAAATAATTTCTTGGTTGTAATCCCCATCTGCAGAGATATCAAACTCGATTTTATTGAAGGCCGCAGCAGGGTTGTGTTTGACCTCAAACCGGGTGGGGGGGTAGTGGGGGCTGGCGTGGCCATGATGGGTGTTACACGGGACTCGTGTCAGGGGAACCTGTGGTGGCCAAGTGCTCCTACAGCCCTCGGTAAGTGACAACGGAGAGTGGCCCTACTGAGCTCTACTTTCACTAGCAGAGGCACCGTGGGCCAGGGGTCTCCAACCTTGGTCCCTTTAAGACTTGTGGACTTCAACTCCCAGAGTTCCTCAGCCAGCTTTGTTGGCTGAGGGACTCTGGGAGTTGAAGTCCACAAGTCTTAAAAGGACCAAGATTGGAGACCCCTGCCATGGGCTATTACCTTTGCTGCAGGCCTTGAGTATGACACCCCTGCTCTAAAGTATATCTCCTAACTAAATTACATGCATTCTGAACATTATGCTCTTTTTCCATGTGCTGTCTGGGCAACTCAGTATAGAATTTTGTGGGCCTTGGGAAATGTTTTGGCCCTGTTGTACATTTTAGCACCTGAGGAAAATATTTATATCACCACTTGTAGGAAATGTATACATTTTCCTCCAAATTGCACAATGATTTTTGCACTTATGGCTCCAAAATTGGGAGAAGGCGGCTGATGCCGTTTGGCCTGTGAATTGCCAGAGAGAAGTTCAGCCAGACTTGATTTCTTTAAAGTATCTAGGACATACAAATATTTTTGAAAGGAAGATAATATCACAAGCAAATGTCCAGGTTTTCTTTTTTCAAATCACTTTCTTTCTCTCAGGTATTTATTTGATAGGCTTTAAAAAAAGGCTCTGGTCATACTTAAAGTCTATGTGTACCAGGCTGCCATAAAATAACTTGAAATATCCTTATTAAGATCATCCCAGTACCGCATTTCATTTTAAATCCATGAACTTTAACAGTGGCTTTGCATGAATATCAAAGATTAAGAACCATTCCAGACATCAGAAGCCTCAGCAAATATTGAGATTGAAATATTCAAGCATAAAAACATTTTTAATAATAATAATAATAATAATAATAATAATAATAATAATAATAATAATAATAATAATAATAACAACAACAACAACAGAGTTGGAAGGGACCTTGGAGGTCTTCTAGTCCAACCCTCTGCCCAGGCAGGAAACTCTACACCATTTCAGACAAATGGTTATCCAACATTTTCTTAAAAATTTCCAGTGTTGGAGCATTTACAACTTCTGCAGGCAAGTTGTTCCACTGATTAATTGTTCTAACTGTCAGGAAATTTCTCCTTAGTTCTAAGTTGCTTCTCTCCTTGATTAGTTTCCACCCATTGCTTTTTGTCCTGCCCTCAGGTGCTTTGGAGAATAGTTCGACTCCCTCTTCTTTGTGGCAGCCCCTGAGATATTGGAACACTAATATTATGTCTCCCCAGCCCTTCTTTTCATTAAACTAGACATACCGAGTTCCTGCAAACGTTCTTCATATGTTTTAGCCTACAGTCCCCTGATCATCTTTGTTGCTCTTCTCTGCACTCTTTCTAGAGTCTCAACATCTTTTTTACATCGTGGCGACCAAAACTGAATGCAATATTCCAAGTGTGGCCTCACCAAGGCATTATAAAGTGGTATTAACACTTCACGTGATCTTGATTCTATCCCTCTGTTTATGCAGCCCAGAACTGTGTTGGCTTTTTTAGCAGCTGCTGCACACTGCTGGCTCATATCTAAATGGTTATCCACTAGGACTCCAAGATCCCTCTCTCAGTTACTACTATTGCGCAAGGTACCACATATACAGTATCTGTGCATTTTGTTTTTTTGGCCTAAATGTAGAACCTTACTTTTTTCACTGTTGAATTTTCCTTCAAGATTTTTCATCACATGTATTTCTGAAATAAATCTGAAACAAGACATCCCAAACGTCTTGCAAAATCTTCTTGGCAAGAGTTTTTCTTGCTTTCTCTTGTGGGAAACCACTTGGAAAAAGCCACATAATCCAGGATTATAACAATCTGGTCACTGGTCACAGCTATCAATTGCTTCCAGGCAAATGCATCGTCTGTATTTTCTTCCTTTTAGTAACAAAGCCTCAATTTGTGGAATATTTTCAAAGCTGTCAATTCACAGCTGAACTTTCTCCTGGATTTTTTTTTTTTTAAAAAAACTTCCTAGGTAGGTCAAATATGTCCCTTCCATCTGAACCAACAAAAAAGACAACAGGGTAAGCTCCAAGCAGAAAGTTAAACCACAAAGACAATTGACTTCAGTTTGAAATATAGTTGATCAACACATTTACAGGCCAGATGGACGCTTAAACTAATCCAGCTCTGAACAGTGGATACACTTACACCCAAACACACAACTTCTCAATCTGTTTGGCTATTATATTCTTTCTAGTTCATTACAAATAACGTTGCAAATGTAACGAGAGCTTCAGCATCTTTCCTCTTAGGGGAATTTCTCCATCCATCTGAGACTCCCCATAGCTCAAGATAGAAAATCCATCTGTAACTGATGTCTGGGATAAAGTTACAGCCTGACAAACCACAAATGCTGCACTTAGGGAGGGGGAAAAAGAGAATAGAGAGAGGGGGGAAAAACGACCATTACTGAGAGATAAGATGGAAGCCAAAAGCTGGGGTATACTCCTAACAGGCAAAACCTTCTGCTCTAGGGCCTGAAATTTCATCTTCACGGGTAAGGTGAGGCAGGGCTGGGGGCTGCATTATCTGGACAAAGTCATTTATCTTGAAAATGCTTTGCTTGCCTGGGGCACAAAACAGTCTAACCCCTTCTTGTCGATCGAAAGGTCGGCAGTTCAGCGGTTCGAATCCCTAGTGCCGCGTAACGGGGTGAGCTCCCGTTACTTGTCCCAGCTTCTGCCAACCTAGCAGTTCGAAAGCAGGTAAAAAATGCAAGTAGAAAAATAGGGACTATCTTTGGTGGGAAGGTAACAGCGTTCCGTGCGCCTTTGGCATTGAGTCATGCCGGCTACATGACCACGGAGACGTTTTCGGACAGCGCTGGCTCTTCGGCTTTGAAACGGAGATGAGCACCGCCCCCTAGAGTTGGGAACGGCTAGCACATATGTGCAAGGGGACATATGTTTACCTTAACTGAATTATGAGAGGCAGTTTGGTGTAGTGGTTAAGGCTTAAGGCTGAAAACTGGGAGACCTTGAGTTCTAGGCAGAAAGCTAGCTGGGTGACTTTGAACCAGTCACTTTCTCTCAGCCCTAGGAAGGGAAGCAGTGGCAAGCCACTTCTGAAACACTTGCTAAGAAAAGTGCAGGAGCTTGTCTGGGCAGCTGCTGAGAACTGGACATGACTGAAAATAATAATAATAATAATAATAATAATAATAATAATAATAATAATAATAATAATAATAATAATAGTAGAGTTCAAAAACTCTGAACCATAGGTAGCAAACTTAGTTTGGAATTGAAGGAGGTACATGCATACATCTCAGTGCTTATATTAATCTACATCAGGGCTGTCAAACTTGCGGCCCATGGGCCGGATGCATCATGCAATGGCCACACCCACGCCTGGTTTAGCAAAGGGAAAAAAAGTCGCGATACGTCATGTGACAATGTGAGTTTGACACCCCTGGGTCCAGATCTTCCATCTTAAAAGATCTCCCTCTCACCCCCTAGGTACTTTTCAACTCCTTGGAAGAATTATGGTAACTATTGTGAGGAATGAGGGAATAAATTAAAAAACCACTAAACGGAAAAGCCAGTTGCTATGTGCATTGGCTCATTCTATGCCTCTCTTGAGGTGGGGCTTATGTGGATTATCTATAGTTTCTTGCTATGTGCATTTTTGCTGAAAACTCACTAGCAAAATGCACAAAACCTAACTTTAAGGTTTCACAATGCATGACTAGGATCATATCTCAACGTGCCAGGAAAACAAAACATTTTATGTTATTAGTCCTGGGGCCAGAAAAAGCATGGTTTTTGACAATTCACACAAACTTATAAATGCAGGGAGTGTGGCTGCTCACTGCCTTTCCTGGCCATGCAACTCATAGCTTTGAAAGGAACTGAAAATGAATGAAATTAAAAGTAAGCGGACCTACTGTACTTTGAAGTATTCAACTGATAAATTTCAAATTCAATCCTGGGCACCTACATTTAAATGTCTCAAGAAAGTACAGTTGGAAAACCCAGGACATGCAACAAGCAAAACCGCAGATTAGATGGAACAATGATCCATTTCACCTAAAAGCAGCCTTGAAAATATCTTTCTGGATCGAACCCAGAATCTATCTAGTCTTAACACTTTGCATCCAGATGCCAGGAAAAGTTCAAGAACATTACCTACGTGCAAAAAGACCTCTTTGCAGTAACTTCACAAACAGTATTCAAAACTTGTGATAACAGAGGAAATCCGAAGCAGCATTTCATTTACTTTTCCTCTAAGCCTCTCTTTTTGCATATTTCAGAGTCCTGGAAGGCTGCTGAAAACTTTTAATGACTGGACCACTAAATATTTGTAGTATAACCATTAAAAACTGGTATTGTACTTTCATGTTGTTTTGAGATGGGGAAAATGCAAAAAGCCACTGAAAGCCTGAAAATAAATCTGATACTGTTAAGGACGGTCCCCTCCTCACAGGAGCATACTTCAAAAACTGTTTTCACATCATATATCCTAACTTTGTTTCACTGTCCTGTCTACTGCCATCCTCCTTCGCTTAAATGTTAAGAATGGGCTGGACTCTTAAAAAAGAGTCTTATTAGGGGCAAACGACCTCAAGGATATTTATTTGTTGCTTTCTGCGTATAACCATTATGAAAATAACGGAACAAATAACTTAAAAGATTTTTTGTTAGAATAGAATAGAATAGAATAGAATAGAATAGAATAGAATAGAATAGAATAGAATTTTATTGGCCAAGTGTAATTGGACACACAAGGAATTTGTCTTGGTGCATATGCTCTCAGTGTACATAAAAGAAAAGATACGTTCATCATACGTTATAACCTGGTGGTCACCCTTCTAAGTGCTAATGAGGCTTGATAGTGCCTTACTTTCAAATACAGACAAAGTGCGGCAAAGTGCTGCCACCTACTGAAAAGTAAATCTATTGGACAATTAAGTAGCTCTTCAATCTCTTGAGCTAGCTAGACCAAACTTATGCTGAGTTAAGACTTTTCCAACTTGGTGCAATGCACCAACAGCCATGTCCTCTCACTAAATGAGAATTCTGGAAACTGTAATCGCAAGACATCTAACACAAAACCAGGTTAAGAAATACTAGTTAACCAGTGCACTAGGATGATATTCATAACTAAGTCATCAGTTTGGACAAGCTTCTAGTCAAATAAAAATGCATAGAATTTTGCTTCTGCTTTGAAAAACCCCATAATCTCTTGCTCATTTTTAAAAGCAAAATTATCAGAATAACTTCCAACTTTAAACTCATCTCCAAATGCTTTATTTTGTCATTCGGGGTTTACTATTTCAAAAGGGAGACCAGGAGAGAGAGAGAGAGAACAAAATGTGAGAGTTAATGTAAATATATCATCTCCAATTTACTGCTATTAGGGATGATCTTCATTAGCTCAATGGAATCATTTTGCTTACAATGATGCCACAAGTATGTAATTGACATGTTTTTGTGATAATAAAAAGCAGAAATGAAGGTGGTACTGAAACACTGGAGAACAAAAAGAATTTGTTTTCTGTTTGTGCTGGAAATACAAGGCATTGTTTACTACTGGCAGGGGGTGTTACTCCTTGAAAGAGATCAAAGGCTCCTAAAATGACATCAGGAGCTTGGGCACCAGAGGGGGGGGGCTCTGGCTCCTAGAAGCCACCAGACTAATTACTGGAAAACTTCAAAAGGGAACTGTAAGCTTTCCGTTCTTTGGCACTTAACACCCACCCACCCAAATTTAACCCTTTCTCCTTTTAAATATCTACCCACTATCCTTTCCAGTTGCTTGAGACTTGATGAATGGCACGTTGGAAAGTATTGTGGCTGGAAACTGGGGAGAAAAAAAAAACCCTACTAATTTAAAACACATTTCAAGGAGAAGCGGCCACATGGTTTCAACCAAGCAAGGATTCCTTCCTTTTTCCTGTTTCTTTAAGCAGCCTTAGGCTGCTAATGTTAAATATAGAAGGGAAGTTTTTTCCTCCTTATGCTCAGATTGCTGGACTACAAGGCCTGTAATTCCCAGCCGGTATGACTGATGGCTATAGAAATGCTTGAAATTATACATCTGGTTGATGTATACTAGATTGAGTGGATTGACTGTCTTCTATCTATCTATCTATCTATCTATCTATCTATCTATCTATCTATCTATCTATCTATCTATCTATCTCATTAAATAAATCAGGAGTTGGAGGAAAGAAAGTATGTTAAATAACAGTATGCATCTCAGCCTTAATTACTACTACTACTACTATTATTACCCTTATTTTCTCACTTGGCTCATTGAACACTCTTTAATTCTTTTTTTTATTGAGTTTTATTGGATTTTAACAATTAAACAATTTTCATTCAATTCTTGTGCATGACTGTGACCATTTTACATATCATCCCATTAGTGTTCTCCTATAGTCTATATAATATTACTAAATTATATTACTAATTCTAATTAGAATTACTAGTTCTACTATCTGTTATTTCCCCTATTTTCCTGTTTTTGACCCAATTATACCATTTGCACAATGTTGGCGAAGCTCAAATACACCCTCTGAAGAGTTAATAATTAGAAAAATATTGGATTGCGCCCGTGATGGACAAAAATGACACTTGAACTGAAAAGGACAGATGGATTCGGATTTTTATGTAACATGGGAGAAACGGGAACACTTTTTAATTCTATCCTAGCGGTGACCTTTGCAAGAAAGGCCAGAACTCAACAAAACCATTCAGAATGCTCAAAAAGCACAGCAGTGAACAAAATCCTGCAGAATATTAAAAATATTCACAGGCGGGCCTTCCACGTTTGCATGAGATAAAATGGGACAGCTAATAAAGAGCAACAGCTCAACGAAGCCCCAAGGAACGACAGGGCAACGTTGCATTAGTGAGGGGAAAAAAGCAAACCGCAAAATAGGTTTACAACCGAGAAGCCAGAGGAGGTTTAAGCGGGAGCAGACGTGGGGTGTGTGTGCGCGTGTGAAATAAACCAGACCCGTCGAGAAATGCAGATCGAGGGAAGCCTTTGCAAAGCCGCTTGCCTACGTGCGGAAGGGAAGGTCGCCCTTTCGACTCTGCAACTCTCCGGAGAAACCCACGCTTCAGACTCGCGTGCGCAAAAATGAAGAGGGATCCCTCCTTCGCAAGAGCTTCTCCATTCGAGAGATCCCCGTGCAAAAAGGATCCCCGGGCGCCAGGGGAAAAAAAACAAAACACCAACCCATGGAGGATCCTAAATGCAGCCGAGTTGTCACTCATTACAGGACAAGTTTCCTCTCGCCAACAACTCCCTTAATAATTGAACCTCGCCGTCTCCGCTCTGCATGGTTGCACCAGCTTGGTTCAACTACCATGGTTCGGGATCGTGCCCCCCCTTTTTTTCCTCCCCCTCCGAGCATGTGCAGAGTGCCAAAACAAAAAACAAAAAAAACCCAACAGCGAAGTTTCTCTCCACCACCCCCACTCGCCTCCCAGCATCCTTATCCCCAACTTGTCTTCCAAAAGAGGCAAGGCGGCTGGGAGAAGCCACTTCAAACCCGAGCCCCGCCGCCTTACGTGTGAGGATCATGATCCGCCGCCGCTTGGCTGCCCACGCCCGGGAGAAGAAGGTCGCCGTCGGCGCCAGCTGCATGCAAAGAGCGGGCTCCGTCCGTCCCCCCAGGATCTCGCTTCCCTCCGCCGGCTCCGCGGGGCAGCGCCTTCTCAGCTCATCTTTCCTCTCGCTCCCGCGCGCGATTCACTCGACGGCCGCCGAGCGTGCGAAACCCTTCAGGCGCCAAGCAGGCAAAGGCGGCGCCGGGCCGGCAAAAGCCCATCGCCCCACCTCCTTTCGCTCCAGCTTTCCTTCCCGTCAAGGAAGCGGCGCGGCGGCCGCCTCCGGGCCCATCCCGCCGCCCACCCAACCAACCCACCCACCCACCCTCCGCAGGGGGCTCCGCCGAGGAAAGACGGCGGGGCGCCTCTCGTGCGGTGGGGTCGGCCTCGGAAACCGCCGTCGCTGCGGCCCGTTCCCTCTACGGACCAGAGTGGGAGACGCGGCAGCTGCGCTCCCAATGTTTCATAACAACAGTGACTAGACTTGGAAGGGGCCTTGGAGGTCATCTAACCTCCAGCAGGGGGTTGGACTAGATGACCTACCAAGGTCCCATCTAACTCTTGTTATTCTGTTATATACAATAAACACCCCTTGGCGAGACCCTCTGGCTCTCCTTGCACATTCAAAGGAATTCCCACCGATCCGGAAAGTCGCCTTCTTTCCAATATAGCTACTCCTTGTATATAATAGAATTTATTGGCCAAGTGTGATTGGACACACAAGGAATTTGTCTTGGTGCATATGCTCTCAGTGTACATAAAAGAAAAGATACGTTCATCAAGGTACAACATTTACAACACAATTGATGGTCAATATATCAATATAAATCATAAGGATTGCCAGCAACAAGTCATAGTCATACAGTCATAAATGGAAAGTGAATACTGAATAATAGAATATTGGAACAGTTGGAAAGGGCCAGTGGTGGGATTCAAATAATTTAACAACCGGTTCTCTGTCCTAATGATTTCTTAACATAACATAATAACATAACTAGACATAACTAGACTTGGAAGGGGCCTTGGAGGTCATCTAACCTCCAGCAGGGGGTTGGACTAGATGACCTACAAGGTCCCATCCAACTCTGTTATTATGTTATATACAATAAACACCAGTGGCCCACCCCACAAACCCCCGCGTGGGCTCCACTGAGGAGATCCAGGCAGAAAGACGGTGGGGCGCCTTGGCTTCGGAAACCGCCCTCACTGTGGCCCGTTCCCTCCACGGAAGAGGAGGACCAGGGTGGGAGATGCGGCAGCTGCGCGCCCAATGTTTCATAACAACAGTGACTAGACTTGGAAGGGGCCTTGGAGGTCATCTAACCTCCAGCAGGGGGTTGGACTAGATGACCTACCAAGGTCCCATCCAACTCTTGTTATTCTGTTATATACAATAAACACCCCTTGGCGAGACCCTCTGGCTCTCCTTGCACATTCAAAGGAATTCCCACCGATCAGGAAAGTTGCCTTCTTTCCAATATAGCTACTCCTTGTATATAATAGAATATTGGAACAGTTGGAAAGGGCCAGTGGTGGGATTCAAATAATTTAACAACCGGTTCTCTGCCCTAATGATTTCTTAACATAATAACATAACTAGATATAACTAGACTTGGAAGGGGCCTTGGAGGTCATCTAACCTCCAGCAGGGGGTTGGACTAGATGACCTACAAGGTCCCATCCAACTCTGTTATTATGTTATATACAATAAACACCAGTGGCCCACCCCACAAACCCCCGCGTGGGCTCCACAGAGGAGATCCAGGCAGAAAGACGGTGGGGCGCCTTGGCCTCGGAAACCGCCCTCGCTGTGGCCCGTTCCCTCCACGGAAGAGGAGGACCAGGGTGGGAGACGCGGCAGCTGCGCTCCCAATGTTTCATAACAACAGTGACTAGACTTGGAAGGGGCCTTGGAGGCCATCTAACCTCCAGCAGGGGGTTGGACTAGATGACCTACCAAGGTCCCATCCAACTCTTGTTATTCTGTTATATACAATAAACACCCCTTGGCGAGACCCTCTGGCTCTCCTTGCACATTCAAAGGAATTCCCACCTACCCCGGAAAGTCGCCTTCTTTCCAATATAGCTACTCCTTGTATATAATAGAATTTATTGGCCAAGTGTGATTGGACACACAAGGAATTTGTCTTGGTGCATATGCTCTCAGTGTACATAAAAGAAAAGATACGTTCATCAAGGTACAACATTTACAACACAATTGATGGTCAATATATCAATATAAATCATAAGGATTGCCAGCAACAAGTCATAGTCATACAGTCATAAATGGAAAGTGAATACTGAATAATAGAATATTGGAACAGTTGGAAAGGGCCAGTGGTGGGATTCAAATAATTTAACAACCGGTTCTCTGTCCTAATGATTTCTTAACATAACATAATAACATAACTAGACATAACTAGACTTGGAAGGGGCCTTGGAGGTCATCTAACCTCCAGCAGGGGGTTGGACTAGATGACCTACAAGGTCCCATCCAACTCTGTTATTATGTTATATACAATAAACACCAGTGGCCCACCCCACAAACCCCCGCGTGGGCTCCACTGAGGAGATCCAGGCAGAAAGACGGTGGGGCGCCTTGGCTTCGGAAACCGCCCTCACTGTGGCCCGTTCCCTCCACGGAAGAGGAGGACCAGGGTGGGAGATGCGGCAGCTGCGCGCCCAATGTTTCATAACAACAGTGACTAGACTTGGAAGGGGCCTTGGAGGTCATCTAACCTCCAGCAGGGGGTTGGACTAGATGACCTACCAAGGTCCCATCCAACTCTTGTTATTCTGTTATATACAATAAACACCCCTTGGCGAGACCCTCTGGCTCTCCTTGCACATTCAAAGGAATTCCCACCGATCAGGAAAGTTGCCTTCTTTCCAATATAGCTACTCCTTGTATATAATAGAATATTGGAACAGTTGGAAAGGGCCAGTGGTGGGATTCAAATAATTTAACAACCGGTTCTCTGCCCTAATGATTTCTTAACATAACTAGATATAACTAGACTTGGAAGGGGCCTTGGAGGTCATCTAACCTCCAGCAGGGGGTTGGACTAGATGACCTACAAGGTCCCATCCAACTCTGTTATTATGTTATATACAATAAACACCAGTGGCCCACCCCACAAACCCCCGCGTGGGCTCCACAGAGGAGATCCAGGCAGAAAGACGGTGGGGCGCCTTGGCCTCGGAAACCGCCCTCGCTGTGGCCCGTTCCCTCCACGGAAGAGGAGGACCAGGGTGGGAGACGCGGCAGCTGCGCTCCCAATGTTTCATAACAACAGTGACTAGACTTGGAAGGGGCCTTGGAGGCCATCTAACCTCCAGCAGGGGGTTGGACTAGATGACCTACCAAGGTCCCATCCAACTCTTGTTATTCTGTTATATACAATAAACACCCCTTGGCGAGACCCTCTGGCTCTCCTTGCACATTCAAAGGAATTCCCACCTACCCCGGAAAGTCGCCTTCTTTCCAATATAGCTACTCCTTGAATATAATAGAATATTGGAACAGTTGGAAAGGGCCAGTGGTGGGATTCAAATAATTTAACAACCGGTTCTCTGCCCTAATGATTTCTTAACATAACATAATAACAGATTTGGAAGGAACCTTGGAGGTCTTCTAGTCCAACCCCCTGCCCAGGCAGGAAACTCTATACCATTTCAGAAAAATGGCTATCCAACATTTTCTTAAAAATTTCCAGTGTTGGAGCATTCACAACTTCTGCAGGCAAGTTGTTCCACTTACTGATTGTTCTAACTGTCAGGAAATTTCTCCTTAGTTCTAAGTTGCTTCTCTCCTTGATTAGTTTCTACCCATTGCTTTTTGTCCTGCCCTCAGGTGCTTTGGAGAATTTCTGACTCCCTCTTCTTTGTGGCAACCCCTGAGATATTGGAGCACTGCTATCATGTCTCCCCCAATCCTTCTTTTCATTAAACTAGACATACCGAGTTCCTGCAACCGTTCATATGTTTTAGCCTCCAGTCCCGTAATCATTTTTGTTGCTCTTCTCTGCACTCTTTCTAGAGTCTCAACATCTTTTTTACATCGTGGCGACCAAAACTGAATGCAATATTCCAAGTGTGGCCTTACCAAGGCATTATAAAGTGGCACTAACACTTCACGTGATCTTGATTCTGTCCCTCTGTTTATGCAGCCCAGAACTGTGTTGGCTTTTTTAGCAGCTGCTGCACACTGCTGGCTCATATCTAAATGGTTGTCCACTAGGACTCCAAGATCCCTCTCACAGGTACTACTATTGAGTCCCTTGGGAGATAGGGCGGTATATAAATACGATTAAATAAATAAATAAATAAATAATAAATATTGAGCAAGGTACAGTACCTGTGCATTTTGGTTTTTTTTTTTGCCTAAATGAATGCTTACCTTACTTTTTTCACTGTTGAATTTCATTTTGTTAGTTAGCGCCCAATGTTCAAGTCTTCTTCCAACAATCAGTTCACCAAACTGCTCAGAAAGTTAACAACTGGCTCTCCCGAAGTTGTGCGAACTGGCTGAATCCCATCGCTGGAAAGGACCTTGTAGGCCATCTAGTCCAACCCCCTGCTCAAGCAGGAGACCCTACACCATTTCTGACAGATGGCAGCCCAATCTCTTCTTGAAAACCTCCCGTGATGAAGCTCCCACAACTTCTGAAGGCAACTTCTGTTCCACGGGTTGATTGTCCTCATTGTCAGAAAAATTCTCCTTATTTCTACACCCAATCTCTCCTTTGATTAGTTTCCATCCATTATTCCTTGTCTGGGCCTTCAGGTGCTTTGGAAAATAGGCTGAACCCCCACTTCCTTTCTCTGGCAGCCCCTCGACTTACAACAGTTCTTTGAGTGACTGTTGTAAGTCGAGGGCTGTTGTAAGTCGAAGTGACAACAGCGCTGGGGAAAGTGACTCATGACCATTTTTCACACTTAGGACCCTCGCGGCATCCCCATAGTCGCGTGATTTGCGTTTGGATTCTTGACAACTGACTCATATTTATGACGGTTGCAGTGTCCCAGAGTCATGTGATCCCCTTTTACGACCTTCTGACGAGCAAAGTCAAGGGGAAAACCAGGTCCGCTTAACAACCGTGTTACTAATTTAACAACTGAAGTGATTCGCTTAACAACGTGGTGAGAAAAGTCGTAAAATGGGGCAAAACTCACTTAACATATTTCTCACCTAGCAACATACACTTTGGGCTCAATTGTGGTTGTAAGTTGAGGACTACCTCTACTGGAACCTGACAGCTTTCGGCGGTGGGAGCAGCACCCATCCTCCCTGTTGGCCTGACTACAGATAGTCCTCAACAACCATTCCTTCCGTGACTGTTTGAAGTTAAAATGGCACTGAGAAAAATGACTTTTAACTGGTTTTCACACAAACCGCAACTGCATATTCCCATGGTCATGTGATCCAAATTTGGACACCGGGCAACTGGCATGTACTTATGACAGTTGTACTATCCAGGGGTTATGTAATCACCATTTGTAACCTTCCCAGCCGGCTTCCAAGAAGCAAAGTCAATGGAGGAAGGCAGATTCACTTAATGACCGTATGATTCACTTAATAGCTGTAGAGATTTTACTTCACTGTGGCCCATAAAGTTGTAAAATTTAACACGTGTGGACTTCAACAGTCACTTAACAACTGCCTTGCTTAGCAACAACAGTGTTGAGCTGAGTTGTGGTCATAAGCTAAGGACTATTTGTATTTTTTACATGGGATTAGTCGTCGTTTTCTAGGTGAGGTCCCGAAAACCATTTTCTCCAGCCACATCTGAAGGTACTGGTCCAGGAGTGGGTTTTACATATTGTTGCCACTTCGCTCATGCATGCGCCTTCCGCGCATATACCTGGCCTCAAAAACATGACTAAATTGGACAGCATTACATCCGGGTGAGTGGATGGTCGCCGCTACCAGTTCGCCCGAACCGATCAGATCCGAACTGACTGAATACCACCTCTGTACTGGCCGCAACAACTGAATTTGTTGGAGTGATAATTAAATGGGAAAGGTTTTCTAGTTTGCAAGTCCCAAAGCAACCATAGCCGACTATGTTTTGATTTCTTACGTCTTGTGTACTTGCTCCTTACCCCTAATTTATGATTTATTGGGTTATGCAAACTCAGAATTACTGGGATAGTTGTGTTCACCTTTGCATAGAGACAAGGCTACAGTTCAGTGTTGTCAACACTATAGACTCTTTTTTATCCTGCACCACCCATATTAATTCGCACAGTGACTCATGAACGACAGTGCACACCTGGTGCAGGCTACCTCCAATGTTTCTTCTGTTTCATTAGCACCTTTGAAGGGCAAAACGTAACGTGTGGACTTTAGCCACTCGTAACGTGTGGACTTCAACTCCCAGAATTCCAAGCTGGCTGGGGAATTCTGGGAGTTGGTCCATACATTTTCGTTGTATGGTCTACACAGGTCACTTGCAATGCATATTACAAGTTGGCAAGTTGAGAAACACTGCAAAAGGAGTTCCAGGTGATGGAGAAGACCTCCTTCCCTACGGCTTAGATCAGCGGTCACCAACTGGTGGTCTGCGAGAAAAGGTTGGTGGTCTGCAGATAAATAATTTGCATTTTTTATATTGCACTAAATCAGGGGTCCTCAAACTATGGCCGGATACATGCAATGAACATTTGTGTTGTTGCAGAGAGTCTCCCCCTTCGGGGTGTTTTTGTGTGGATTGGAGGGGGACAGAAATTGCAACTTAGGGTCTGCTTCAGCCTCTTGGTGTGGGGCTTTGGGCGAAGGCTGGAGGGAAGCGCCGCTGATGGCAAAGAGCTGGAGGGCCTTATTCCAGTGGGACTGCATCATGGCCTGGAACTGGCTGACCATCTCAGCCTGCTGAGCCTCCAGGCGCCGGTACCTGACCTTGCACTCTGGCAGGTTTTCCCTCTGTTTGGAAAGTCTATGCGTGCATAAGAGCACAAGCGTGCCTACCGTTCCTGTCCTATTGTTTCCTTTCGTTATATCCAATTAATATAGTCATTACATACTCATACTTATATATATGCTTATATATTGTATAGTTATTACATGCTTATGCTTATATATACTGTGTGACAAAATAAATAAATAAAATAAAGTAGGTGCTTCTGCTGAGCCTCCTTCAAGGTCAGATCCAATTTGAACTGAGCCAGCTGTTTTGCCAACTCTTTCTCATGGTGGCTATGTAGCTCCAACAACTGCTTCCTGTTGGGGCCCTAAGGAGCCCAGGCGGGCAGGCAAGGAGTGGCTGGGAGGGGAGGGGCAAGTAGAGGCTGGCGAGGTGCCCCTCAACGTGAGTGACATCAAGTTGGCCATGCCCACCCAGTCACATGCCCACCTAGCCACACCCACCCAGCCGGTCATTAGGAAGATCATGTTAGTAGTCCACGAGATTTAAAATTATGAATTTAGTGGTCCCTGAAGTCTGAAAGGTTGGGGACCCCTGGTTTAGATATTGGTCTTAAAATTTTTTTATTTTCTGTAATTCAGAATAATGGCTGAACCATGCAAAGAGGAAGTTGAACCGATGAGTGTGTTTATTCCTCCACACACCCTGTCTCTTGTGACCCATTATTCTGAGTCACAGAAAGTAGAAAAGCTTAATATCTAAGCAGTAGGGATAGAGATCTTCTTCATTAGCCTGAACCCTTTGTAGTGTTTATCAACCTTAGGAAATTTAACATGCGTGGACTTCAACTCCACTCCTCCACACATCCCATCTCCTGAGGGATCAAATTTATATCTCATAAAGGACCATGATGTCATGATATTTCAAGCTTTGGTTGTTGAGAACAAGGCCTGCCAAATGAATGCTTGTTCTGTGCCCAGGCGTCACTATTTGATTTATAATGTATGTTTTCTCTGTTCACAATTTTCTCTTCAGTGCCATCCTGCTAAAAGGTAGCAATGCACATCAACGGGCAGTTTTGATTGGATTGTCGCAGTGGCCATTTTACTTTTTATGACCACACCCTGCATACATCTCTGCTTCTTGGTATCAGCGGGGGTGGGGGTGGGGGGGAGAGGGAGGGAGGGAGAGAAAGAGAGAAGGAGAGAGGGAGAAGGGGAGGGAGATGGAGAAAGAGAGGGAGGGAGAGAGAGAGAGAGAGGGAGAAGGAGACGGAGAAGGAGAAAGAAAGAGAGGGAGGGAGGGAGAGAGAGAGGGAGAAGGAGATGGAGATGGAGAAAGAGAAAGGGAGGGAGAGAGAGAGAGAGAGGGAGAAGGAGATGGAGAAGGAGAAGGAGAAAGAGAAAGAGAAAGAGAGGGAGGGAGGGAGAGAGAGAGATGTAAACCTCAACTTACAACCACAATTGAGGCCAAAAATCATGTTACCAAGTGAGGCATTTGTTAAGTAAATTTTGTCTCATTTTACAACTTTTCTTGCCACCGTTGTTAAGTGAATCAGTTCAGTGGTTAAATTAACAACACTGTTGTTTTAAGTGAATCTGGCTTTCCTAGGGACTTTCCTTATCAGGATTTCCCAAAAGTTGATCACATGACCGTGGGACATTGCAACCGTCATAAACATGAGTAAGTTGGGAAGCATCCACATGTAAATATGTGTGTGTGTGTATATATATATATATATATATATCTGAAGATGACGAATGAGACTTCGTCGAAACGTCGCCAAGACACTTCCAATTTTACGCGGGAGAAAACCCGAATAACCAAAGACCTACATACAAACACCCGCGAAAACCTCAGAAAACATATATATGGGGTTTTTTTTGGGGGGGGGGGTTGTGCTCTGGTTGGCTGGGGGTGTGTCCCCACCCAAACAGGACACACCCCCAGCCAAGCTCCCACCCAATCAGTTCAAACCCCCACTAGCAGTTAAAAAGGAAGAAACAGCTGCAATCACACATTGCTCCCAGAAGCACGAAGCTGAAGCCTGAAGATGACGAATGAGACTTCGTATATATATATGTATATATATATATAATATATATATACATATATATATGTATATATGTATGTATATATGTATATATGTATATATATATATATATATATATATACACACACACACACACACACACACACACACATATAAATATGTATATACAATTATATAATTATATAAAATCCAAAAGAATACAGCTGTCTATGAACACATTTTCCTCCCACTTCTGGAATAGAATTCAGGGAGGATCTACTAGGCAGCTTAAAATTTCATACAGATCTCTGTGAGTCACATAAAAGTACTTTGGGACCAGTTGAAGCTGACTGGTGCTCTTCATTTGCCCTAGCTTAATGCCACTGGCATCTATAACAGCGGAATAGATGTATCTTTCCCTTGAAACTAAACCTACTTGTCCTCAATTTAAGTTTAAAAACTTCACGATCAAACCCAAAACCTAAATGTATGTGATAAAACAAACACATCAGGAATCAAAACACAAACATAATCATGGTTCAACTACATTGTCGTCCCTTAATAATAGAAAAAGACCCCAAAAGTATTTTACATGAAATAGTTTATATTGGTTACACAGGAGCAAGTGATGTTAAAAATCCACACCTTAATTTTTGCAGCATGTCTCACTTAAGATTTTTGTTTTTGGAAAGGTATGTTGTACTCACAGGCCCACCTGCTTTTTTAGACTTGTGTCTAAGGCAATCATTCCTGTGCTTCGGAAGTGTATGAAGCATTGATGCTACTTTCCCAAATGCTGTTCTGATTCATACTAGGGCTTCTGCACTGAAGATCTGGGAGGTGGAGGGTGGGGGGGTGTTAGATCTGATTCACTACGAAAACGTTTGTTTTTGGTTGTTTAACTGAATACTTTTAGCATAACTCAGCTTTCAGGGATTTGGTAGTGCTAATCTGACATGTAAAGACCAATAAGGCATGCCACCCTGCGCAAGTGAAGCAAACTTTATTCCTTCTGACATGCCTTCTTACTTAGATGGATTGCGACCTATTTGTTTTAAATAGAGGAAATTGCAGCTTCGTTCTCACCTTAATTCTTCAATGGCTGACTCTGCAGCATTAGTCACAGGATCACTATATTCTTAAAATTGATTTCCCTAATACTGCGTAGTCAGTGGTGGGATTCAAGTAATTTAACAACCGGTTCTCTGCCCTAATGATTTCTTTCAACAACCAGTTTGCCAAACTGCTCAGAAAGTTAACAACCGGTTCTCCCGAAGTGGTGCGAACTGGCTGAATCCCACCACTGTGCGTAGTGTTAGCAATGAGAGAGCACCGCTTGGCGTAATTCATAGTTGGCTCAGGATTTTCAATCTTCCTCCGAAATTTTTGCTTTATTCTCAACAGGGCTGTCTTGCTCATTGTGCTGACATATATATCAGTGATGGTGGGGGGGGGGTGCAAGGTGTGTGTGTCACACATGTGTGTGCTCACACCATAATTATATGCGCCCTGCCCCCATGCATGGGTGTGCGCTCCCCCCCGCTTTTGGCACACAATGGCACAGTGGGCCCAGTAGGCCCTTTTTTTGCTCTCTCCAGGCTCCAGAGCCTCTCTAGGAGCTTGGGGAGAGCAAAAAAAAAATGGGCCTTCTGGTCCCACCAGAAGTTGGCAAGTGGGCTGTTTCCAGCCTCCAGAGGGCCTCCAGGGGGGTGGGGAAGGCTGCTTTCGCCCTCCCCAGACTCCTAGAGAGGCTCTGGAACCTGGGGACAGCAAAACCTGGGCCTTCCCTACCCCACCCCAGGCCCTCTGGAGGCAGGAAACAGCCTGTTTCCCTACTTCTGGTGGGCCCAGAAGGCCCGAAAATCAGCTGGCTCGCGTCCCCACCAATATGGTTTCACGTGCCACCTGTGGCACGCGTGTCATAGGTTCGCCATCACGGATATATATACTGAGGGTGCCATTCAGGGGTGAAATCTACTTACCTTCCATACCAATTCGGAAGTGCACGCGCCCCGCGCGCGTGCTCGCAACCCTCTGCGCATGCGCAAAGGGTACAAAACACATTACTTCCCGGTTAAAACCAGGAAGTAACGACAGCCGGGCCAGTGGGCAGAGCCTCACACCGCGATTGCTACCAGTTTTCTGAACCACCGACCAAGATTGCTACCGGATTGACCGATCCGGTCTGAACCGGGAGCATTTCACCCCTGATGCTATTATATGAACAATACATGATTTTACTGCCCTCTAGTAATTATAGTTTAAGGCCTTAACACAGAAGGTGGTAAATCAAGATGGTATCCTTTGTTTTGTGATCTATTGCCTAAGACACATATTAATCACTCATGCGCTCGTTACCTCTCGCTTGGATTACTGTAATGCTCTCTACATGGGGCTCCCCTTGAAGTGCACTCGGAGGCTTCAGTTAGTCCAGAATGCAGCTGCGCGGGTGATAGAGGGAGCTACACGTAGCTCCCATGTAACACCACTCCTGCGCAGACTGCACTGGCTGCCTGTGGCCTTCCGAGTGCACTTTAAGGTGTTGGTTATGACCTTTAAAGCGCTCCATGGCTTAGGACCTGGGTACTTACGGGACCGCCTGCTGCTACCACACGCCTCCCACCGACCCGTACGCTCCCACAGAGAGGGACTTCTCAGGGTGCCGTCTGCCAAACAATGCTGGCTGGCGGCCCCCAGGGGAAGGGCCTTCTCTGTGGGGGCGCCCACACTCTGGAATGAGCTTCCCCCGGGTCTACGTCAAATACCTGACCTTCGGACATTTCGTCGCGAACTGAAAACACATCTCTTTATCCGCGCGGGGCTGGCTTAAATTGGGTTTAATGTGAAATTTTATCAATTTTTAAACGGGGTTTTTAGTTTACGGAAATTTTTAATTTCAGGCTAATTTAAATAAGTTTTTAAATGGTATTTTAATCTGTATATTGTATTGTTTTTATCTTGCCTGTACACCGCCCTGAGTCCTTCGGGAGAAGGGCGGTATAAAAATCAAATAAATAAATAAATAAATAAATAAAATAAAAAGTGAAAACTTTTTAATATGGATATTAGATCTGGGCTACAAAAATCTGCATATCTAGTAAAAGGTAAAGGTTCCCCCACACATGCGTGCTAGTTTTTTCTGGCTCTAGGAGTGGTGCCAGAACTGTCAGAAGACGTCTCCGTGGTCATGTGGCTAAACATCATGTGACTAAACGCAAAGCAGTGGTGGGATTCAAATTTTTTTACTACCGGTTCTGTGGCTGTGGCTTGATGGGCCTGGCATGGCATGGCATGGCATGGCTTGGTGGGTGTGGCTTGGTGGGCGTGGCAGGGGAAGGATACTGTAAAATCTCCAGAAGATAGATGGAGTCTGGGTCAGTCAGAGGTGGTATTTACCGGTTCTCCAAACTACTCAAAATTTCCGCTACCGGTTCTCCAGAACAGGTCAGAACCTGCTGAATACCACCCCTGAGGCAAAGCCACTTAACAACCATGCTGCTAACTTAACAACTGCAGTGATTCCCTTCACAACTGTGGCAAGAAAAGTCGTAAAATCGGGCAAAGTTCACTTAACAAATTTCTCACTTAGCAACATAAATTTGGACTCAATTGTGGTCATATGTTGAGGACTATCTGTACTATCCTGATTGATACAGCCTTGCTCTGTAAGTGATGAGAGAGATGCTTCTTAAGATACATGCTACGTTTTTCGTATTTATGCATTATGGCTTGATTTGAAAAAGGCATTATTGTGCAATCTGAATAAGCCATTTTCTGACAAAAATGCAGACCTTACTCCATCTGTGCTGGCAGGTTACATTATCGTTCCTGGAAACCCTTGGAAGTAACATAACATAATAACAGAGTTGGAAGGGACCTTGGAGGTCTTCTAATCCAACCCCCTGCCCAGGCAGGAAAACCTACATCATTTCAGACAAATGGCTATCCAATTTTCTTAACAATTTCCAGTGGTGGAGCATTTACAACTTCTGCAGGCAAGTTGTTCCATTGATTAATTGTTCTGTCAGGAAATTTCTCCTTAGTTCTAAATTGCTTCTCTCCTTGATTAGTTTCCACTCATTGCTTCTTGTTCTACCCTCAGGTGCTTTGGAGAATAGTTTGACTCCCTCTTCTTTGTGGCAGCCCCTGAGATATTGGAACACTGCTATCATGTCTCCCCTAGTCCTTCTTTTCATTAAACTAGACATACCGAGTTCCTGCAACCGTTCTTCATATGTTTTAGCCTCCAGTCCCCTAATCAACTTTGTTGCTCTTCTCTGCACTCTTTCTAGAGTCTCAACATCTTTTTTACATCGTGGCGACCAAAACTGAATGTAGTATTCCAAGTGTGGCCTCACCAAGGCATTATAAAGTGGCACTAACACTTCACATGATCTTGATTCTATCCCTCTGTTTATGCAGCCCAGAACTGTGTTGGCTTCCCAGATCATTAGTTTGCTTTAATAGATAACAAGAGAATGAAACCCAAAGTTTATCTTTTCATGGATTATTGTGTCTGCCAATTATCTTTGTCATGTTTTTAGTGGTTTAGCTATATTTGCCTATTGTTGACAATTATTCAGAATAGTTGAGGTTTAGGATTTAGCTGACCGACGGGAGAAAAACGTTCCTAGGGGTCTACGTAATACCCTATCATAATAGTTGGTGTGCTGTCTTAATTTGTAAGGGGAGATGTTGGGTACTTGAGCTGCCAGCATTATATTTCAGCAGAAAGGCAAGGGTTTGGGGTTTTTTTGAGTCAATGTATCCTGGTGACGAGGGACGCGGTGGCTCAGTGCTAAGATGCTGAGCTTGTCGATCAAAAGGTCGACAGTTCAGTGGCTCGAATCCCTAGTGCTGTGTAATGGGGTGAGCTCCCGTTACTTGCCCCAGCTTCTGCTAACCTAGCAGTTCGAAAGCATGTACAAAATGCAAGTAGAAAAATAGGGACCACCTTTAGTGGGAAGGTAACAGCATTCCATACGCCTTTGGCGTTTAGTCATGCCGGCCACATGACCACGGAGACTTCTTCGGATAGTGCTGGCTCTTCAGCTTTGAAATGGAGATGAATACCGCCCCCTAGAGTCGGGAACGACTAGCACCTATGTGCGAGGGGAACCTTTACCTTTACCTATCCTGGTGACTGCCATTTCAGAAGTTTTCTTAGGAAAATTTTCAGAAGTGGTTTATCATTGCCTGCTTTCTAGGGCTGAGACAGAGTGACTGGCTCAAGATCACCCAATTGCCTTTATGTGGGATTCAGTGTCTTCTGATTTCCAGCCTGATGTATTTAGACCAGGGGTCTCCAATCTTGGTCCCTTTAAGACTTGTGGACTTCAACTCCCAGAGTCCCTCAGCAAAGCTGGCTGAGGAACTCTGGGAGTTGAAGTCCACAAGTCTTAAAGGGACCAAGATTGGAGACCCCTGCTTTAGACTATGCCAAAGTGGCTCACAAGGAGGCAAGTTACAGTTGTTAACTATATCAACTGAGACCAAATAAACCTCTCTTTTAGGGGTTCATCTTAGGAGAGGTTCATGCAGGGGTGAAATGCTACCGGTTTGCACTGGTTTGTGTGAACCGGTAGTGATAAAAGCTACTAGTTCGGGTGAACCGGTAGTTAAAAAAAAGCTACCAGTTCATCCAAACTGGTATTTCCGATTATCAGCTGTGCCGCGCGATTTATATTCTAAATTTAAATCTAAATCACACAGCACAACTCACTCATTCAGCTCACTAAATGAATGAAGTCCAGGACTACCTGTATTTTAAAGTGTATTGATTGTTTATTTTAGGGTGTGTTTTTTTGCGTGGGAAATAAACCTGCTGCATATATACAACTGAATCTTAAGTTTTTTATGATTAAGTTGTGTGTTGTCCATCTCAGCAATGTTATAATTCTTTATTAAGAAGTAATTTCTCTTTCTTAATTGTTCTCAATAATTTGGTTTGATAATAAAAAGTAGGTACGGAAGATAAGTAGAAAAACTTTACACAGAAGCAAGTAGTAGTTTTTGCTTCAAAAATATAGCACTTGTAGTGGTGATTATTTGTGTCACATTATTTCCACATTATCTTTGTTCTTGGGGACATCTAGCCTGACTTGGGCACAGCTCTGGCACAACCCCAGCAAATCTCAAAGTCACAAAAACTTCCATTTCAGATTACAAAAAAAAAACCAACCCCAAACCAAAACAAAAAAACACAACCCTTTCGAGAAGTTGTCTCTTTAGACTGAGAATGTTTTAAAGACCAAAACAGCAATAGCAGCAATGTTGCCTTTGTTCTGAGTGTGAACGATGCTATGAATCGAGACACTATTTCTTTTGTATTCAGGGATTTTAATATTATTAAGTGGCCTGCCCCGTGGAAAATAGTTAACGATCATGTACTGATTTGTAGGTCATGCCTATTGACAAAAGGGCGATCCCTTCAAAGGGCCGTAGCAGTGTGTTTAATGGAGTCACAAAAGTTCACGAAGGATGGCAGAGTATTTACGAAAGTGCCCTATAGGCACGTTAATTCCCTCTGAGGTACATTGTATTTTCGGTAGCCCTTGCAGGATGGAAAATTGATAATAAGGACTGCATTGTATCCTCCTTTCCCTTTAAGGCCCAAGTGCCCCCCCACTTTCCTCCCCATTGCTAAATGCATGCTTCTAATCATTGCATCTTTTAAACACCGGCTTCAGAGGGGTAGCAGTTGGTAGCAGACCTTATGATTCCCTATCATTAATGTGGAGTTGTGAAAGATATTAGTCCATTTCCACAAATATAGTATAAACATCTTCCAAGCATAAAGTGGGTTTGATGAGGTCTCATGAGACTTCGGGCTGTGTTTTTTTGGTTTGGTTAGGCTGTGTCTTTGCCGATGACACGCTGCATACTCAGAATTTCTCTTTCTTAATTGTTCTCAATAATTGTTCTCAATAACTCCTTTGATAATACAAATGTAGGTGTGGAAGATAAGTAGAGAAAGTTTATACAGAAGCAAGTAGTTGGTTTTGCTTCAAAAATATGATGTGGCAGTGATGATCATTATTTGCACCACATCATATTTTTCTTCCAGAAGCTCAAAGCATTTCTTTTTTGTTCCATTGATTGATTGATTGATTGATTTTGTCAATCATATATAAGATAACAGGTAAAAGTATAAACATAATTTGGATATATGAAACAAATAAGTAAAAAGGAATATTAGGACAGGGACGGTAGGCACGCAGGTGCACTTATGCATGCCCCTTACAGACCTCTTAGGAATGGGGTGAAGTCCAGCAGGGGGTTTCCCTCCATCTGATCCTTCTCTTCTTCTCTTCTATGTTCCTTCATCTCTTCTATGATCCCTTCCCACCATCTGATCCTTCTCTTCATCTCTTCTGTGTTCCTTTATCTCTTCTATGATCCCTTCCCACCATCTGATCCTTCTCTTCATCTCTTCTGTGTTCCTTCATCTCTTCTATGACGCTTCACCTCTTCTATCTTCCCTTCCCACCATCTGATCCTCATAGCAATTGTAAAAACTTAATAAGACCACAGATGGAATACTACTGTGTCCAGTTTTAATCACTACATTACAAAAAGATGTTGAAACTTTGGAAACTTTGGAAAAAATGCAAAAGAAGAGCAACTAAGACGATTAAAGGCCTGGAGACTAAAACGTAACAACAGAACGGTTGTAGGATTTGGGTATGGTTAGTCAAGAGAAAAGAAGAACTAGGGAGGATATGATAGCAGTATTCCAGTATTTGAGGGGCTGCCACAAAGAAGAAGGGGGGGGTGTCAACTTATTTTGCAGAGCACCAGGGTGCAGGACAAGAAACAGTGGAGGGAAACTAATCAAGGAGAGAAGCAGCCTGGAATTAAGGAGAAACTTCCTAACAGTGAGGACAATTAACCAGTGGAACAGAAGTTGCCTTCAGAAGTTGTAGGGACTTAATCACTGGAGGTTTTTAGAATAGAATAGAATAGAATAGAATTTTATTGGCCAAGTGTGATTGGACACACAAGGAATTTGTCTTGGTGCATATGCTCTCAGTGTACATAAAAGAAAAGATACGTTCATCAAGGTACAACATTTACAACACAATTGATGATCAATATATCAATATAAATCATAAGGATTGCCAGCAACAAGTTATAGTCATACAGTCATAAGTGGAAAGAGATTGGTGATGGGAACTATGAGACGATTAATAGTAGTGCAGATTCAGTAAATAGTCTGACAGTGTTGAGGGAATTATTTGTTTAGCAGAGTGATGGCCTTCGGGAAAAAACTGTTCTTGTGTCTAGTTGTTCTGGTGTGCAGTGCTCTATAGCGTCGTTTTGAGGGTAGGAGTTGAAACAGTTTATGTCCAGGATGCGAGGGATCTGCAAATATTTTCACGGCCCTCTTCTTGATTCGTGCAGTATACAGGTCCTCAATGGAAGGCAAGTTGGTAGCAATTATTTTTTCTGCAGTTCTAATTATCCTCTGAAGTCTGTGTTTTTCTTGTTGGGTTGCAGAACCGAACCAGACAGTTATAGAGGTGCAAATGACAGACTCAATAATTCCTCTGTAGAATTGGATCAGCAGCTCCTTGGGCAGTTTGAGCTTACTGAGTTGGCGCAGAAAGAACATTCTTTGTTGTCCTTTTTTAATGATGTTTTTGATGTTAGCTGTCCATTTGAGATCTTGCGATATGATAGAACCCAGAAATTTGAAGGTTTCTACTGTTGATACTATGTTGTCAAGTATTGTGAGAGGTGGAAGTATGGAAGGGTTTTTCCTAAAGTCTACCACCATTTCTACGGTTTTGAGTGTGTTCAGTTTTAAAAAGAGACTGGACAGCCACCTATCTGAAATGCTATAGGGTCTCCTGCTTGAGCAGGGGGTTGGACTAGAAGACCTCCAAGATCCCTTCCAGCTCTATTCTTATTGGACTGGGGATAATCCAAGGGATAATTGTGACTGTGTGATGGTGACAGTTTGAAAATTGGCTGATCTCCATCATCATTTAAACTTGACTCGCCCCGATTTTAATCTTAACTAATATGAGAGATTGAAATTCAGAAGGCAAAGAGGAACCAGAGTGAAAAAGATACATCAGGTAGGATATATCAAGGCCGTTCTAATCACGTGAAAAACGTGAAAGGACATTCAATTAAAAAAAGTTCTTGGAAGATTGGCTTTATATAACTAACTGCAGCAAAGTCATATGCACAAAGATGCACAAAGACTACAGAAACACAAATAATTTAACAGATTAACAGAGTTGGAAGGGACCTAATTGGTTATTTAGTCCAACCTCCCGCTCAAGCAGAAGACCCTATACCATTTCTGACAAATGGCAGTCCAATCTTTTCTTGAAAGTCTCAAATGATGAAGCTCCCACAACTTCGGAAGGCAACTTCTGTTCCACTGGTTGATTGTTCTCACTTTCAGAAAGTTCCCCCTCATTTCTAGGTTGAATCTCTCCTTGGTCAGTTTCCATCCATTATTCCTTGTCTGCCCTTCAGGTGCTCTGGAAAACAGCTTGGCCCCCTCCTCTTTGTGGCAGCCCCTCAAGTATTGGAACAGTTCTCTTCACTAGACTAGCCATGCCCAGTTCATGTAATCGTTCTTCATATGTTTTATTCTCCGGTCCCCTAATCATCCTGGTTGCTCTTCTCTGCACTTTTTCAAGTTTCTCAACATCTTTTTTATAGTGTGGTGACCAAAACTGGATGAAATACTCTGGGTGTGGTCTTATTAGGGCTTTATAGAGTGGTATTAGTACCTCACTTGACCTTGATTGTATCCCTCTGTTAATGCAATTTAGGATTGAGTTAGATTTTTAAGCTGCCATTGCACATTTTTGACTCATATTTAGCTGATTGTCCACTAAGACTCCAAGATCCCTCTCACAGTCACTGCTATTAAGCCTGGTTTCCCCCAGTTTATATGTGTGCATTTGGTTTTTCTTACCTAAGTGTAAGACTTTACTTTTCTCTACATTGAATTTCATTTTGTTAGATAGGGCCCAGTATTTAAGTCTGTCAAGATTTATTTTTATTTTATTTATTTATTTTGTCACAACATTATATATAAACACATATAATGAAAGAAAACAATAGGACAGGAACGGTAGGCACTTTTGTGCACTTATGCATGCCCCTTATAGTCCTCTTAGGAATGGGGTGAGGTCAATGGTAGAGAGTTTTTGGTTAAAGATTTTGGGAGTTTGAGAAGAGACCACAGAGTCAGGTAGTACATTCCAAGCATTAACAACTCTGTTACAGAAGTCATATTTTCTGCAATCAAGATTGAAGCGGTTAACATTAAGTTTGAATCTATTGTTTGCTCTTGTATTATTGCGATTGAAGCTGAAGTAGTCTTTAACAGGAAGGACATTGCAATAGATGATTCTATGAATTAAACACATTAATTCTATGAATTAAACACATGAATTAAACACAAACACCTGTCGGAGGCGGCGGAGTTCTAAGTTTTCTAATCCCAGGATTTCAAGTCTGGAGGTATAAGGTATTTTGTTGTTTACAGAGGAGTGGAGGACTCTTGTAAAATATTTCTGGACTTGTTCAATTGTATTAATGTCAGAGATGTGGTATGGGTTCATCAGGATCCATCTGGATCCTGAGCCTATCTTCTAGGATGTTAGCTATTCCTGCCAGCTTAGTATCATCTGCAAATTTGGTGAGTTCCCCTTCTATTCCCTCATCTAAGTCGTTTATAAAGACATTGAAGAGTATTGGGCCTAAAATGGAACTTTGTGGCACCCCACTGCTTACTTCCCTCCATGTAGATGTAGTTCCATTAAGGACTACTCGTTGAGTACTGTTTGTCAGCCAGTTGTGAATCCATCTGGTGGTGAAGCTATCTATCCCACTTTTTTCTAGCTTATGAAGAAATAGGTTGTGGTCTACTTGGTTGAATGCCTTGCTGAAGTCCAAGTATATTATGTCCACAGTATTTCGCTGGTCTACTAATTTAGTCACTATGTTGAAGAATGAGATAAGGTTGGTTTGGCATGATCTGTTTTTAACAAACCCGTGCTGACTGCTAGTTATTATTTTACTCATTTCTAGGTGTTGGCAGATCTGGGTTTTTATTATCTTTTCCAGTATCTTCCTGGGTATTCATGTTAGGCTGATTGGTCTGTAGTTTCCTGGGTCTGTTTTTGGAGAAATGAATTTGTGAAGATGACTGAGTTTGCAAAAATGGCTATATTGAGGAGAGAACTACCATTATTTTTAAATCATTGTGGAAAATGAATGAATTCTTCCTTATCAATATTGTACTCTGTACATTGTAAAACACCAGAGCGACTATTTTTCATTTAAATGTAACCAAGATAGGAAGTTAATCCATCTCTTTCAAGGTGTCTTGAAGAGAATCAGTACTTAGATAAATAAGTTTTTCAATGAGAATGAAATTTGCCTGCAGAAAATTAGCAGGTAGCAATTTTGCTCCTTGTAAGAGAACAGTCTTGATCTGAAAAATGCCACATAAGATACAGTCAATCTTCTTCAAGGTGCCAATTTTCACCATTCTTATGATAGTCGTGTTACTAAATCACAGTTGATTCAGGGAGCAAGTCATAACTTCTCCCAATTTTTCCTTTGGGTCTTTTCTTCCATTTCCTTTATTGAGTGTGACAAATAGACAAGAAATTAGATAGAGAGGAATAGCTTTACTTCTCAATATATGGCCAATTTCCAGGCAACCTTAGAAAAGGTTTTGGCATAGTTAATCCATTATGAAAAAGAAATATTGAAGCCTTTCATACATGAACTCTGTAATAATACTAATTAAAGCTTATAGCGAAAAACAGACACAATCGATAAAAAAGCTACAAGTAGCACAAAGAGCCACAGAAAGATACATGCTTGGCATCACAAGGCTAGGTAGAAAGACCTGCACATGGATTAGAAAACAAACGAAAATGTACAATACCATCAAGAGTAAAAGAATTGATATGGAAATGGGCTGGTCCCATAACAAGAGCAGCTGATGGCAAATGGACAAAGGCAGTTACGGAATGGATCCTACTTGATAAAAAGCATCCACAAAAGATGATGGATTGATTGACACCAGCAAGTATTGCGGGCTCAACTGGCAAAGGAAAGCTCAAGACCGTATTGGTTGGAAACATGCGGAAGAGGCAGGGGTGGGCTGCCGGGGGTTTGCAGGGGTTCGGGAGAACCTCTAGCTAAGATTCTACGCAGTTCAGACAAACCCCAAATCCCACTCTTGGCTGGCCCCGCCCTGCCCACTCCTCCCCTCCCAGGAGTCCCGGTGCGGCCTGTTTTGGATGCAGGTAAGTGCAGGGCACGTGCAGAGGCTTGGGGAGGGTGAAAAACAGGCCTTCTGAAAGTTCAGGAACTTCCAGAGGGCCTCCAGAGCCTGGGGAGGCCGTGTTTGCCCTCCTGGAGGCTTGAGGAAAGCCTCCGGAGCCCGGGGAAGGCAAAAACTCTCCCTGCACCGTGGTTCAGGAGGCCGACTAGGCCGCGCCATGGCCATGCACACCCAGCAACCGGGCAGAGAACCCCTTGCTGAAATTTTTGAAGCCCACCCCTGGGAAGAGGCTTCATTCCTCAGTGGATAAAACAATGGCTAGAATGATGATGATGATGATGATGATGGTGATGAATCCATTATGATAAAGGAATACAGAAGCATTTTTTTTTAATTCGCATTTATACCCCGCCCTTCTCCGAAGACTCAGGGCGGCTTACACTATGTTAGCAATAGTCTTCATCCTATTTGTATATTTATATACAAAGTCAATTTATTGCCCCCAACAATCTGGGTACTCATTTTACCTACCTTATAAAGGATGGAAGGCTGAGTCAACCTTGGGCCTGGTGGGACTAGAACCTGCAGTAATTGCAGGCAGCTGTGTTAATAACAGACTGCATTAATCTGTTGAGCCACAAGAGGCCCATTCATACATGAATCCTGTAATAATGCTAATAAAAGCTTATATCTTTTCTCTTCTCTTCTCTTCTCTTCTCTTCTCTTCTCTTCTCTTCTCTTCTCTTCTCTTCTCTTCTGTAATGTACATCGAGAGCATATGCACCAAAGACAAATTCCTTGTGTGTCCAATCACACTTGGCCAATAAAAAATTCTATTCTATTTGTGCTGAGCTAGGGTTCATTTGGAGTAATACAGCCTAGCTATTCACCAAGGCATTCAACATCCAATATAAAGCTCCACACTAATGGAATTTACTGCAGATCCAAGATTCTGAACAGCTAACAGTATCTACGGTATTATTAGCAATCACAGAGATCTTAGCCATTTGATTTTTTTCTTGATGGAGGACCCAATGCTTTGTAGTCCAGTGATTTTCCCCCCTCCCACCTCAACCATTAAGGTTATTTCCTCTGGAGGAAATAGGAATAAGCATTACCTAGCATAGCTGGCCAATTATAGGAAAGGCTGCTGCTCATTTGGACCCCCCGGGGTGAAACTGTAGGATAGAGGAAATCATTTTAAACCGATAACTCAATAAAGCCCAATCACTATGATAATTGAAACAAGTTCCCCTTCGTAGCTACTTTCATCACAGTTTTAAACAAAGCTTGTTTTGTGTGTGTGTGTTTTCTATTGGGGAGAATAAGATGTAATATTTAAAATTAGCTCATGGATTCAAGGATATGGAATACTATTAGGACAAAACGACCCAAAAAAATAAAAATAAAAACAAAACTCCCCCACAACTCACAGAAATACTTGAGAGAATGTATATGAATGAGCTTGATCTGCATTTACCGGATGAATAAATGAATAGGAGCTTATTCTTCCTCTGGCTTTTACATTTCTTCAGTGACATTCTTAGCTAGAAATGAATGTATATAATCGTATAAAATAAAACGTATAAAATAATTTTTTTTAGCAAGGGGTTCTCTGCCCGGTGGCTGGGTGGGTATGGCCATGGTGGGTGTGGCTTAGTCGGCCTCCTGCACCATGTTGGTGTGTGTATGTGTTGCCCTCCCAGGGCTCCACAGGCTTCCTCCGAGCCTCTGGGAGGGCAAAAACGGCCTCCCCAGGCTCTGGAGGCGTTCCTGAACTTTCGGTAGGCCTGTTTTTTGCCCTCCAGAGCCTCTGCATGCACCCTGCACCTAGGTAAAGGTAAAGGTTCCCCTCGCACATATGTGCTAGTCATTCCCAACTCTAGGGGGTGGTGTTCATTTCCGTTTCAAAGCCGAAGAGCCAGCACTGTCCAAAGACATCTCTGTGGTCATATGGCCGGCATGACTCAATGCCAAAGGCGCAAGGAACGCTGTTACCTTCCCACCAAAGGTTGTCCCTATTTTTCTACTTGCATTTTTACGTGCTTTCAAACTGCTAGGTTGGCAGAAGCTGGGACAAGTAACGGGAGCTCACCCCGTTACACGGCACTAGGGATTCAAACCGCTGAACTGCTGACCTTTCGATTGACAAGCTCAGAATCTTACCCACTAAGCCACCACATCCTGCACTTACCTGCATCCAAAACGGGCTGCATGGGGACTCCTGGGAGGGGAGGTGTGAGGTGCGCGTGGCCAGCCAGGAGTGGGATTTGGGTGGTTCTCCAAACTGCACAAAATCTTAGCTAGAGGTTCTCCCGAACCCCTGCGAACGCCCGGCATCCCACCCCTGTATATAATTCTAAATTGTTACAGCTTCAGAAATGCTGCATTTTGTAATTTTGGTGGGACAAATTAATATAGAAACAGTAGGGAAAAGAATTGTGGATGAATGGGCATAACAGTGACACAAATTCAAGTCAACTGATTGTTCTGTTTCTGCCATATACGGCTTTCCCTTCTGAACCAGGAACACGAGTATCAAAGCATGTTCCTGTTATAATGTTAGCATTTGCGAAGATTGTGGTTGTACCATGTTTAAGATGTTCCAGCCAGATAATCTGAGAATTGGGCCGTAGTGTATATACAGTTTAGTCTGGTACTTTAAGCCCACCCACACTTAAAATCAAGCCCTTGTATTCATTCTTTTGCATTTCTAAAATTTGCTCCTCTCCTAAAAGTGTTGCAATTGATGGACAGTCAAGACAACTAATAGATTATTCAATAGAGCTTCCAGAAAGAATTCATATGTGGAATGGAAATCCTGGAGGCAAAATTGCAAGCTCAAGAGGGAGACATTCCCACTGGACATAAAATGAGTCTTACATGAAGACTGTCCAATTTGCATCATGCCAATGAAGTTCATATGAGCCTTTATCTGTATATGATGGTATACAGCTGGACCTTAACTTACAACCGTTCATTTATTTCACATTCAAAGTTACAACAGCTCTGAAAAAGTGGCTTGTGACTGCTACTTAGAGTTATGACCAGGGGTGAAATCTAAATTTTCTGCTACCGGATCTGTGGGCGTGGCTTGGTGGGCGTGGTTTTGTGGGGGGGGGTCATGTGACTGGATGGGCGTGGCTATGTGACTGGGGGATCAAACTCACTAGCTATGTCCTGCTGGAGCAGGGTTCGACTAGATGACCTCCAGGTCCCTTCCAGCCCTGGATTATCCTCTGAAATTGCATCTAGCGCCAGGTTTGTACTCCTTCCTTCCTCTCCTGCTTCCTTCCTTCCTTGCCTTCTTTCTTTCTTTCTTTCTTTCTTTCTTTCTTTCTTTCTTTCTTTCTTTCTTTCTTTCTTTCTTTTTCTTTCTCTCTCTCTCTCTCTCTCTCTCTCTCTCTCTCTCTCTCTCTCTCAAAAACAACCCCCCCACAGCCTGTTTTTCCTCCCAGCAGGCTTCCCTGATAGCCAAACCAAAAAAAAAGGGGGGGGAGTCTATTTTTCCTCCCAGCAGGCTTCAGGGAAACTTCAGGGAAGCCTGCTGAAAGGAAAAACCGCCTCCAGCCTCCTGTTTTTTGGTCTGGCTAGCAGAGCCTGCTGGGAGAAAAAACGGACTCTCCCCCAACCCCCGTCTTTTGGCTAGCACCCAGCTGAGCTGTGCAATCATCAGAGGCTTTTTTTAAACTTTTAAAAGCATTTTTTCGGCCGAAGAAAAAATGCTTTTAAAAGTAAAAAAACCCGCCACCTCTGATGATCACATGGCTGAGCTGGGGCGGGCAGGGATTTTTGCTACCGGTTCTCCGAACCACCCGCCGCCATTGCTACCGGATCAGGTGATTCGGTTCGAACCGGGAGCATTTCACCTCTGGTTATGATTATTGCAGCATCTTAACGGTCATGTGATTAAAATTTGGGCCCTTGGCAAGTAATGCTAATGATTCCTGTAGTCTGCAATTGGGAAGAACGCTTTTCGAATGATAAATCATACGAACAGATTTCCAAAGAAGGAAAAAATTGCAGACTGCAGGAACCAGGAACACTACTCAGGTGACCCTGAGGACACAGACAAACCTCCAAGTGCTTCAAGGACCCTCTAAAAGGATACCAATGACCAGCTGTCTGCAAGGAATATAAATCCTTCCATTCCCCACCATCCAGTCAGAGTTGAAGAAGCTTCTTGGATGAGAAGTGAAACATCTTCAAAGAAAAAACAAAACAAGAAAGTCACTTGCCTCTTAAAAAAAGCACCTTTGGGATTGTTGTAGACTACTTGTGTATAGAAGTATCTTGACCGACACGGTACTTTTCAAATGAGGTGGACTTCAGTTCCCATAATTCCATTGATTTAGCATGGGATGTGTATGCCAAGGTCATAGGCAAATAAACCTGCGACTCTTTTTGTTCCTGGTTATGTTTACTTCCTGATTTCTGCTTTAGTGCCTGAATCAAGCATGCCTTAGCAGTGAGATGTCCTTTCATTATTGCTTTTTGGAAAAACAGAAGTATTCTTGAAGCTTCTCTGACAGCTAATTTGGAGTACAAATGGGTAGAAAATAATGGCGCCCGGTGCCAAGATGAAAGAAATAATAATAATAATAATAATAATAATAATAATAATAATAATAATAATAATAATAATAATAATAATAATAATTTAATTTTTATACCGCCCTTCTCCCGAAGGACTCAGGGCGGTGAACAGGCATATATTACAATAAAAACACTCTTTAAAAAACTTATTCAATATGGCCTAAAATTTAAAATACAATACAAAATATAAAATAAACCCCAATAAAATCCATATATAAAAAACCCTATTTAAGCCAGTCCTGCTCGGAAGAATAGATACGTCTTCAGCTCGCGGCGAAAGGTCTGGAGGTCAGGAAGTTGTCGAAGTCCTGGGGGAAGCTCAACCATTGCTACCAACCTGCCTTCCATTGAGGACCTGTATACTGCACGAATCAAGAAGATGGCCGTGAAAATATTTACAGACCCCTCACATCCTGGACATAAACTGTTTCAACTCCTACCGTCAAAACGACGCTATAGAGCACTGCACACCAGAACAACTAGACACAAAAACAGTTTTTTTCCTGAACTGCCATCACTCTGCTAAACAAATAATTCCCTCAACACTGTCAAACTATTCACTAAGTCTGCACTACTATTAATCTTCCCATCGTTTTCATCACCAATCTCTTTCCACTTATGACTGTATGACTATAACTTGTTGCTGGCAATCCTTATGATTTATATTGATATATTGATCATCAATTGTGTTGTAAATGTTGTACCTTGATGAACGTATCTTTTCTTTTATGTACACTGAGAGCATATGCACCAAGACAAATTCCTTGTGTGTCCAATCACACTTGGCCAATAAAATTCTATTCTATTCTATTCTATTCTATTCTCTGCTAAACAAATAATTCCCTCAACACTGTCAAACTATTCACTAAGTCTGCACTACTATTAATCTTCCCATCGTTTTCATCACCAATCTCTTTCCACTTATGACTGTATGACTAACTTTTTGTTGCTATCATTAAGGGCTAAATTGCAACATATGACCATCATTTGTATTGTTAATGTTAATTGTTGTCCCGTGATGAAGATATCTTTTCTTTTATGTACACTGAGAACATATGCACCAAGACAAATTCCTTGTGTGTCCAAACACCCTTTGCCAATAAATTCTATTCTATTCTAGTCTAGTCTAGTCTAAAAGAATGGAAAGCACACAATTTTAATTTTGTTATTGTTATTAATAACAAAAAAAGAGAAAAAAGCAAAACACAAAGATAAAAAGTGATGGAGATGCATCCATTATCAAAGAGAAGAAACAAACCCAAAAAGTGCTTTAACAAAAAAGTGAAAGAAACACGACAAAAAGGGGGAAAATGTTACAGAATGGAAATTAAGTTAATACTTAATTTTTTTTAAAAACCATTCCATCAGAGGCAAAACGAAAACAATCCAAAATCAAGGCTGATTTTTTTTTTCACAGCTGGATAAGATTTATCATAGTTTTCCCATTTTTCTTTTGTACATGTGTTACATTCTATTTTGATAGCTCAAGGTGGCTGCCACAAAGAAGAGGGAGACAACCTATTCTCTAAAGCACCTGAGGGCAAGACAAAAAGTAATGGATGGAATTGTATCAAAGAGAGATTCAACCTAGAATTAAGAAAAATGTTCTGACAGTGAGAACCATTAATCAATGGAACAATTTGCCTCCAGAGATTGTGGGTGCTTCCGCACTGGTGGTTTTTCAGAAGAGATTTGACAACCATTTGTCTGAAATAGATTCAAACTTAATAACTTAATAACTTCAATAGATTCAAACTTAATGTTAATCACTTCAATCTTGATTGCAGAAAATATGATTTTTGTAACAGAGTTGTTAACGCTTGGAACACACTGCCTGACTCTTCTCAAACTCCCAAAAGCTTTAACCAAAAACTGTCTACCATTGACCTCACCCCATTCCTATGAGAACTATAAGGGGTGTACATAAGAGCACAAAAGTGCCTACCGTCCCTGTCCTAATATTTCCTTTCATTATATCAAATTAATACAATTATTACATACTTTTGCTCATATATATGCTTATATGATATTTTGCCGATTTATGTTGATGCTTGTATATGCTGTTGTGACACAATAAAAAAAATGTTATAGGGTTTCCTGCCTGAGCAGGGAGTTGAACTAGAAGATCTCCAAGGTCCTTTCCAACTCTATTCTGTATTCTGTATGGTCTTCAATTTCATCCACACAACAGCTACCCAATTTTGAACTACATACTATAGAATATAGACAATCTTTTAAACTTTATCGCCTTTCCCCACAATTACCACACATCATGCATGTATTCTTAGAGCTAAACAGCTTTCATGTTACTTGCTTGATAGCAAGAAAATTATACTTGCTTGGTAGCAAGAAAATAAAATTGGTTCTGCAACCCAACAAGACAGACACAGACTTCAGGGGATAATTAGAATTGTAGAAAAAACTACCAACCTGCCTTCCATTGAGGACCTGTATACTGCATGAGTCAAAAAAGGGCTGTGAAAATATTTACAGACCCCTCACATCCTGGACATAAACTGTTTCAACTCCTACCCTCAAAATGACACTATAGAGCATTGCATACCAGAACAACTAGACACAAGAACAGTTTTTTCCCGAACGCCATCACTCTGCTAAACAAATAATTCCCTCAACACTGTCAAACTATTCACTAAATCTACACTACTATTAATCTTCTCATCATTTCCATCACCCATCTCCTTCCGCTTATGACTATATGACTGTAACATTGTTGCTGGTATTCTTACAATTTATATTAACTGTTTCCTAATATGATTTGATTGCTTATTTGTTCCCTATGACTATCGTTAAGTGTTGTACCTTATGATTCTTGACTAATGTATATTTTCTTTTATGTACACTGAGAGCATCTGCACCAAGACAAATTCCTTGTGTGTCCAATCACACTTCGCCAATAAAGAATTCTATTCTATTCTATTCTATTCTATTCTATTCTATTCTATTCTATTCTATTCTATTCTATTCTATTTTCTATTCCATTCCGTTCCGTTCCGTTCCGTTCCGTTCCATTCCATTCCATTTTCTATTCTATTCTATTCTATTCTATTCTATTCTATTCTATTCTATTTTCTATTCCATTCCGTTCCGTTCCATTCCGTTCCGTTCCGTTCCGTTCCATTCCATTCCATTCCGTTCCGTTCCATTTTCTATTCTATTCTATTCTATTCTATTCTATTCTATTCTATTCTATTCTATTCTATTCTATCGCCCCCTTTGAGCTTATATACATTTGAAAGATCAGTGAGATGTATGGATTATTCAGTTAATGCAAAGAATCTCCAGAGCCCATATAGCGAGGGATACTGTATATTGAGTGTACGGAATTCTTTAATCAATCTGGGGCCAATTGTGTTTCCAAAGATAAACCTAAAAGTCAGGTGTGCTTCCTGAATTGTCTTCTCCTTAGTCAGATCATGCCAATACGTCCTGAACATAACACATTAACTTATCCAAGTTGGCTTTTAAAAGACAGTTTGATGTAATGGTTAATAGAATAGAATAGAATAGAATTTTTTATTGGCCAAGTGTGATTGGACACACAAGGATTTTGTCTTGGTGCATATGCTCTCAGTGTACATAAAAGAAAAGATACGTTCATCAAGGTACAACATTTACAACACAATTGATGGTCAATATATCAATATAAATCATAAGGATTGCCAGCAACAAAGTTATAGTCATACAGTCATAAGTGGAAAGAGATTGGTGATGGGAACGATGAGAAGATTAATAGTAGTGCATATTTAGGAAATAGTTTGTCAGTGTTGAGGGAATTATTTGTTTAGCAGAGTGATGGCCTTCGGGAAAAAACTGTTCTTGTGTCTAGTTGTTCTGGTGTGCAGTGCTCTATAGCATCATTTTGAGGGTAGGAGTTGAAATAGTTTATGTCCTGGATGTGAGGGATCTGTAAATATTTTCACGGCCCTCTTCTTGATTCGTGCAGCATACAGGTCCTCAATGGAAGGCAGGTTGGTAGCAATTATTTTTTCTGCAGTTCTAATTATCCTCTGAAGTCTGTGTTTTTCTTGTTGGGTTGCAGAACCGAACCAGACAGTTATAGAGGTACAAATGACAGACTCAATAATTCCTCTGTAGAACTGAATCAGCAGCTCCTTGGGCAGTTTGAGCTTACTGAGTTGGCGCAGAAAGAACATTAGTTAAGTTAAGGTGGTAGTTAAGGTGGTAGCCTAGAAATCAGGAGACCCTATTAGTTCTAGGGTTCCCTCAGGTATGAAAGCTAGCTTGGTGACTTTGGGACAGGCCCTCTCATCCACTTTATTTTACTACATTGTTATGAGGGAAGGAGGAAGCAGGAGCATTAAATACGAGTGGTGCCTTGGCTTGACCAAATAGAAGAAGAAGAAGAAGAAGAGGAAGAGGAAGAGGAAGAAGAAGAAGAAGAAGAAGAAGAAGAAGAAGAAGAAGAAGAAGAAGAAGAAGAAGAAGAAGATCGTTAAAGCAGAGATATCCAACCTTGGCAACTTTAAGACTTGTGGACTTCAATTCCCAGAATTCCTCAACCAGCTTTCATGCCTGAAAGTTGCCAAGATTGGACACTCCTGCTTTAGCCTATTGGAAAAATCATGCCATAGCATACCAAGGGAGTAGTGAAGTAGCTTAAGCAGAGGCATATGCCAAATGGGCCCTAACTCCTAATCTTGCTGCTAATTATGTGAAAAACTTCTTTATGGACCTGGACCAGATAGTGCAGGATGGTAGATCAAACTATCTTTCTGTGTTGGAAATTCTGTAGTCTTAGAAGAGCTGTAGCACATAGGCTTATATACCACTTCATAGTGCTTTATAGCACACTCTGAGCGGTTTACAATGTCAGCATATTGCACTCTCCCCCCCCCCCGCCATCTGTGTCTTCATCTTACTGGTCTCGGAAGGATGGGAAGGCTGAGTCAACCTTAAACCTATCAAGATCGAACTCCAGGCTGTGGGCAGAGTTAGCCTGCAGTACTGCATTCTAATCATTGCGCCACCAGGGCTTCAAGGCCCAAGATTCTGGGGGGAAAAAACCACCACATTTAACAGTGCAATTTGACTTGAAGACCAGGAAGGATCAAAAGGATCAAAAAGGCCAGGAAGGATCAAAATGGGCCTCTGGTGGCTCAACAGGCTAATGCAGCCTGTTATTAATAGCAACTGCTTGCAATATTGCAGGTTCAAGTCCCACCAGGCCCAAGGTTGACTCAGCCTTCCATCCTTTATAAGGTAGGTAAAATGAGGACCCAGATTGTTGTGGGGCAATAAGTTGACTTTGTATATAGTATACAAAATGGATGAAGACTATTGCCTGACATAGTGTAAGCCGCCCTGAGTCTTTGGAGAAGGGCGGGATATAAATGCAAATAAAATAAAATAAAAAAATAAAAATAAATAAAAAGACCCAGAAAGCAAAAACTGGTGCTGGTTTGCATATTTGCTTAATCAATTTAAAGAATTAAAATATGTTGCACAGACTTTTGCTTAAGGTCATTGTGCAGACAATTACCCATGGTCATTTGATGTTGACAGCAATCTTACATCACTGTATGAAAAACTAAATGTCACTTTCTCTAATCAGGTTTTTGTTTGTTTGTTTGTTCTTCTTTGCAATAAATTGATCCCTATTTCAAAAAGCCACCGGGGATGTGTAAGAAATTTTAGAGCTTCTGTTGAGAGTTCTTCTGTCCACCCAGCAAAGGGACTATTAGTATCTTCAAAAAACAATACAGACTTGAACCGAGATCTGATTTCTAGACAGGAAGTATAAACAATGACTTGAAAGGTATGTATATAGACCTTTCGGACTGATTTAGTGGTACCTTTCTAGAATCTGTCATGCGTGCCACATTGACCTCACAAACTTAATTACTGTAAGATGGAAGAGAAAGAAAATAAGCCTCCCAGCCCACTGACATGGACATCAAAGGACAGGTTATGGAAGGATAAGCAGATCAACTGGAGAAAAGCCATCCCCTCCCCCAATTCAAGATTTGTAGAGATCTTACACCTGGAGAACAATATAGACCTTGAATATGTTGAAGCAGAAGGTCCCAGGAGAGAAATTTTGATTATTCTCCATCTTTTACTTTTTTTTTTTTTTGGTAGAAGAAAAAAAAAAATACAGGTCACTCAGTGGCATAGGTCTTTGCTTTGAATACTTGAGGAAAACAGTCCCAAAGTCTCCAGTAACAGAACTAGGAAGGCCTAAGTTGAGTAATGAAATGGATTGGATCAATGGTGATTTTTTTTAAATTACTAGTTCTGTGGGCAGGGTTTGATGGGTGTGCCAGGGGAAGGATACTGCAAAACCTCCATTCCCAGCCCACTCTGGGACCAGCCAGAGATGGCGTTTGCCGGTTCTCCACTACTGGTTCTCCAGAACCTGTCAGAACCTGTTGGGTTTCACCCCTGGATTGGATGCTTAAAATTTTGCCCATCACCAACCTTTTAAAATAATTGCATTTTGAAAATTGAAGGAAGCATGAAATATTCAGAAAATATTTTTTAGTTTTTATCCATCTTTATCCAACCATTTCTAACACGTGGGCTGTCAGACATATAATTATTTGAATGTAGTCTAGTTAAAGGTAGGGAAGGATGGTTTAGAACAGGGGTGTAAAACCTGATTTCATTGAGGGCTGCATTGGAGTTGTGTTTGACCTCGGAGGCGGGATAGGTGTGGCCAGGGTAGGCATGGCCAGCTTGATGGCACTTGTGTTGGGGACGTCTGTTGTGAATCAAGTGCTCTGCCAGTGAAAACGGTTTTTCAGCTGCAACTGTTGTGGCCCAGGCCCAAGTAGGTAGTAATAAACTTAGTCCGTGAAAAAACAAACTTTATTCGAACAGCTGGGAATTACTTCATTCCCAGTGTCGTTCAACTCGAAGCAACACAAATTCCTCAGTTATCTCACAAACCTTAGCCCAATTAGGCAAACTGCCAAAGGCCCTTCCTGGCAAATGTCCAGAAACCCCAAAAACAAAGACGTACATGAAGCAGAGGACGCAGCTACAATGTTGTTTTCTGGCAAACCTGAAAAACCAGTGCTGGTCTGTTTTAAGCCTTATGGGAGGGGCCAATCATCTCTTAGCCTTATTCCTGAGTTGTCCTCTCTGCTTGAGCTGCTCTTGCCTTCTGGCAGCTCTTCTCATGTGTGCATTAGGAACAGGTTCCTCCTGTTCCTCTGCCTCACTACTATCAGTCTCTGGAGGCTCTAGAGTCTGCACCTCACTTCCGATGGCCCTGGTCTCACCTCAGCCTCATCGCTGTCCAATTCCGTTGCCAGTTCTGTAGGCTTTTGACAGACCACAACAGCAACGGCCTCTTGCTGCCCTCTGCCAGTGAAAATGGAGATCCATTTTTGCTGGCAGAGGCATCATGGGCCGGTCCTTTGCTGTTTCTAGGGCGGCCCTGCGGGTCAGATCTAAGCACCCTGCAGGCCAGATCCAGCCCCCGGGCCTTGAGTTTGACACCCCTGGTCTAGAACACAAATAGCCCACCAAATAAAAGTGTGCCTAAATTTTCTTCCATTTAAATTTGAACGATTTACAATTAAATCCAAATAACTACTGTCGGTGGCTAGTTAGGATGTGTTTGTGTCTGCATGAAACATCTTAGAATGGACAATACATTTCCCCCCCCCCCTTCCTTGTAGCATTCTTGAAAGTTTGCTGACACTACCAGCCACATTTCTTCCAGCACAACTTTTGTTTTTCCCCCTAGGGAAGAAGAAGGAAAACTGATGTCTTATTCTCCGGGCAGCTATTTTTTTGCTATTTCGTTCCTGCTTGATAATGCCAGGAATCAAAGCACATCTTGAGAACAGTAAGGCTTTTCATCGTGGCCTTTTATCCCTGCACGGCAAGTCACCACATCAGCTGAGAAATGAATTTCTAATAAAGGCTGGCTTGGAATCAGTGAATTCTCTCAAAAAAGCCTTGCGGAGTGTGCCCAGTTTTCTGCGGAGCGTATAACACTGAAACAGGCTTCATCTATTTGAACATCTCTAACCTCAGTGAACCTTCAAGTGGAATGCTGACATTGAGTGGCTCTCAGAAATGCTAAACCCAACCACTGGGAGGAATTTTCTTCTATATACCCCAAAGTATAAGGCAATCCTATTATTTGTACAAGCTGTGCACAAATTGAAAATTCACCCATGCTTTAAAAGCCTTCTGGGGCTTTTCCTAAAATTGCCGCCAAAGAAAGATTTTAAATGTGATGGCAGGGAGAAAAAAAAAAAAAGACAGGGAATAAAATAGTAGAGTTGTGTAAATCCCACGGAAGAGGTTTTTGGGTTAGGTGCATCCAGTGTGGGATTCATATAATTTAACAACCGGTTCTCTGCCCTAATAACCAGCTGGGTAGGTGTGGCTCAGTGGTCATGTGACCATGTGGGCATGGCCAAGTCAACGTCACTCACGTCGATGGGCGCTTTGCCTTGGCTGTTACAATGTAGTAAGGATTAAGCAGAGAGGCAGTTTCTGTAAGCAGGGCAATAAAGATTAGGCTAGAAACAACACCAGAATGTTTCCTTCCTGCCTTCCTTACAGGATTAGCCCTGTAAAGTGGGGGAAAAAAAACAAAATAAGATTTTTTCCAACAACCGGTTCTCCAAACTTCTTTGAAAGTTAACCACCGGTTCTTCCGAATAGGTACGAACTGGCTGAATCCTACCCCGGGTGCGTCTCTTTCAAAGTAGTTGTGTCTTTTTTTCTGAGTTTGTTGACCTACTTTGGAATCTGATGGCAGCCATCTTGAAATAAAGCGATGTATACTTCAGCGGCACTTATTTTTTTGGATGCAGAGAAAGCCTTTGATCGATTGCATTGGGATTTTTTATTTAAATTAATAGAGAAAATGCAATTTGGAGACTGTTTTATTAGAATAATTAAAGCGATTTATGGAGAGCAAACAGCACAGATTATAGTAAATGGTAGTTTGACAGAAGTTATTAAGATTGCGAAAGGAACAAGACAGGGATGTCCCTTATCACCATTATTGTTTGTTTTGACTCTGGAACCATTATTAGATAAAATACGAGAATTAATGAAAATAGAGGGAATTAAGATTAGACAATATGAGTACAAAGTTAGAGCTTTTGCAGATGATGTAGTGGTTACGTTAATGAATCCTATAAATTCAAGTAGATTTTTGTTGGAAGTAATTGATAAATATGGAAAGGTATCAGGATTTAAAATAAATCAGAATAAAACAAAAGTGATAATTAAAAATATGTCTATACAACAGAAACAAAAACTAGAGGAAATGACAGGATTTGAGGTAGTAAAAAAGGTTAAATATTTAGGGGTCTATATTAGCTCATCGAACAAGAAACTTTATAAGAATAATTATGACTTGCTATGGCAAAAAGTTCAGAATGATATGAGTGGCTGGAAGAAATTGCAGTTATCCCTATTGGGAAGGATTGCGGCTATTAAAATGAATGTGTTACCTAGATTTTTGTTTCTGTTCCAGATGATACCTATAATTAAAAAGGATAAAAATTTGGAAGATTGGCAGAGTGGGATTAATAAATTTATATGGCAGGGTAAAAAGGCGAGGGTTAAAATGAAAATAATACAGGATTCACGGGAAAGAGGTGGTTTAAGAATGCCTAACTTTAAACTATATTATGAAGCAGTAACCCTTTCAGTAATAAGTGACTGGTTTAACTTAACAGAGGAAAGAATTTTGAATATAGAAGGTTATGACTTGTTATATGGATGGCATGCGTACTTATTTTATGGAAAAAAGTGGATAGGGCTTTTAAGAATCATGTGTTGAGAAGTGCTCTTTTTGGTCTGGAATAAATATTCCTATAAATTAGATTACAAGATTCCTATATGGGCGAGCCCTAGACATGCAATAGAGAATATAAATATAGAACAGAAACAGGAAATGATTACATATAAAGAACTTTTGTATGCTGAAGGAGGTAGATTGCAATTAAAATCATTACAGGTATTAAATGAAGAAGGGAGGAATTATACTTGGTTTCAATATGGGCAAATAAGTGCTAGATGGAAAGAAGATCAAAAATTGGTATAATGCAAAGGAGGAAAATTTAATAAAGCAAATTAGAAATCAGACCCAGGAGCATATAAAGAGATTGTATAATGTGTTGCTTGAAATAGATTCGGAAAAGGATTTGGTAAAGGATTGTATGATAAAATGGGCACAGAATATTCAGGAACCAATAATGTTGGAAACATGGGAGAAAATTTGGGTTAGAAATGTTAAGTTTACACAAGCACAAGGGAAAATTTTTATAAAATGTTTTATAGATGGCACTTAGATCCCAAAAAATTATCATGTATGTATCCTAATATCCAAGCGAAATGTTGGAGGTGTGATTGTGATGATGCTACATATTTTCATATTTGGTGGACTTGCAAGAAAATTAAGGTCTTTTGGATAAGAATTTGGTGGATTATTCAAAATGTACTGAAGAAGAAGATAAAGTTCCTGCCACAATTTTTCCTTTTGGGAATTATAATGGATTGTACAGGGATTGAGACTAAATTGATTTTGAACTTAATAACAGCAGCAAGACTGTTGATTGGACAATACTGGAAGAAAGAAGAGATACCTACAATAGAAGAATGGATATTGAAAGTTATTAATTTGGCTGAGATGGCTAAAATCTCAGCGTTTTTAAAAGACAATACGCAGGAAAGATATTTAATTGAATGGAAAAAATGGATTGATTATCTACAAAACAGATATCAGATTAAGAAATATCAGATTGCCTTTGAATAATTAGAAAGTTATTTTATGTAATGGGGAGGGGGTTGGGAGACGAAAAGCTTTGGATGTGGTTATTTGGATTGGACTTTACCTTGTGATTGACCCGGGAAGCCGGGGGGTGGGGGAGGGAGGGGGGTGTTTTGTTTTTTTTTGGGAGGGAGGGGGAAAAAAGTTTTTGTTTTTTTAAAACTCTTTCAATAAAAAAAAAAAAAAGAAATAAAGCGATGTGGTATGTGGGCCTACGTGAAGCACAGTGGTGGGTTGCGCCCGGTTCGGACTGGTTCTATAGAACCGGTAGTTAACCGGTGGGAGGCTCCGCCCACTGACCCGAACGTCATCAAAAGTGATCTGCGCATACGGGCACGATGAGAACCAGTAGTGAAAGTAAGTAGAACCCACCTCTGGCGAAGCAGCCATAGAAGTCAAGACAAATGCATGGTTGCTCTAACAATATGAAAAGAGCTCTTTTATATGGGCTGTTCTGCTTTCGGAGGCATTTGTTTCAAAGAAATTGCACATGCCACAACGAACTGTACTTGGTTCATTTAATTTAGGTTAAATATAAACAAAAATTAAATCACATCGGAAATATAGACAGAATTCCTTATCTGATCTGCGTGGTATAAGAACAATATGTGACATAATAACAGCCGCAAGACTTTTGATTGCTCAATATTGGAAGAAAGAAGAAGTACCTACAATTGAAGAATGGATACTTAAAGTATCAAATTTGGCAGAAATGGCAAACATTTCTGCATATTTGAAAGACTATACACAAGAAAAATATATTTCAGAATGGAAAATGTGGATTGACTATATTCAAAATAAGTATCAGATAAAAAAAAATCAAATAGGATATGAGTAAAATTAGGAATTGTTTTGTATTAGATATATATATTAGATATATGTTCAGAGGAGAGGGGAACTGAGAATGTGATGATGGGTAGAGTGGCTAGAGTATATAATTTAAGATTTATTCTGGATTATGATTGTTAGTTTTGATACCCCGCATTTTGTTCTGGGAAGTTTCGGGGGGGGGGGCTAGGGGAGGGTAATAAAGGGGGGGGGGGAATGAGGTTATTAATGGATTGATGGTTAATGTACAGGGATGATTGAAGATATATAATTAATGTAAGGTCGGGTCTGCCTGGCTACCATTTCAGAATGGTGGAAAGGGAGAAAGGAGAAGAGAGAAGGAGGTAGGAAAGAGAAGAGGAGGAAGAGAGGATAAGAGGAGGAAAGGGAAAGAGAAAGGAAGAAAGAGAAATAGAAGAGGGAGAAGAAAGGAGTAGGGGGGAAGGAGGAGAGGATGTAGATAAGAGAAGGTGAGGAAGGTTGTGGAAAGTAGAAGAAGGTAGAGAAGGGAAGAGAGTTAAAAGAAGGGGGGGGGGCGGGCAGACCCGATTGATTGATTGTGTATGACTGTACATTGAATATTATTGGATACGAATGTAAAAATAAATCTTTTTCATACAAAAAAAAAGAACAGTATGTGACTACCGTAACAAATGTGCTATTGTCACAAAATGATTTTTTTTAAAAAAATTGTGAAACCAATAATTGCTTGAAGCTTTGTATACAGAGTTAGAAAACAAGCAATCAAATAATTAAAAGGTGCCAAAGAGGGAATCAATATTGGATTTGGAATGGGGAACTTTTCAAGGTGTTTTCCAGAACTCCGGAGAGTTTTTCCCCATATTTCCCACCTCATAAAGTACTTACAGTCAATATTTACCAAGACTTCCTTCCTTCTATCAGTGGGCAAGACAGGAAGTAGCTTGGATGGGTGGAATGTAATGCTGTGCAACCATGCACAATATTTAGCTACACAAATTAGCAAAACAAACAAGCCTCCTCCCATTTAAATAAATTTAAAAAAACAACAACTATCATTATCTTGTGCCTCAAATAAATATTTTCCTGCTCCTTATTATGCTGGTTTTCAGAATGTGATAACATAACGTGCAGACTGCTGCTGGTACGCCTTTCACTTCCTAAAGCTTATTCCTGAGCTGCATCTGTGGACCAGAGGCAGTGTTTTTTTTGTGACAGTGGCTCAGGAAATGATGTTGAGATAGCGAATTCCATTGAAGTCAATGGAGTCTATTTCCAAATCATATTTTACAGACCTTGCCAATAATTTCTTTGCTTTTCCAGGAACGTTATGTTTTAAAGAAACCGAACAATTAGATGTTCCTAAGAGAGCTAAATAAAGTCCTCAAGTCTAGGATGCTTCTTTTTTAAGGTAAACATGAGTCACACTTCTGACCACTGGAAAAGAAGAGTGCAAAGTCATAATTTCCCCCCCCCTGGATTAAGCCTGGTTAATTATACCCACAGGGTTTAGCAAGGAAAGCTCTACAGATTGTTTTTAAACTGAAGGTTCACCCACCTTATAATGGTGGCCAGTAATGGCAGTTCTATTGTTCCTGTTATGAAACTACAGCTGCCATGCTACACAAATTGATCATTATGCTGGATTCAATAGATGCACTGTCAGAACTGAGCAGCCGATTGTGAAACTGAGTGACAAGAAACAAAGGAACCTCAAAAGAAAACCCCAAGACATTGGACCTCTTGTTCATAGACGGAAATCTACTGTCTCCGACCAACTCTCATGTGCTTGTGCTTTGATCTGCCTTTTCCAATAGTCAGAGATAAAATATTGATGTAATGTTTTTCATTTCAAAGTTCATTCAGTAACATTATGCATCGTTCCATAGCAACGAAATACATGGTTATGGCTTATGTAATAAATTCTATGTAAACTACTTCACTGACACCAAAGTAAACATGGACAAGCTGTATCCAGAAAAGATTCAGCGCTCACTCCTGAATCTTGAAAGGGAAAAATGTAAGCTATATGTTCCATTATACTAAAGTGACCAACAATGAGAAGGAGGACACAAATAATATTTATTTTTATCATGTCATGTTTCGGTAAGAAGTAAACAAAGCCACTTGCATGCGGCACACTCTCTCAAAACAATTCTCCTGTGCAGAGCGCCTGTGTCTCATAATCGCGTCTCGCTGCACTGTACCGAGCCTTCAGGAATCGTCATGTCAAATACAAATACGTCACATCACACGCAATAAGCAGCTCGGCATCAATCGAATAGGGAGATTTACAGATTAGTCTTCAAATATCGAAAAGGAGGACATGTAGGAGGACACTTTTCGAGAGAGGACAGAACTTACAAAAGAAGGACTGTCCTCCCTAAAGGAGGATGATTGGTCACCTTAATTATACCTAATAATTTAAATGCTATAGTGGTATTTTGTACTGACAATTCATTTGTAAGCATGGAAAATCAACAAGGATCAAACTTTTAAATGTGCCTTTTCCTAGAGATAAAAAATACTAAAATTGAATGGTATTTTTGTAGCCTTTGTTTATTTCACCCTTGAGTACAGGAGAAAAGGAAGGAAGGAAGGAAGGAAGGAAGGAAGGAAGGAAGGAAGGAAGGAAGGAAGGAAGGTCATTTTAAAAGCAACTATATATTTTCTGTCAGCTTTCAAAATTCAGATCCCTTTTCTTTTGATCAATATTTGCAAAAATATTCCTTTTAGTGTTTATCAAAGATTTGGGACATTTCCAGAATATTGTACCAATCAACAGTCACAAGACTATTAAGCCTACATCAACAAATAAAAAAGTCTAGAGCATGGTGAATATATATCTTCCATTAACCACTTATTTATTTTTAATCCCACTTTTAAGTGGCATTAAAGCATTTTTTGAGGTGTTATGCGGCACTCCATTACTGAAGTCTGTCTGTCTGTAAATCTCAAACATGCAGAGAGCAAGGAAGAAAGAATAAGAATATTTCTGGGCTGTTAAGAGTTCTCCAAGAAAGATTAGGAAAAATGGCAAAAGCAAATAAACAAATAACAAAAAGCCAGAACAGAATAGAATGACTTTTAGCTGGCTATTTGGAAGCCATTATATTTTGCCAAAGAAGATATTACAAAATACTGAATGAAATGAGGTCAAACTCCTGTACCTGCCATATTTATTATTTTCTTGCTTTGAATCTATTGGTAACTATGTCTTCATATTTGGGGAACAATGTTGTGTTTAGCTTTGGACCATGTTAGTTACTGATTACTTATAGATTCATTGAAACATACAGTTAACTGGGGTATCTAAACTATGGCATACAACTTTTTGGATAAGGAAAACTTTGTGATCCAAGTTTACTATGTTTGTATTTCTAAAAATGTTCTCTCCACTGTATAATTGCAGAGAAATCTCTCTCTTTCTCTCTCTCTCTCCTCCCCTCTCTTCTGTCTGTCTGTCTGTCTGTCTGTCTGTCTATCTATCTATCTATCTATCTATCTATCTATCTATCTATCTATCTATCTATCTATCTATCTATACATACATACATACATACATACATACATACATACATCATTATCTATCCATCCATCCATCCATCCATCCATCCATCATCTCTCTCTCTCTTACTGCCCGAATAATTTTCATCTTCTAATACTATACGAAACCTTTATTTCTCTGTTAAATCCAATAGTGTTTGGAATAAAAGCAGATGTATTTGGAGAGGTGGGAATAATGTTTATTTCTGTGGGTGGAATACTATGAAGACACAGGAAAGGATTGCAAAACTTGTGTAGTGCTACACTAGAGAATCAAACAAATGCCCTGTTCATCAGCAATAGTGGTTCATACCCGACTCAAGAGGTGTAACATTATTCTTTCATTTAATCTAAAAGATTTAACCAGGCTGGAATTGCAAGAATTATGTGCTGGAGACAGGGATTCACAATTCATTACAAAAAAGATTTGTTGCCCTTTCTTATATTTGATAAAAGAAAAGAATAAGTACCCACAACCATTACAACCTTATACTCTTTTTTTTTTATAGAAAGTTTTGTTTGGCCTCTTCACTTTTAATGAGACAGCTAATTTTCAAAGAAAGAAATTCAAAGAAGTTATTTCCTGGGTTTTGCTAAAACAAGGTATCAGAGGCAGACCAAAAATGAAGATTCTGCAGTACTGACTTCTACGTTGGACTAATCCAAAATACTATAAAAGTTCCAGTGTCTCATATAACTACAGATTTATTCCAATTGGCTTAACACCTGGAAGCAAGATGAGGATGGAATTAAAGAAAAACAAATCAAAGTGAAATGAACTCCTTTGAACTCTAAAGTCAAGACTTGTTGGTTCACTCAGAGTTCAGTTTAATTTCTTCACAAGAAGATCCGTAAAAGAATCTTATACACAAACCAGTAGAAAGTCTGTTGATTTTTCCAAAGAAACATGAAGTTTCCCTTCCCTCCCTTTCCCCCCAAAAATCTCCTTATTTGATTTTAATGAGATAAATTTGAGTTTAATGAGAAACTCAGAGCAGAAAATGATGAAAGTGTCTGGAATATTATTTTAAGGTGTAGTGTAGCGGATAAGATACTAGACCAAAAGCTAGGAATCCAGCAGTCCTAATCCTGCCTTGGAGATTAAACCAACTGGGTGACTTTGGCCCAGTCACTCTCTCTCAACCCTAAGAGGAAGGCAATGGCAGATCACTTGTGAAAATGCTGCCAAGAAAACGGCAGGGATTATTAGTTCAGGCAATCGCCAAGAATCAACATTGAAAAGCATCGGTGTGCATGCACATACACACAGCGAAAAAGATCTTTAAAGCCCTTAACAAGGTCCTTCACTGAATCTGTGGCAGATGCCCATCTGAAGACGGTTATGCTGCTGGAAACTTAACAATTGGTACATGGGAAATGACTACGTTCTTCACCGGAGATATTTGATGGGATAAGACCACCTCAGGAAATTCAAATGCTACAGGAGAAGACAGACTGGTGTTGTGGCTGAATAGTAAGTACTTTACTATTTAATCCATTGTTATTTTATTTATTTACTTATTTTATTTATTTATTTATTTTGTCAAGCATATATAAGACAACAGGTAAAAGTATAAACATAATTTGAATACATGAAAAGAGTAAGTAAAAAGGAACATTAGGACAGGGACGGTAGGCATGCTGGTGCGCTTATGCACGTCCCTTACAGACCTCTTAGGAATGGGGTGAAGTCAACAGTAGACAGTTTACGCTAAAAGTTTTGGGGGTTTGAGGATGTAACAACAGAATCAGGTAGTGCATTCCAGGCATTGACCACTCTGTTGCTGAAGTCGTATTTTCTGCAATCAAGTTTGGAGCACTTTACCTTGAGTTTGTATCTATTATTTGCTTGTGTATTGTTGTGGTTGAAGCTGAAGTACTCACTGACAGGTAGGACATCGTGGCAGATAATTTTATGTATTATGCTTAGGTCAGACTGAAGTCGACGTAGTTTTAAGTTGTCTTTGGAGTCTGGTGGCATAAGGTATTTTATTACGGATAGAGGAATGGAGGACTTCATTGTTTGATAATAATAGTAGCAGCACTGTACATGAACGTTTTGACATTTTTAAAAAAGAATTTGGAGTGTAATCTGATTATTCTAAATTTTTTGGAAAGCAACGTGGTAGACACAAATGGAAGCATCAGAAATGAATTCAGGACCCAGGAAATTTTCACTTAGCATCTCACCTCAGCCCTCTATGTATTCTCTACAAGCTGTATAAAAATTTCCTTCAATATATATGCTTAGTGTATCTCTATTTTTTTTTAAAAAAAAAAATTCAAATCAAATCAAAAAAAATTAAAGGCTTTTAGGTCAGGGAGCAGAAAAATAAAATACATAAACCTCTAATTATTATGAATAAAACTTAAGAAGAAAAAAGGGGTTAAATAAATAAAACAGAGAGGAGAGCAGAATAGAGCAGAGGAGAATAGCATAGCTAAGGTACAGCAGAGTAGAATAAATATTTTGTACAGTCATCTTCTCAAGAGTAGGACTTTTATATTTTCTCTAGGAAATCACTGCAGTATATAGTCTTCTGCTTGAGCAGGGGTTTGGACTAGAACAGAGATCTCCAACCTTGACAACTTTCAGCCTGGCGGACTTCGACTCCCAGAATTCCCCAGCCAGCTTTGAGTCGAAGTCCGCCAGGCTGAAAGTTGCCAAGGTTGGAGACCTCTGGACTAGAAGACTCTTTCAAACTTATTATTCTATGTTCTATGACCGTGATGGCGAACCTATGGCACGCATGCCCAAAGCGGCACGGGGACCCATGTTGCTTGGCATGCGAGGCGTTGCCCATTCCTCTTCTGGGTTTCTGTTATGCATGTGCTTGAGATGATCAGCTGGCCTTTTGGCATGAGGCAGTGCCAGAAACTAGAAAATCTTCTAGCTGGTCTTCCATTTTCCTGTGTGAGCATGCGCGCCAGCCAGCTGATCGTTGTGTGCACATGTGCGCCAGAAACCCGGAAGAGTAGCTGGCTGAAACCGGAGGTTCAGTAACTGAAACAGGAAGTTCCTTTTCAGGCACGTGCATGCAGCTCCTTGCCATCACTGTTCTATGAATTAGGGTTCATTCTGACCACAAAGATGGCTTCTGTCAGTGAATCAGAGATGCTATTCAGCCAGTTCTGACAGGTTCTGGAGAACCGGTAGTGGAAATTTTGAGTAGTTCGGAGAACCGGTAAATACCACCTCTGCCCCAACTATTTGTTGCCTCCCGAGTTCCAGCTGATTGGAGTCCCAGCTGATTGGTCTTCTTTTGTTGCCCTACACAGGAGAACGAAACTGGAAAGCAGGTTAGTGGGGTGGGGAGGGAATGGGGATTTTACAGTATCCTTCCCTTGGAGTGGGGTGGAAATGGAGATTTTGCAGTATATCCTTCCCCTGGAGTGGAGTGGAAATGGGGATTTTACAGTATCCTTCCCCTGCCATGCCCACCAAGCCACACCCACCAAGCCACACCCACAGAACTGGTAGTAAAAAAAAATTGAATACCACCACTGCAGTGAACGGGATTCTACCGTAGCTTCCATCTAGTAGCACAGAGAGTAAAGCCTTGATATGATACAAATGGAAAGCTTAAGATGATGCTGCACAACCAAGATTGAACATGTAAGTATAAAGAGTCTCCAAGTCAGAAGGCACCATTAAAAATTGTCCACAACACCCAACTCCGTCTCTAATAGATCTCAGCTTTAGAGTTGTCCCTAAGCCCAGGGGAATAGCAGAGTGCATAGGGAGGGAGGCTGCAATAATAGCATAGATTGGCTACATTTTTTACTTTCTTCTTGGGTGAAAAATCATTAAGGAGAATTAATAAAACTAGTAGAACACTGAAAAAAAATGAGAATTTAACTTAGTAAAAGAGGCAGGGCCAGATGGTGAAAACACAGACAATTTCCAGGACGTGGGTTTTTTTCCCGACCCATAGCTTTCTATCCTGCAGATCCATCTGGATTCATTACACAAACCAACAATCTCTCTCTCTCTTTTTTTCCCACTTCTTTAAGTCCCACAGCAATATCACTGATACGTTCCAAAAAGCCCCGAGTATCCTTAGACGTATACATGAAATATAGAATGAATCATATTAATGCTTTTTTCTGTCTCAACGTTTAATCCTTTTCAGAATCCTTACCCAACTTTTATGCCCTTTATATGTTCGGAACTTAAACCCCACCATCCATCATAAGCATTGCTGTCTTGGGACTCTAGGAATGCATTGCAATCCATCTGAAGTTTGTCAGGCTGAAGAAGGGCTGCCCAAAAGAGTGACTTTGGACAAGGAGGTTTGGACAAAGAAGTACAGATACAGACACCCCCCCACACAATGTAATTACAGCACGTGCTGCCATCAAAGACGGTTGTCTGTTGACACTTGCAATGTCGCATTTGTTCCTTTAGCACTGCTGCTGTAGAATGCTAGGCTAAATAGATTTTGCCATCCTGCTGTTTTATTCAGTGAAAATAGAGGTGTATGCTGTTCCAATAATAGAATTATTATTATTATTTATTTATTATTATTATTATTTATTCACATTTTTATACCGCCCTTCTCCAGAGACTCAGGGTGGTGTACAGCAAGTAAAACGACAATAATCCAAAAACCATTTAAAATACCATAACAAAATTAAAAATCTAATTAAACTGCTGTATACTTAAAACTATTAAGTAAAAAATACAAAAGATAAAAACCCCTGTTAAAAAAACCCGCTAAAATCCCCAAATATTAAAATCAATCAATCAGGCCAGCCCCGCTTGGTGAAAAAAGAAAGTCCTGAGCTCGTGTTTAAAGGTCCGAAGATCAGGGAGAAGACGGGGTCCCTCCGGCAGCTCGTTCCACAGAGCCGGCCCCCCCACAGAGAACGCTCTTCCCCTGGGGGCCGCCAGCCGACATTGACTAGCCGACAGCACCCTAAGAAGACCCTCCCTGTGAGAGTGCCCTGGACGCACCGGACAATGGGAGGTAACTGGCGGCAGCAGGCGGTCCCGTAAATAGAATAGAATAGAATAGAATAGAATAGAATAGAATAGAATAGAATAGAATTTTTATTGGCCAAGTGTGATTGGACACACAAGGAATTTGTCTTGGTGCATATGCTCCCAGTGTACATAAAAGAAAAGATACGTTCATCAAGGTACAACATTTACAACACAAATGATGGTCAATATAAATGGAATCTTATGCATTCTGTCTAACATGAACTTCCACATTCGTTGAAAGAACTCATAGCTATAATACTACGGTTGAACACAAGTTTTATGAGAAGTGCCTGAGAGCCATTGACAACAAGAGGCTGACTTTGCTGTCTATACTATTTGTTATGTATTCTTGTATGTACCTTTAAATATTTGGGCGGGAAATCAGCACGATGCTGATTGGACGAAGCCGCCAGTAGAACTGTATAAAAGGAGAGGTTTTTCCCCAGCCTGTTGCTGGGTTCACCATATATTAAAGAGCTGTTGTCACTACCCTGGTCTCCAGCCTCGTTACTTCCAGAACTTAACACTGGCGACGAAGGTGGGATCTCGAGGCTAAGGAGAACCAGAACCGAGCTGAAGCACGATGGGCCGAACCCAGCAAACACAGGGCAGAAAAGCGGAGATGGCCAGTTACACTCCGCCCGCACCGTTTGACCCGGCTAAAGAGAAATGGGGAACGATATGACCCGTTTGAGCTTTCTAAAGCCAACGAACTGCAAGGAGTTCCAGATAACCGCAAAGGGCTTATTTCTTAAGCCACTGTGGTCCGGAGGTCATTGATATCGCGGAAGCCCTGGCAGAGCCAACGCCGATACAATCGGTATCGTGGCCAACTCTGCAGACCTTACTAAAAACCATTTCGCGCCAACGCCGTCCAAATCGTGCGGTTTGAATTCGGAGGCGAAGGCAGATGGAGGCGAATCCATCGGTGACTACATGGCCGCCCTAAGGAAGCGTCCAAGGACTGCGGATACCGTGACCTGGGCGAGGTGCTCCTCGAGCAACTCATCCGAGGTCAGAGACATCCGTTTGCGGCGGCTGCTAGCAAGAGCAACCTAACGTTGGCCAACGCTCTGGGCGAAGCCAGAGCACATGAAATGTCCACCCAAGCGGCAGAGACACTGCAAAAGCCTCTCCACCAAAGGCGAGCACAAAGCCAACTCCAGTGCACCAGGAGGAGGTTCAGACCGAATCCGGCGGTGAAGATGAGGAAGGGTCTGCCGAACCGAGAAACGCGACAAAGAGGACCGAGGCGAATCACGGAAGCTGCGGAGGTCAACACCAGCGCCAACGCTGCAAGTTTAAGGACGCAACATGTCGGTGCGGAAGAAAGGGCACCTAGCTCAAGTTTGTCGAGCGGCCCAACCTTCCCGCCGAAAATTCAAATCGGCCAATCAGAGCGCGGAATCGGCAAGGCGACCCGCGATTGGCTCAAACAAAAAAGGCGCGGATTCAAACCAAACGACTGTGGTCATAGGCCGCGCCTCGACCCGAGTGGAGAAGAAGATCTTCACCAAACCCAAAATAGAAGGAGTACGGTGCCGGCTCGAAGTAGACACGGGATCAGCGATCACCATCATGTTCTGGGACACTTTGGCGAAGTCACTGCCGTCAGTCGCAAAGCGCCACCTGCAAGCACAACGGATACGAGTCCACGACTACCAAGGGAATCGCATCCCTGTTCGAGGGACCACCTCCGTCCGAGTCGAGTACGGACCACACAAGAAGACCCTGCCCATCACGATCGTCGAAGGGACCCTGCCCAGCCTGTTGGGACTAGACTGGTTTCGTGCCCTGGGCATGGGAGTGACTGGCATCTACAGAAGTGACTGTAACCTGAAAGACATTCTCTTTAACGAGTTCGAAGATGTCTTCAAGGACTGCCTGGGCAAGTACAAGGGGACCCCTATTTCCTTCAACTTAGACCCCAGGTAGCTCCCATTAGGCTAAGGCGAGGAGGTCCCTTTTGCCCTAAAACCAAAAATTGACAAGGAGCTAGATAAGCTCATAAACCAGGGGATTTTGGTGCCAGTCGATCACGCAAAGTGGGAGACGCCAATCGTCACCCCAATAAAATCAGACGGGTCAATTAGAATTTGCGCTGACTACAAGGCGACGCTTAACAAAGCCTTACAGAAAAGCGCTTACCGGTTCCGTGGTGCAACACTTGCTGCACTCTTTGGGGCGAGGGCAAGTCTTTGCAAAGTTAGACTTGGCTCAAGCCTACCAACAACTGCCCGTGAGCGCCCGCTGGCGAAGCCCAAGCGATTGTAACTCACAGGGGGGCCTTCAAGTGTACCCGATTGCAATTTGGGGTGAGTGTGGCACCAGGGCTGTTCCAAAACCTAATGGAACGACTTCTGCAAGGGCTCCCAGGGCTAGTTCCCTACTTCGATGATGTCTTGATTTCAGCAGAAAACGTAGAGGAATTGGGGGAGCGTTTGAGAAAGGTTCTGGGCATTTTCCGGACAGCCGGATTAAAATTCAAGGTAAACAAATGCCAAATAGGGGTCGAATCCGTCGAATTCTTGGGCTACCGGATAGACAAGAAAGGAATTCACCCCACTGAGAGCAAGGTCAAGGCAATTAGAAAGGCTCCAGCGCCCAAAAACAAAGCAGAGCTACAGGCATTCCTGGGGCTAGTGAATTTTTACGCGGTCTTTTTAAAAAACAAAGCGACCGTTGCTGAAACGCTGCATAGGCTTCTAGGGAAAAATACTGTTTGGTCTTGGGGAAAGTCGGAGAACAGGGCTTTCGAAGCAGTAAAAAACCTGCTCTCGAGCGATAGCCTGCTCATCCAATATCATAACTCATTGCCCCTAGTGCTGGTTTGCGATGCCTCCCCTTACGGGGTGGGGGCTGTACTCAGCCACAGACTTCCAAACGGTACAGAAGCCCCTATAGCCTTCTACTCTAGAACAATGTCCTCCCCAGAGAGGAACTATAGCCAATTAGATAAGGAAGCGCTAGCAATTGTGTCAGGGGTAAAAAAATTCCACGAATATGTTTTTGGGCGGGATTTTGAAATTGTGACTGACCACAGACCGCTGTTGGGAATACTAGCCGGCGACCGCCCAACGCCTGTGGCACTGTCGCCACGCTTGACTCGATGGACTATTTTCTTAGCCGCTTATTCTTACAAGCTACAGCATCGACCAGGGAAAGAAGTGGGGCATGCGGACGCGTTAAGCAGATGCCCACTACCAGGGGCGATCGAAGACCCCACTCCGGGGACGCCCATCCTGCTTATTGACTCTTTGGACTCTGGCCCAGTCACATCTAAGGAAGTGGCTCGGGCATCATACCGGGACATTATGTTGAGGACTGTACTCGGTTGGGTACAAAGAGGGTGGCCCGCTGCGCCGGGCGAACGTTTTAAGGAATTTGTTAAAAAACGTGATGAGCTCTCAGCTCAAGGGGGGTGCCTGTTATGGGGCGATCGTGTGGTAATTCCGGATAAATTAAGGGGAAAGGTACTGGACCTCCTCCACGAGGGTCACCCAGGGATCGTAAGGATGAAGGGGCTGGCAAGAAGCTATGTGTGGTGGCCACTCATGGACTCAGAGATTGCTGAGAGGGTAGGGAAGTGCCAGGCTTGCCAAGAGTCCAGACCTCTACCCGCAACGGCCCCAGTCAGGGAATGGGAAAAACCCCAAGGGCCCTGGTCAAGAATCCACATTGATTTTGCTGGCCCTTTCCATGGCCAAACTTTCCTAGTGGTTGTCGACGCATTCTCTAAATGGTTGGAGATCATACTTATGAAATCCACTACGGCCGAGGCAGTAATCGCAGCCCTGCGCCACCTATTCGCAACCCATGGGTTACCTGACACTCTGGTGTCCGACAACGGCCCGCAATTCACGGCAGCCCAGTTCGAAGAATACTTGGCAGAGGAGGGCATCCGACATGCCCTCTCTGCGCCTTTCCACCCTGCGTCGAATGGCCTTGCAGAGCGTTCCGTCCGGGCGCTAAGGAGGCATTGTCCAGGCTCAAGCCAGGTGACTGGCAAACAAAGATAGATTTCTTTCTGGCGGTTCAGCACAGAACCCCAAGCACTGCTACCGGCAGAAGCCCAGCGAATTATTGATGGGGCGGAAACTCCGGTGCCCACTTGACCGTTTGAATCCCATTACACACCAGAGGGTTACAAGGGAAATAGACAAAACAAGGGAATTGGGCATAGGCGACCGAGTGTGGGCCCGCAACTATGGGGACGGCCCAAGTTGGCTCGCAGGGCAAATCATAAAAGCAACCGGCCCAAAGTCATACTTGGTCGAATTACAAGACAACCGAGTATGGAGGCGCCACATAGATCAGATAAGGAGACGAATAACTGAACAAACCGAGCCACATAAAACAAATCATGACCACTCCTTATTTAAACCCACAGCTGACCATGACCCGGGGGAGGCGCAAGACTTAGCTGAGGTCCCGGAGGTCCAGCGACGCCATCAGGTTCCCGAGGGAAACGACAGGGAAAATTACAAAAGTAATCCAGGGCCGGATGGCCAAGAAAAAGAGTCTGCAAATAATCCAGGGCCCGATGGCCTAGAGAAAGAGCTGGGAGGAGAAAACAGACCCTCCGAACAGCTCAAAACACCACCCAGGACTGAACCGCGCAGGTCCGAAAGAACTAGGAGACGACCAGGTTATTTGCGTGACTACGTCGAAAAATAACATGTAAATAATATGTAGATAGAGGCAGAGTGTTTTCTGGGAGGGGAGGAGTGTTATGTATTCTTGTATGTACCTTTAAATATTTGGGCGGGAAATCAGCACGATGCTGATTGGACGAAGCCGCCAGTAGAACTGTATAAAAGGAGAGGTTTTTCCCCAGCCTGTTGCTGGGTTCACCATATATTAAAGAGCTGTTGTCACTACCCTGGTCTCCAGCCTCGTTACTTCCAGAACTTAACACTATTCATTATGGTCACTCTTATAAATGGCCAGACAATCAGTTTTGGAAAACTGAATAATGTTGCATAACTTCTTTTGTTAGATATTACTACGGTAGATCAGGAGGAGAAACTAGATTGATTTTTTAGCAGTCAACAGTGTGCCCTCCCCACTGCAAAATTTGATTCCAACCTTAAAGTTTCCTTATAATTTTAAGAAAAGTAGAATAGAATAGAACAGAACAGAACAGAACAGAACAGAATAGAATAGAATAGAATAACAGAGTTGGAAGAGACTTTGGAGGTCTTCTAATCCAACCCCCTGCTTAGGCAGGAAACCCTACACCACTTCAGACAAATGGTTATCCAACATCTTCTTAAAAACTTTCAGCGTTGGAGCATTCACAACTTCTGCAGGCAAGTTGTTCCACTGATTAATTGTTCTAACTGTCAGGAAATTTCTCCTTAGTTCTAGGTTGCTTCTCTCCTTAATTAGTTTCCACCAGTGATGGGTTGGGAGAACCGGTAGCCGTGGCGGCAGGAGGCTCCGCCCACCTGCCCGGCCACTTCTGCGCATGTGCAGAAGTGTTGTGCGCACGCATGCACATGACCAAACCAGTAGCAAATTAAATTGAAACCCACTACTGGTTTCCACCCATTGCTTCTTGTTCTACCCTCGGGTGCGTTGGAGAATAGCTTGACTCCGTCTTCTTTGTGGCAACCCCTGAGATATTGGAACACTGCTATCATGTCTCCCTTAGTCCTTCTTTTCATTAAACTAGACATATCCAGTTCCTGCAACTGTTCTTCATATGTTTTAGCCTCCAGTCCCCTAATCATCTTTGTTGATCTTCTCTGCACTCTTTCTAGAGTCTCAATATTGCTGCTGATATTCTACATAAAAAAGGAGGAAGTCTTAAGCAGTTGATACTGGACATATTTAACATGTTACCGGTTACTAAAGCAAATACCATTTGTTATCTAAAATCGTGATACAGTCTACAGCTGTTGGAAATGGCATCTCAATTCCAAATGAGTCAGAACGTCCTTGGCTAACAGCCAGCTACAATTTTAGAAGAACACCTTCCTTCTTAGGAGCCACTGTTTCAGATAAACTTTCCAATCCACAACCATAGCTGTGCAAAAATAAAACATTAGCTTTAGAATTGTTTTTTTTTTTGGGAGGGGGGAGGGAGGAGAGCAACCCAGGATATTATTCATCTCTTCATCTTTGAGCACGTTGAAAATCTGGAATAAGACACAAAAACAGCTCTATGTATTTCATAAAGAATGTCAGGCTGTTTCAGATACTCCCAGGACAATAATTGAATAGCTTTGTACTTTGGGCTGGAATAACTCCAATATTCTACAAATACTGATCAGCATGAGTCAACACACCTGATCTTCAATTCTGGCTGTATTCAGAAAGCATTGATGTAATTATTCACACACACACACACACATATGCAGGTATTATAGAAAGTTAAAACCCACCCCTCTCCTAGAAAAATGAAATATTTTAGGAAATATTAAAAGGGCAGAATATTTCCCCTAAAAGGTAGGCAGAAACTCAGCCCCCCCCTTTGTTAATGGGCCATTAAGGCCTGAGCCAGTCCATTCTACATAACAAAGATCTACCTCCTTCAGGCAGAGCCATTTAATTGCCCTTCATTGCATCAACCAGCAAGATTCAACTAAACTTAACACACAGACAACCTGAAAAGTTAGCTATGACCTCTGACAGCAACCAATCAGGATACTCTTCCTGTGCCCCAGGAAGTTCAAAGCCAGAGGGTATAAAACTATTTACTATCCAACTATTTACTAAATCTGCACTATTAATCTTCTCATCGTTCCCATCACCCATCTCTTTCCATTTATGACTGTATGACTGTAACTTTGTTGCTGGCAATCCTTATGATTTATATTGATATATTGACCATCAATTGTGTTGTAAATGTTGTACCTTGATGGAGGTATCTTTTCTTTTATGTACACTGAGAGTATATGCACCAAGACAAATTCCTTGTGTATCCAATCACATTTGGCCAATAAAAAAATTCTATTCTATTCTATTCTATTCTATTCTATTCTATTCTATTCTATTCTATTCTATTCTATTCTATTCTATTACCCAGGGACTTTCAGCATCTCTTCCCTTTTTCCACCCAAGATCTCCAAGGCATGTGATCCTGTTCATCAATAAACCTTCTTTCCAAACAACTTCCATGAATCCAGTATCTTTCCCCCCACTTGGAACTGAACCCAGAAGGACATTTCTTCCAACAGTATGTATATAGGTATGAATGAATTTCATTTGAAAATGTATCTTTAACACATTTGTTATCAGATTTAGCGCCATGCTTGGCTTTGAGACCATATCTATATCCAGATTTGGAATTTCCCCCCCCCTTCCATTGGGGTTCTCTGACATTTGTTATGGTTGCTGAGAACAGAGATGGAGAAGACAGAATGTCCTGATCTGTAGACTATACAAAACGAATGGCCAAACCCAAGATATTGTACCACTCTGGTTAATTCCATGTTGTTTGTCAGTTGAAGAGACTAATGTTGCACAATAATGTTTTCTTCCAATACCTGGAGGAGTTCTGTGGTCTGAACCCACACAATACTAGGTAGTGCCTCAACCACAAGAGGGACAAGCTCTTATTTCAAGTGACTAAATCCCACACAAGAATACAAATCCCATTTAGAATACAATTTTTCTATTATTAGAAGCACTGTGGCATAAAGAAAGGAAATTAGGTCCTGAAATTATTTAAAAAGCAATAGCATTTAGACCAGGGGTGAAATGTAAATTTTTTTACTACCGGTTCTGTGGATGTGGCTTGGTGGGGGTGGGGGTAATGTGACTGGGTAGGTGTGGCCAACTTTTTTTTTTTTTTTACTTTTAAAAGCATTTTTTTCTACAACCTCTTCGGCCAAAGAGCTTGTAGGAAAAGATGCTTTGAAAGGGTTCTGACAATCCCAGCTGAGCCGCGCGATCATCAGAGGCTTTTTTTTTAACTTTTAAAAGCATTTTTTCAACCGAAGAGAAAATGCTTTTAAAATAAAAAAACCTCTGATGATTGTGTGGCTCAGCTGGGCTTGCGGGAGGGAAGGGGGGGGGCAGAGATTTTTGCTACCGGTTTGCTGCCACCCACCGCCATCGCTACTGGATCGGGCGATCCAGTCCGAACCGGGAGCATTTCATCCGATTTAGACTTATATATCCCTTTCATAGTGCTTTATAGCAGTCTCTAAGCGCTTTATAGAGTCAGCATATTTCCCCCAATAATCTGGGCCCTCATTTTACCGACCTTGGAAGGATGGAAGGCGGAGTCAACCTTGAGCTGGTCAGGATTGAATTCTTGGCTGTGCGCCGAGTTAGCCTGCAATACTGCATTCTAGCCACTGCGCCATTACTGCTCAACAGCTAAATAGTGATAGTAGTATTGTTTTTTAAATTGGCATGGATATAGATGCAGTAAATGTACTATCTACACAGTGTAATCTGCAAATCAATTAAACATAGCTACTTTCCCCCCCACCCCCGATCTTAGGTTACTGAGTAACATTTAAGAATGGGGAAAAATTGTCTGACAGAACAATCATGGTTTCTTCAAAACGAAAGGACAATATTTAGTCTTTAATACCTCGCGTCTGTTAATAACCACAATAAACTTAACTAAGTAAGTCTTTAATACCACCAATTTAATACACGGTAAAAGGTTCCAAACTAGATTCAACATTCAGAATTTGTAACTAGATAATACTTTTATAAAACTATACCAACTAAGAACATACAAACACAGCAACATGGGTGTATTTCTTATGCGCTCTGATGTAAGGCGATTTCCCATGTTCCTATCTCATTGTTGTTGTTTTTTTGAATATTTTTTTTTATTTTATAAACAAACAAACATTTAATACATCAGTCATTCCTTCCGTGTGACATCTCGGTGTTTTCTTCGTGGCTCCATCTTTTTTATTGTTTTTTCTTGCTTTCTTTTAATTTAATCTATTACAATTTTTTCACAAGTACAATATTCTAATTATACCATTTTCTTACATAACTATCAATTTGCTTATCAATATCTTTTTTCTAACCCATGGTAAAATTGATCCCATATCTTAAAATATTCTGAATCCTCTCTTTCTTTGATCATCAAAGTTAATCTATTCATTTCTACACAATCTAATTTTTGCCTTTTTTCTCCTTCCAGAGGCTTGGCGCGTAACCACAGTATCTTTCCATAGATGCAACATACTCAAAATTAATCTGGTTCTCTATGAAACCAAGGTAATAAGCAAAACAAAAATAAAAAGCACTTGTGGTTAGGGTTAATCGGGAAAAAAAAGTGCCTAGTTTCTTTCTTCAATAATATATATATGCTTATATAAGGTAAAGGTAAAGGTTTCCCTCGCACATATGTGCTAGTCGTTGCCGACTCTAGGGGGCAGTGCTCATCTCCATTTCAAAGCCGAAGAGCCAGCGCTGTCCAAAGACGTCTCCATGGTCATGTGGCCGGCATGATTCAATGCCAAAGGCGCACGGAACGCTGTTACCTTCCCACCAAAGGTGGTCCCTATTTTTTCTACTTGCATTTTTACGTGCTTTCAAAACTTCTAGGTTGGCAGAAGCTGGGACAAGTAACAGGAGCTCACCCCGTTACACGGCAGCACTAGGGATTCGAACCGCTGAGCTGCCGAGCTGCATATATATATGCTTATATATCGTATAGTTATTTCATGCTTATGCCTATATATACAGTTGTGACAAATAAATAAATGAGTAAAAATAAATAAATATATGTGACTAGACAAGTTTCTAGTCGGTAGTAATCTTCAAAAAAGACTTACTTTAGTTGTTTATGACTCCATTGGCACGTTAAGAACAGAGCAACATAGATGTTAAATGATAGCACTGTGGGGGACAGGATGCAGCTATAAGTACATAAGAACGATAGTCAGTGTGTTTTAATCAACTTGCCCATTTGTTGTTGTAAATAAAATGCTAAGGAGAAACAGGATACATTTGAGAAAACAACGAAAAAGGAATGCTCAGAGAAAATGTACAGGGCTAATCTATCAAGCAGAAGATGAAGAGCTAAAGACATGAAGACTGGATCATAGACATTAAGTGTGAACTTACAGTAAATACAAGCCTTGAAGAAAGCACATTCTCTAAGAGGAATTTACAATCAAATATTTGACAGCAGGCAGAAGTGGAGTCTAGGCAGACAGCAGAGCAGAGCAGAGCAGAGCAGAGCACTACAAGCTAGGAAGGTAAGCAAAAGCAGATGTCACCAGAATGCACAAAAATCCACATAAAATAACACTTTAAGAAAAAAAACAACCCCAATATCCTGGAATGGGATGAATTGTCTGAAGAGAGCGAAGGTATCGCTTGACCTTAAGCTTTTGAAAAGACCGGCTCAGAGTATACAAGGACACTTGGAATCCACTTCAATCTCCCTCCGCCCTAAGAAGCCTGCAGGCATGTTATTAAACAAGAGGATAAACATGTCTCGAATGCTGAGAAACAAAGCTATTTATACAGAGCAAGAAAACTCAGGTTGATGATCAGGAAGTTAACAAAGGTAGAGAAGTAACAAAAAGGTCAGGGGGCTCATAAAGCTAGCAAAGAAAATTAGATAATGTGTGTTTCAACAGATGTAGGTCTGTGGAATCTACGTCAGCGCTGATGTCAGGAACAAGATATTTTACATGTATGGATGGATTCACATATAAATGTGGGTTGTAGTAGCTATCCCATTAATATTGTAACTTTAAATACAAGCCTACAACTGAAGTGCTGTAGATCATAGAATAGAATAGAATAGAATAGAATAGAATAGAATAGAATAGAATAGAATATTCAAAATATTCTTCTCCTAAAACTAAAATCCTACGGCATTTCAGGACCTCTTCACAATTGGATAACTGCTTTCCTGTCAAACAGACGAGTGGTCAAAATTGGCAATGCTCTAGCAAATCCTGTCCCTGTCAAAAGTGGCGTTCCTCAAGGCAGCGTTCTTGGACCAACGCTCTTCAAACTATACATAAATGATCTCTGTAACCATATCTCAAGTTATTGCGTTCTCTTTGCTGATGATGTCAAACTATTTAACACCACCAACAATACTACTACCCTTCAAAAAGACCTTGACTTTGTAACCGATTGGTCTAAAATGTGGCAACTCCAAATCTCAACCAGCAAATGCTTACATATTGGAAAAAAGAACCCAAACACTAAGTACAAGCTTGATGGACATTACCTTACAGATGACCCCCACCCTGTTAAAGACCTTGGAGTTTTCATATCAAATGATCTAAGTGCCAAAGCCCACTGCAACTACATAGCAAAAAAGGCTCTAAGAGTTGTAAACCTAATTTTGCATAGCTTCTTTTCCAAAAACTCTACACTACTAACCAGCGCATACAAAACATTTGCTAGACCTATCCTTGAATACAGCTCATCTGTACCCATACCACATCTCTGACATTAATACAATTGAACGAGTCCAGAAATATTTTACAAGAAGAATTCTCCGCTCCTCTGTAAACAACAAAATACCTTATACCACCAGACTTGAAATCCTGGGACTAGAAAACTTAGTACTCGGCCGACTCCGACAAGACCTGTGTTTAACACACAGAATCATCTACTGCAATGTCCTTACTGTTAAAGACTACTTCAGCTTCAATCGCAATAATACAAGAGCAAACAATAGATTCAAACTTAATGTTAACCGCTTCAATCTTGATTGCAGAAAATATGACTTTTGTAACAGAGTTGTGAATGCCTGGAATACACTACCTGACTCTGTGGTCTCTTCTCAAACTCCCAAAAGCTTTAACCAAAAACTGTCTACCATTGACCTCACCCCATTCCTAAGAGGACTATAAGGGGCGTGCATAAGTGCACAAAAGTGCCTACCGTTCCTGTCATATTGTTTCCTTTCATTGTATGTGCTTGTATATAATGTTATGACAAAATAAAATAAAATAAAAAGAATAGAATAGAATTCTATTCTATTGGCCAAGTGTGATTGGACACACAAGGAATTTGTCTTTGGTGTATATGCTCTCAGTATACATAAAGAGAATAAAATAAGTGAAATTCTGTATAATATTAAAATATGATTGTTTTGTCCCCTAAGAAGTATTTGCTGGTCCCATTTCTTTAGAAACAGGCAGTTATTCTTAATTAAGGGAGGTGGACTGAATAGAGCACACAGCCCTTGGCATAATTGAAGTTTTGTTCTCCTGCTATCAGATAAATACAACAGAACATGTTGACCTGTCAACCCTCCATGACTAAACTGTTTGCAAGGTTAAAAGGGAAAGGGAAAGGAGAATCTGTGTTAATCTCTTGCAGTCCTAATTTTAATAAAAAGTAAATATTTTTGTAAAACCATTTCAAAGTCTTCCACTTTCAACTCTGCGGCAGGTTGAGATTAGCAAAAAGCCCCAAGCGGCTCTTAAGCTTAAACATGCTATTTGTTTCTGTCTTTCAAACATCTGAGTGTGTTTTGCAGATAAGTATAAACCGGGCAAAGCTCAAACTCCTTCCCTTTGACTTTTTACCTAGAAATAAAAAGCAGTGGGTGAAAAAAAAATTAGCAGTAATCCCCCTTCACATATTATTAATTGTGGTCTTCTCCCGTTTCCAAAACCAATCAAGCATTTTATTTTGCTAAGGAAGCAGATTCTCAAAATTCTCATTCCAGTTGCTGCCAAGATGCTTATAAACTAAAGCAAATAATTGGTCACTGATACTAGGTAATTCCAACCTAATTTTGTAGGATTCACCACATTTTCGTTGGGGTGGTTAACTGTTTCTTTTTGTTTTATACCTCACACAAAGAAGAAATTATATGTTCAGATATGTAAAGCCATCAGCTATGAAGTATCATGAATCTTAGACAGATTTGAGTTTATTAAGTCTTGGCAAACATAGCACTGAATTTCAGTAACAAATAATGGTTGCCACACAACCTGTTTAACCCAGTGCAAAGAAGTCCCACGTTGTCTGCTAAGGAATGTCCACACATTGTGGCTTCCATCTCATAGACCAGGGGTTTCCAACCTTGGCAACTTTTAAGACTTGTGGACTTCAACTCCCAGAATTCCTCAGCCAGCTTTGCAAACATTCTGGTGTTCTTTCTAGCCTAATCTTTATCGCCTTGCTTACAGAAACTGTCTCTCTGGTTAACCCTTATTACATTGTAACAGTTAAGGCGAAGCGCCCATCGACGTAAGTGACGTTGAGCTGCCCACGCCCACATGGTCACATGACCACCGAGCCATGCCTACCCAGCTGGTGATTAGGGCAGAGAACCGGTTGTTAAATTATTTGAATCCCACCACTGCCTACCGTAGATAATCTGAGACAAATGGCTGTCCAGTCTCTTCTTAAAAACCTCCAGTGGTGAAGCACCCACAACTTCCGAAGGCAACTTCTGTTCCACTGGTTAATTGTCCTCACTGTTAGGAAGTTTCTCCTTAATTTCAGATTGCTTCTCTCTTTGATCAATTTCCATCCATTGTTTCTTGTCCTGCCCTCTGGGGCTTTGGAAAATAAGCTGATTGGAAAATCAATATGACAGCGATGTTGGCTTCTGCATATTAAGCCTCCATATTAAAAAGAGTGGGAGGAGGAGTCTTTCATATATTTTACATCTACATGAGCTCCTGGCAGGAAAAAACAATCCTATGTGTATCTCAACAGTCTTTGAGCTTTAAGGAAGATTAGAATAGAACAAATTTTTTTTAACATGGTCCGGATTTTTTGTTTCTGTAATCTCCATACAGCTGGAGAAGTATTGAGTTAGAAAAAGAGGAGTTAATACAGAGTAACTCCTGCATGATGCAAGAGAGTTAGCTCAATGTTAAAGGGGATTGTTAGGAGTGATATTTAATACTTCAGTTACCATTAAATGCTGCGCATCATCAATCAATCAGAATAAAGCTGGAAGGGACCTTGGAGGTCTTCTAGTCCAACCTCTTGCTCAAGCAGGAGACCTACCGTCAGTGGTGGGATTCAGTCAGTTCGCACCTATTCGAGAGAACCGGTTGTTAACTTTCAAAGCAGTTCGGAGAACCGGTTGTTGGAACAAGTCTTATTTTGTTTTTTCCCCACTTTACAGGGCTAATCCTGTAAGGAACTGAAACATTCTGGTGTTCTTTCTAGCCTAATCTTTATCACCTTGCTTACAGAAACTGTCTCTCTGGTTAACCCTTATTACATTGTAACAGTTAAGGCGAAGCGCCCATCGACGTAAGTGACGTTGAGCTGCCCACGCCCACATGGTCACATGACCACCGAGCCATGCCTACCCAGCTGGTGATTAGGGCAGAGAACCGGTTGTTAAATTATTTGAATCCCACCACTGCCTACCATAGATAATCTGAGACAAATGGCTGTCCAGTCTCTTCTTAAAAACCTCCAGTGGTGAAGCACCCACAACTTCCGAAGGCAACTTCTGTTCCACTGGTTAATTGTCCTCACTGTTAGGAAGTTTCTCCTTAATTTCAGATTGCTTCTCTCTTTGATCAATTTCCATCCATTGTTTCTTGTCCTGCCCTCTGGGGCTTTGGAAAATAAGCTGATTGGAAAATCAATATGACAGCGATGTTGGCTTCTGCATATTAAGCCTCCATATTAAAAAGAGTGGGAGGAGGAGTCTTTCATATATTTTACATCTACATGAGCTCCTGGCAGGAAAAAACAATCCTATGTGTATCTCAACAGTCTTTGAGCTTTAAGGAAGATTAGAATAGAACAAATTTTTTTTTTATTGGACACGTGTGATTGGAAACACAAGGAATTTGTCTTGATGCATATGCTCTCAGTGTACATAAAAGAAAAGATACCTTCATCAAGGTACAACACTTACAAGACTTAATGATAGTCATAGGGTACAAATAAGCAATCAGGAAACAATCAATATCAATATAAATTGTAAGGATACAAGCAACAAAGTTACAGTCATAAGTGGAAGGAGATGGGTGATGGGAACGATGAGAAGATTAACAGTAGTGCAGACTTAGTAAATAGTTTGACAGTGTTGAGAGAATTATTTGTTTAGCAGAGTGATGGTGGTCGGGAAAAAACTGTTCTTGTGTCTAGTTGTTCTGGTGTGCAGTGCTCTATAGCGTCGTTTGAGGGTAGGAGTTGAAACAGTTTATGTCCAGGATTTGAGGGGTCTGTAAATATTTTCACAGCCCTCTTCTTGATTTGTGCAGTATACAGGTCCTCAATGGAAGGCAGGTTGGTAGCAATTGTTTTTTCTACAGTTCTAATTATCCTCTGAAGTCTGTGTCTGTCTTGTTGGGTTGCAGAACCAAACCAGATAGTTACATATTAAATGTTGCCTAGCTAACGCGAGGAAACTATATAGTTTTAAAAAAATATTATTTGCATGGACAACAAACCATAAAGTCCATTCATGTGAACAGCTGCACTGTGGATGAAAAACTACACATAGCTCTTCTCCTTCTGATTACAGAAACTACGTACATAAATATACCAGACACAATTCCTGACTAGCAACTTAGATCATAGCTAAACAATGCAAAGAATGCAAATTGCATTTGTTATACAAATGTAATAGGCAGGACTCTTTGCTGACATGGATTTCTGTGAGATATCCCATTCTTCTTTGGGTGATGTCTTTTCGTTGGAACAGAAAATGGTCATAATTAACTAACTTTTAGGCCTCAATGTGATTTGATGGTTGAAGACTTATCTGTTGATTTACTGAAATTTATGGCCCAGTAGCATGCAGACTAGATTAAGCCTTATATTAGCCTTACTGAAAATATTTATGGAAAGAAGATAGTTATAGAGCTCAGATGTCCAAATTAAAATCTTGTAAATCCATAATAAAACTAAGAATGGAAAGGAATTTCCTTCCTCTGTATATTTTACAAAAGTCAACACTACGACGAGACCGATTTAAATTTAACCAGGAGAGAATATCACCAAGGACAAGCTAATTTTTTTTTTGTTTGTTTGTTTACATTTATACCCCGCCCTTCTCCGAAGACTCAGGGCGGCTTACAGTGTATAAGGCAATAGTCTCATTCTATTTGTATATTTTTACAAAGTCAACTTATTGCCCCCCCAACAATCTGGGTCCTCAGAATGACAATATTCTGATTTGTTTCAACTGATAAAGGTTACCATTGGTACGGTTTAACAAGGTCTTCACAGCTTGTCAAAGCTTTTCATTGTGGCCTCAGGATGGGATGGAAATTATGTAATGGTGTTTCTTAAGGGAGATCTTTTAAAGAGACCATGTATTTCAGAAATACCTGAGTGAGTTCACTATAATGGACTTTTTTAAACCAGAGTGGGCAAGGCTTCAGACTTGCAGAACCTACTTCATTTTTAATTAGCATCTTAAGATTCATCCATAAAGTCTTTTATGTACAGGCGCATTCTAGAATTAAGATACAGGAATTTATGACAAATAACTAGAACCAAACATGCAAGCCCTTAAAATCTGAGAAAGTAACTTATTTATTTATTTGTTTGTTTGTTTGTCAAGCATATATAAGAAAACAGATAAAAGTATAAACATGATGAATATAGGATAATGATACAAATACATGGGGACAGTAGGACAGGGACGGTAGGCATGTTGGTGCGCTTATGCACGCCCTTTACAGACCTCTTAGGAATGGGGTGAGGTCAACACTAGACAGTCTAAGGTTAAAGTTTTGGGGGTTTGGGGAAGTAACCACAGAGACAGCTAGTGCATTCTAGGCTTTGACCACTCTGTTGCTGAAGTCATATTTTCTGCAATCGAGTTTGGAGTTTGGTTTACCTTAAGTTTGTATCTATTGTATGCTCGTGTATTATTGCGGTTGAAGCTGAAGTAGTCATTGACAGGTAGCTGGGACTTGGGAGGCAGAGAATAGATGGGGGCAGGGCCAATCAGAATTTTTACTATGGGTTCTCTAAACTACTCAAAATTTCCACTACTGGTTCTCCAGAACTGGTCAGAACCTGCTGAAACTCACCTCTGGTTCATATCTGAAAGATTCATTTTTATAAACTTTATTAAATGAAGTGAGTTAAACATCATTGCCTCTGAATTCAGCTGCATTTCAGCTTTTCATCTACACCCCCATCCAAACATTTATTATTTAAGATATCACCAGAAATGAAATAAGGCATCCATTCTTTTTATAGCCTTTTCTGATTGAGTGTGCTGTAAATGGTTTGGGATTGCAACTCCCCAAATTTCCAACCAAAGAGCTAACTGGGAATGTGAGGGGTTGCGGTCCCAGCAGCCTTGTGGGGTGACAGGTTGAAGAAGACCACTCCATTACAGCATAGATGGGAAGTCAGCGTGCAAATCCTTCCCACACTAATTGGTAAGGGTGAGAAGAGCAGCTAAGAGTAACCACCGAGGGGTAAGCCTAAGGTGTGCTTGATAATGTCCGTGAGACCACATGGGGGTGGGGGTGGGGGTGAAGTGCTGAAATGCAGAATGGCATCCAAGGGTGTTGGCTGATCTCTCCTGAAACTGAACAGTGCAGCATTCACCAAGGAGAGAAAAAATCCCACCCAAGTCAGTTCCGGATCCATTCCAACAAAGAAGGATTACTGGGAGTGCTAAATGCTCAGGCAACTTAATGCAAAATGCCCAAGATTTTTTTGAGGATTTGAATATGTTCTGCTGATATCTGCTGATGTCTGTGTATTTGCCCACAAATGTTACAACACTACTTTACTATTTCATTATAAAAAGAGTATATCTCTCTCTCTCTCAAACACACACACATCTCTCATCCATCCATCCATCCATCCATCCATCCATCCATCCATCCATCCATCTATCTATCTATCTATCTATCTATCTATCTATCTATCTATCTATCTATCTATCTATCTATCTATTTATCTATCTATTGACACAGTGAGAGCAATCAACCAAAGGAAGAAGCTTGCCTTCAGAAGTTGTGGGAGCTTCATCACTGGAAGCTTTCAAGAAGAGACTGGACTGCCATCTGTCAGAAATGGTGGGTTCTCCTTGGGCAGGGATTGGACTAGATGACTGACAAGGTCCCTTCCGACTCTGTTAATCTGTTATCTGTTATCTATTTCTCTGCCTCTATCTCTCTATGCCTAGTTTAGCTCAGCATTCCTGCAGCAAATGGCATCCCATTACTTTTTTAATTTTATAACGTATAATACCCATCCCGTTTGTCTTATGAAAATTCATCACAAAGAGAGGCTGTGCATCTCTAGACGATGAATCTCTAATTTCTTTCACATTAAAATGGAGAAAAAAAGGCATAAGGAATATAGAAGTGTTTCCCCTAACTTTCCAGAATTAATGCTTGATATTTTGAATAACAAAATCATGATTGAACATTTTCAGGTAATGATAAATTCATAATAGATTTCAGAAATAAAGGTTGTCATACCGTTTCAACTGCAAACTAATCTATCGGCTTGGTAGGTTCAGTAACTTGGTAGGTTTAGCAGTATGGTTCAGATTTTTATTGTGTGATCCACTTATATCCAACTATGCAAGCCTTTTATGCCCACTAAGTGAACTTCTGCTGATGATGTCAAACAAGAACCTAGGTCTCCCCCTCCAAGTCTACATTTTGACCACATTAGACCAGTGGTGGGTTTCAATTTTTTTTTACTACTGGTTCTGTGGCCGTGGCTTGGTGGGCGTGGCAGGGGAAGGTTACTGCAAAATCCCCATTTCTTCCTGATCAGTTGAGACCTGGGAGGCAGAGAATAGATGGGGGCCGGGCCAGGCAGAATTTTTACAACCGGTTCTCCAGAACTGGTCAGAACCTGCTGAAACCCACCTCTGCATTAGACCTCCTAATATTATTTTTACAAACTTATGTTGCTTTTACCTGCTCTCTTGTATTTGCATACCACGTAACCAAGGATGAGCTGCAGTACTATAGTGTTTTATTTGAACAGCCAGAAGTATTTTCAGTCTTTTCCAAACCCACATTTGCCTCAAATTTCATACATGAAGATCTATTTTTAATTCCATTTCTTTAAAACAATATTAACAATGTACAAGGGCATGCCTCTTTGGGAGGATCATATGAAAGGAACACGATCAGTTTGTATGATGAACCCTGCCCCCATCAGCATTTTAAACCTCTGTTTTTAAATTTCTGCAGCAGCTATTATAAGGTTGACTCAGCCTTCCATCCTTCCGAAGTGGGTAAAATGAAGACCCAAATTGTTGGGGGCCATAGGCTGACTCCAGGGGTGAAATGTAAAATTTGTTAGTACTGGTTTTGTGGGTGTGGCTTGGTGGGTGGGATAATGCGACTGGATGGGCGTGACCATCTTTTTTTTTTACTTTTAAAAGCATTTTTTTACCACCTTTTTGGCCGAAGAGGTTGTAGAAAAAAATGCTTTTAAAAGGCTCCTCTGATGATCCCAGCTGAGTTGCCTGATCGTCAGAGACTTTTTTCTTTTAAAGACAAAAAAAATGCTTTTAAAAGAAAAGAAAAGCCTCTGATGATCAGCTAACTCAGCTGGGATCGTCAGAGGAGCCTTTTAAAAGCATTTTTTTCTACAACCTCTTCGGCCAAAAAGGTGGTTAAAAAATGCTTTTAAAAGCCTCTGATAACCCCAGCTGAGCTGTGCTCAGAGGCTTTTTTTTAAACTTTTAAAAGCATTTTTTTGGCGGAAGAGATTGTAGAAAAAATACTTTTAAAAAGCTCCTCTGACGATCCCAGCTGAGTTGCCCATTGGGGGGGGGCAGGGATTTTTGCTACCAGTTCTCTGAACTACCCGCCGCCATCGCTACCAGATTGGCTGATCCGGTTCAAACCCTGGGGATTTCACCCCTGGCTGACTCTGTAAAGTGCTTAGAGAGGGATGTTGTTGTTGTTGCTGTTGTTGTTAGTTGTAAAGTCATGTCCAACCCACCGCGACCCCATGGACTACATTCCTCCAGGCCTTCCTGTTCTCTACCATCCCCTGGAGTCAATTTAAGCTCATGCCTACTGCTTCAATGACTCCATCCAGCCACCTCATTCTATGCCGTCCCATTCTTCTTTTGCCCTCAATCTTTCCCAGCATTAGGCTCTTCTCCAGTGAATAGAGAGGTAAAGCCGTACATAAGTCTAAGTGCTATTGCTATTCCTATTGAAAAATAGGAAAATGACATCATTAACTGGATCAATTTAAGCTGCTCCAACACCACTATTGAATAACATAAGGCATATCAAGCAAAACACCCTCACCTTTTCTACACTCTTGTTTACAGTTAACATTATCTTTACTTCATTTGATCATTTTACTTTACTCCATTTGATCATTTAAGGCAGGGGTCTCCAACCTTGGTCCCTTTAAGACTTGTGGACTTCAACTCCCAGAGTCCCTCAGCCAGCAAAGCTGGCTGAGGAACTCTAAGAGTTGAAGTCCACAAGTCTTAAAGGGACCAAGGTTGGAGACCCCCGATTTAAGGGAACCTTACAGTCTGACACAGAATTCAGATCACCAGCTAGATGCCACCAAAACACCAGCATCTATTTACATGAAGCTCCACAGGCGGCCCTCATGTCCTGCAAAGCTGAATATCTCTGGGGCAATTTAAGCAAAACAAAGGACGTATTCTACTCTCACTTTCACAGCCTAAACCAAGTACAACCAATTCTTCCAAAGGTCAGAGGGGAAATATATAGAAAACCAGCACATGATTTTGTCTAAAGAACACGAGACGCTAAATCGCCCAGCTGTAGGCCATAATACGTGTGGAGAGTAACTGTTTCAATCGTGAAAAGCTACCGATAGTTCTTACAATAAACTAACTATTAGTCTTGGAAAACATTCTGTGTGCTTATTCTATAGCCAGTTCAGGGCAATCTCCAAGCAGGAATTCCAGCCTAGTTTGTGGATCAGGGCCAATACAAGTATGCCTTTGTCTGCTGCTACCCTATACTCACCATCTGTCACCTGAGGCAGTCAGTCTGAAGGGTCAACTCTGTATGTTTATGTATGCATTTGGGGTTTTTTGGGGGCGGGGTGGGTCTTTGACAATTTTTCATGGAAACTTTAACCCACACTGAGTCATCGGCTCAAGAGGAAAAAGGACACTGTAGAACACATCCACAGAAGGATAGCATCAAGATCATGAGAAGTGATAATACCAGGGGTGAAATGTAAAATTTGTTACTACCGGTTCTGTGGGCGTGGCTTGGGGGGAGTAAGGTGACTGGGTGGGCGTGGCCAACTTTTTTTTTACTTTTAAAAGCATTTTTTCTACAACCTCTTCGGCCGAAGAGGTTGTAAAACAATGCTTTGAAAAGCCTGCGATGATCAGGCAACTCAGCTGGGATCACCAGAGGGGAAAAAGCTTTTAAACGGTTCTGACGATCCCAGCTGAGTTGCCCGATCGCCAGAACCCTTTCAAAGCTTTTTTTTTTCCAGCCTCTTCAGCCGAAGAGCTTGTAGAAAAAATGCTTTGAAAGGGTTCTGACAATCCCAGCTGAGCCCCGGGATCATCAGAGGCTTTTTAAAAAACTTTTAAAAGCATTTTTTTGGCTGAAGAAAAATGCTTTTAAAAGTAAAAAAACCTCTGATGATCGTGCAGTTCAGCTGAACATGCTGGGGGCGGGAATGGGGGGGGCAGGGATTTTTGCTACCGGTTCTCTGAACCACCCGCCGCCATCACTACCGGATCAAGCGATCCGGTCTGAACCAGGATCATTTCATCCCGGATAATATTTTTATTTTTTTATTTTTATTTTATTAAATTTTTATACCGCCCTTCTCCCGAAGGACTCAGGGCGGTGTACAGCCAAAATAAAATACAGAATATATACAATTAAAAGAATTTAAAATGAACTATTACTAAACGGCCGATAATTTAAAAAAATTAAAATTTAAAATATTACTAAAATACCACTTTATACCACACTAATGAGGCCACACTTTGAACAGTCCGGCTTCCGACCCGGATACAGCACGGAGACAGCTTTGGTCGCATTGGTGGATGATCTCTGGAGGGCCAGGGATAGGGGTTACTCCTCTGCCCTGGTCCTATTAGACCTCTCAGCGGCTTTTGATACCATCGACCATGGTATCTTGCTGCGCCGGTTGGGGGGATTGGGAGTGGGAGGCACCGTGTATCGGTGGTTCTCCTCCTATCTCTCCGACCGGTCGCAGACGGTGTTGACAGGGGGGCAGAGGTCGATCGCGAGGTGCCTCACTTGTGGGGTGCCACAGGGGTCGATTCTCTCGCCCCTTCTGTTCAACATCTATATGAAGCCATTGGGTGAGATCATCAGTGGCTTCGGGGTGAGATACCAGCTCACCCTGATGACACCCAGCTGTACTTTTCCACCCTGGGCCACCCCAATGAAGTTGTTGAAGTGCTGTCCCGGTGTTTGGAAGCCGTACGGGTCTGGATGGGGAGAAACAGGCTCAAGCTTAATCCCTCCAAGACGGAGTGGCTGTGGATGCCGGCATCCCGATTCAGTCAGCTGCAGCCGCAGCTGACTGTTGGAGGCGAGTTATTGGCCCCAAAAGATAGGGTGCGCAACTTAGGTGTCCTCCTGGATGAATGGCTGTCGTTTGAGGATCATTTGACGGCCGTCTCCAGGAGGGCCTTCCACCAGGTTCGCCTGGTTCGGCAGTTGCGCCCCTTCCTTGATCGGGATGCCTTGTGCACAGTCACTCATGCGCTCGTTACCTCTCACTTGGATTATTGTAATGCTCTCTACATGGGGCTCCCCTTGAGGTGCACTCGGAGGCTTCAGTTAGTCCAGAATGCAGCTGCGCGGGTGATAGAGGGAGCTACGCATAGCTCCCACGTAACACCGCTCCTGCGCAGACTGCACTGGCTACCTGTGGCCTTTCGAGTGCACTTTAAGGTTTTGGTTACGACCTTTAAAGCGCTCCATGGCTTAGGGCCTGGGTACTTACGGGACCGCCTGCTGTTACTGCATGCCTCCCACCGACCCGTACGCTCTCACAGAGAGGGACTTCTCAGGGTGCCGTCCGCCAAGCAATGTCGGCTGGCGGCCCCAGGAAGGTCCTTCTCTGTGGGGCTCCCACACTCTGGAACGAGCTTCCCCCGGGTTTACGCCAAATACCTGACCTTCGGACCTTCCGTCGCGAACTGAGGACACATCTTTTCATTCGCGCGGGGCTGGCTTAAATTTTATCGATTTTAAATTTTCTATTAATAATTTTAAATGGGGTTTTAGTTTATTATATATTTTAAACTTTTTAGGCTAATTATAAAATAAGTTTTTTAATTTGCATTTTAAATTGTACATTGTATTGCCTGTTTTATTTTTTTGCCTGTACACCGCCCTGAGTCCTTCGGGAGAAGGGCGGTATAAAAATCAAAATAATAAATAAATAAATAAATAATAAAACACTACACCCATTTCTGCTGAGCATGAAAATGTGACCAGAAATGCTGAAACCTTACTAAGTTTGCAGAGAAAAACAACAAAGATCATAATGAGTCTGGAGATTGTATAATGAGCCTGGAAATTGTATAATGAATGGTTGAAGGAGCTCGATAAATCTATCAAAGAGATAGATTTATCATCACCTGGTGTCAAATCATCACACCAGGGATGATGTGATAGCTGCCTTATAATATCTGAGGAGGTGCTGTGACAGAGAAGATGGAGCATAATTATTCTCCAAAGCACCAAATAGCAGGACAAGAAGAAGAAACTGGATAACCACTTGACTGGGATGGTATAAAGTCTCCAGTGTTGAACAGGAGGTTGGATTAGAAGCAGAGGTGGGTTTCAGCAAGTTCTGAACAGTTCTGGAGAACCGGTAGCAGAAATTTTGAGTAGCTCTGGAGAACCGGTAAATACCACCTCTGACTGGCCTCGCCCCCATCTATTCTCTGCCTCCTGAGTCCCAGCTGATCGGGAGGAAATGGGGATTTTGCAGTAAACTTCCCCTGGAGTGGGGAGGGAATGGAGATTTTACAGTATCCTTCTCCTGCCATGCCCACCAAGCCACAGAACTGGTAGTAACATTTTTTGAAACCCACCACTCATTAGAACAAGGGTCTCCAATCCTGGTCCCTTTAAGATTTGTGGACTTCAACTCCCAGAGTCCCTCAGCCAGCAAAGCTGGCTGAGGAACTCTGGGAGTTGAAGTCCACAAGTCTTAAAGGGACCAAGGTTGGAGACCCCTGGATTAGAAGACCTCTGACATCCCTACCACTCCTATGATTCTATGTTCTATATTCTAGATAGGGACCTTCCCATGAACAAACAATCAAAACAATTGAGAAGCCTCCTGCTGCTGCTCCAATTTGGATTGCTGAAAAACTGCCCAAGGGGAAAACCAAGAGTTGAGGGTGTGTGAAACACGCCTGCTTCATTTTAGTATTGTTCATAAATTTGTGGACCAACTTTAAACTGTCTGACATTGTATCTAAAACTGTACACTGGAATTGGATGGGATCCTAAAACAGGATTGTCTTAAAGGCATTTGGGAGATGGATTATTAATCTAAAACAAAAACGAAGGTTTGGATTTAATTTGGCAACTGGCTTTGTGTTAATCTGGGTTTCATTTCTCAAATATGAAGGAAACAATTTTAACAGTAGGTCATAAATTCGAAAATCAATTTCATACAGATGTAGTGGTTTTGTAAAAGGATTGCTATTTAGGGGGGGATATCAGCCTTCTGATCTGAAATAAAGTTACTAACAAGCAAATGGCACTATTGGTTTTGCTACAAATTTGACGAATACCTTATAGCCCATTTATTTATTTCTCGGTATGTTATTGTCTTGTGTGATGTGGGTGGTTCAGATGTTTTAACAAAGTTTAGCAAATTGCAGTAATAAAAATGATTATCTCTATTTTTTAATTTTTGTTATTTTACGAAGATGATTTTTGATAGAAAATCGATCATGAACTGATATACATTTACCTAAATTATAACGGTTACAACTTGAAGTGGCTCAGAAGTTCATGACCATCATTGGACCTGTGCCAAGTCATTGAGGGCTTAATGCATTGTGGGAATCACATGCTAGATCTGGTGTTTGTCTTGGGGGAAGTGGAGATATGATTTGGAGTTGAGGGATATTGTGTATTATGTTATCATGGACAGATTACTTTTGATTGCTTTGTAGTTCTCATGGGAAGATGTACACATTTGATTGATTCATTCAAGACACCTCATGGACCATATCAGTGGTGGGATTCAAATTTTTTTACTACTGGTTCTGTGGCCATGGTTTGGTGGGCATGGCAGGGGAAGGATACTGTAAAATCTCCATTCCCACCCCACTCCAGGGGAAGGTTACTGCAAAATCACCATTTCCTTCCGATTAGCTGGGACTCTGGAGGCAGAGAATAGATCGAATCAGGGCCAGTCAAAGGTAGTATTTACCGGTTCTCTGAACTACTCAAAATTTCCTCTACCGGTTCTCCAGAACTGGTCAGAACCTGCCAAATACCACTTCTGGACCATATCCAATTTCAGAGGGGACTTGGAGAAGCCCCTGAGGATCTGGGATGTAGTTCCACTGAGATGTGTCACTTCTTGGAAGGAGAAGGTGGTAATTAAATATTCTTCTGTACTTACTACATTCACAAATTGCATTGGTGACTGTTTAAAGTGACGTAGTGCCTTTTAAGGAAAGTTAGTTTGATGTGGTGGTTAACATAATTGGCTAAACGCTGGGAGATCATGTCCCACCTTTGACAAGTCACTCAACCTCAGCCCTAGGAAGGAGCAATGGCAAATCATTTCTGAAAACACTGCCAAGAAAACTGCAGGGACATCTCCTGGCAACACTGTCTTGAAGGCACCACCATCCAGTGGTGGGTTTCAATTTTTTTTACTACCGATTCTGTGGGCGTGGCTTGGTAGGCATAGCAGGGGAAATCTCCATTCCCACCTCACTCCAGGGGAAGGATACTGCAAAATCCCCATTTCCTCCCAATCAGCTGGGAGGCAGAGAATAGATGGGGACAGGGCCAGTCAGAATTTTTACTACCGGTTCTCCGAACTACTCAAAATTTCCGCTACCGGTTCTCCAGAACTGGGCAGAACCTGCTGCAACCCATCTCTGCCACCATCAAAAACAAAGATGTGCCACTTAGGGAAGGATGGGTCAGAAAATAATCTGAAAAGCCATGGTGATGATTATCCAAGGCATCTGTTAAAGTTGCTTAGATCTGAAATGAACGCTAGATATGCATAGCTAAGTAAGGCATAGTTAAATAAGTCTGGCAAAGTTCAACATTTTGAAGTAAACAGTGGTCACAAAGCTGTTAGCATGGCCACCTGTATTTTAGTTTAATGAACCTTCTGGTTAGAGCTGAGGTGGTGCAGTGGTTAAAGTGCAGTACTGCAGGCTCCTTCAGCTGACTGCTAGCTGCAGTTTGGCAGTTCAAATCTCACCAGCTCAAGGTTGACTCAGCCTTCTATCCTTCCGAGGTGGGTAAAATGAGGACCCTGATTGTTGGGGGCAATATAAACTGCTCTATATTGCCTCTATAAACTGCTTAGAGAGGGCTGTAAAACACTGTGAAGCGGTATATAAATCTAAGTATTATTGCTATTGCTATTGGTTGGCCAAGGCCTCCTGAGAGTTGATGTGTTGGTTGTAATATGTTGTTCCAAGCAGTGATGAATTCATCCTTGAGTTAGGGGATGCTTCTCCCTGCCCTTAGGGACATAGTGGTGCTCCCGTTATTCAAGAAGACATCATTAGACCCAACTATTGGACACCTTTAAACACATTCTATTTTGGGGGAAGTAATTGGGCTTTAACTTCAAAAGGCTATGGAGGAAATGGATTATTGGATGTTTTTCTGTTTGGTTTCAGGCCTGGATAATCAGAACCTGTAGCTGCTCAGAAAACAGCAAGGTAAAAATACTATTAGGAGCATTTGAGTGTGTCCATGTGTCACTGCTACTTCCAGGTGTGATTTAAGTTGGGGGTTGTTTCTCTTCATGGCATAAGCCCTGTTTTATAATTTACCTATCTCTGTTTATTTCTCCTGTCCAAGAAGATCTGATCTTATAACTTAGGTCTTGGTTGGACCCAAGAGATAAACCTTCACTCTTGCTGTGCCTACTGTGGGAAGCATTTTAATATGGGTCTGATCTGCTCTGCCTTTTGGAAGTATCTGAAGATCTGGGTCTTATTAGATGGGTCTTATGTCCATCTTGATTATTTGTTGTTGTTAGTTGCGAAGTCATGTCCAACCCATCGCAACCTCATGGACAACTTTCCTCCAGGCCTTCCGGTCCTCTACCATCCCCAGGAGACCATTTAAGCTCACGACAACTGCTTCAGTGACTCCATCCAGCCACCTCATTCTCTGTTGTCCTCTTCTTCTTTTGCCCTCAATCTTTCCCAGCATTAGGCTCTTCTCCAGTGAGTCCTTCCTTCTCATTAGGTGGCCAAAGTATTTGAGTTTCCTCTTCAGGATCTGGCCTTCTAAAGAGCAGTCAGGGTTGATCTCCTCTTGGACTGACGGTTTGATCACCATGCAGACCAAGGGACTCGCAGAAGTCTTTTTTTTATTTAATTTTGTCATAACAGTATACATAAACATTGTCATAAGTAAAAAACATATCATGAATATATATATGTGTGTGTGTGTGTGTGTGTGTGTGTGTGTGTGTGTGTGTAAAGAATATGCATTAGCTATATTAATTAGATATAATAAAGGGAACAATAGGACAGGAACGGTAGGCACTTTTGTGCTCTTATGCATGCCCCTTATAGTCCTCTTAGGAATGGGGTGAGGTCAATAGTAGACAGTTTTTGGTTGAAGATTTTGGGATTTTGAGTAGAGACTATGGAGTCAGGTAATAAGTTCCAAGCATTAACAACTCTTTTGCAGAAGTCATATTTTCTGCAATCAAGTTTGAAGCGGTTGACATTAAGCTTGAATCTATTTTTTGCTCTTGTAATATTGCGATTGAAGCTGAAGTAGTCATTTACAGGAAGGATATTGCAATAGATGATTTTGTGAGTTAAACACAGGTCATGTCAAAGTCAACGGAGTTATAAGTTTTCTAATCCCAGGATTTCAAGCCTGGTGGTATAAGGTATTTTGTTGTTTTCGGAGGAGTGAAGAACTCTTCTACTAAAATATTTCTGGACGCGTTCTATTGTATTTATGTCAGAGATGTGGTGTGGGTTCCAGACTGATGAGCAGTATTCAAGAATAGGTCTGGCAAATGTTTTGTATGCTCTAGTTAGTAGTGTAGAGTTTTTGGAAAAGAAGCTGCGTAAAATTAAGTTTACTACTTTTAGAGCCTTTTTTGCTATGTAGTTGCAGTGGGCTTTGGCATTTAGGTCATTTGATATGAGAACTCCAAGATCTTTGACAGGGTGGGGGTCATCAGTAAGGTAATGACCATCAAGTTTGTACTTGTTGATAGGATTCTTTTTTCCAATATGTAAGACTGAGCATTTGCTGGTAGAGATTTGGAGTTGCCAAGTTTTAGACCAATCGGAAACTAAGTCGAGGTCTTCTTGAAGGGTAGAAGTATTATTAGTGGTATTAAATAGTTTGACATCGTCAGCAAAGAGAACACAATAACTTGAGATGAGGTCACAGAGATCATTTATGTATAGTATGAAGAGCATTGGACCAAGAACACTACCTTGGGGAACGCCACTTTTGACAGGAACAGGATTTGATATAGCGTTACCAATTTTGACCACTTGTTGTCTGTTTGACAGGAAGGCGTTTATCCAATTGTGAAGAGGTCCCGAAATGCCGTAGGATTTTAGTTTGAGGAGTAGTTTATCATGTAACACATAGTTCAAAGACCTCAATTCTTCATTATATCTGGATTGTTTGGTTGTTTGAAATTGTTTCTGATGGAATATGATTTATTACATTTAGTTTCTAGTTTTTTCGCACTAATTTTAATTGCATGTTGACTTGGCACCTAGATAAATTGGTATCATCATCATCACCATCACCATCACCAAATGATCTATATCATCATTTAAGGGAAAGTTAATTTGTGGGTAAATAGGTGATTCAGAAGGTTTTGTTTTTTATCACTTTCCTTTTATCCCTTTAACTTAATGCAGTTTGCTTAGTATTTTTAAAAATTATAATTATGTGATGGCTCTTATCCAAGATAGTATCTACCAACAGACAAAGCAGAAACTGTTTTGGCTGAGGTCTTTTGATAATCCCTAGATATGGTTTTCTGTAACACTTATATATTTATTCTTATATTACCCTATGCACATCTATTTTAAAAAAAAAATTGCTTTGTGAGCAGCCAGAACCCAGTATTTTTTGTCTCTATGGGTGGTTAATCTTGGGATTCTAGTAAAAATAAAAGTAAATCCTACAGGCTTGAAATAACGTTCAGGCTACATCTTGAATTTATATATTTGAAGAAGTGGAAAAACGGTTGCCTTGGCATATGCTTTAGCTCTGGAAATTTACGTATAGATAAAAAGCATAACTTGGTTATCTCCATCAGAGGTATATTTTCTTGTCTTTTCTCCACTAGGCTAAATGTTTATTTTAATAATCTAGTTATTTAATAATCTAGTTATTGAACATAACACTATTTAAATGATAACATAATACTTGATGGAATCACTCACTCAGTGCAAATTAAATATTTTTAATATAAATTTATCTGACTGACATTGCTTTTGTTTTTGATGCATTTAATCTAGGAGCAGGGGATCTTTTTAGCTAGGAGGGCAGCATTGCCATTTTTTAATTTAAAAATATTTTGGCCTCCAAAAACTGCAAGGGTACTTGAGAACGGGACATTAATAGAGACTAGGTAGGATGAAAAATTTAGCTCTCTCTCTTTTTAAGTTGAGGAAGTTCTCTCTCTCTCTCTCTCTTTGAATGGAGGTGGATCCAATTTGTTTAACATGTTAATTCTCATTTTTACTGTGATTTTTAAAAAGCCGAAATCTGTTTCTACTGAAAATTGACTGTTTTCTTGCCAAATTCTAGCAGTAGGATCTGGGGTGGTAAATACATTAGAAAATGGGGAGTGGGAATGCAAACTTCACACTCATGATTTAATCAATCCCAGATAATTCATCATGAGCTAGCAAACATTATTTTATGCCAACATTAAACATTCCATCTTTGCCCAGTCACTGACTGGTATATCACTTCTGGTCTTATTAATAACAGTGACTGTGAGAGGGATGTTGGAGTCTTAGTGGACAACCAGCTAAATATGAGCCAGCAGTGTGCAGCGGCAGTCAAAAAAGCCAATGCAATCCTAAATTGCATTAACAGAGGGATACAATCAAGATCATGTGGGGTACTAATACCACTCTATAAAGCCCTAGTAAGACCACACCTAGAGTACTGCATCCAGTTTTGGTCAACACCCTATAAAAAAGATGTTTAGACTCTAGAAAGAGTGCAGAGAAGAGCAACCAAGATGAATAGAGGACTGGAGGCTAAAAGATACATGAACGGTTGCAGGAACTGGGCATGACTAGCCTAGTGAAGAGAAGAAGCAGGGGAGACATGATAGGAGTCTTCCAATATTTGAGGGGCTGCCACAAAGAGGAGGGGATCAAGCTGTTTTCTCAAGCACCTGAAGGCCAGACAAAGAATAATGGATGGAAACTGACCAAGGAGAGATTCAACCTAGAAATGAGGAGGAACTTTCTGACAGTGAGAACAATCAACCAATGGAACAGAAGTTGCCTTCGGAAGTTGTGGGAGCTTCATCACTTGAGACTTTCAAGAAGAGACTGGACTGCCATTTGTCAGAAATGGCATAGGGTCTTCTGCTTGAGCTGGGGTTGGACTAGATGACCTATAAGGCCCCTTCCAACTCTGTTAATCTTTCTGTGTTAATCACTATTTTGAAGAAGGAGAGACTGAATGAAGTCTTTTGCTTCAAATCATCCAAAGAGATGATTTGTGTAAACGAGTCAATTTCTATAACACCTTTATGCTTTGGCCCTTGCTTGGAGAATCATAAGGATGCAGCATACTTCCAATATATGGAGAGCTAAAGAACAGTATTTAATTTTTTTATAAACTAATTATCTGCTCAGTATGAAAAGGTAGGGGAAGAAAAAAAAGTTCCAGAGAGATGTTAACAACATTGGAAGAAATCAGCTTTAATAAGTAGCTGTGCCCGGAGAACAGTTGGGAGGTTATTTCCTTCTGCATCGAATTTAGCCCAAATTCCCATGAACTTTATATTATGTAATCCTTGGAATAGTTTCAGGCGAAGAAGACGTATGAAATATTTCACACATGAAAACAACTTTGTCCTGGAAACATTAGCAAATACAAGGGGGAGGTCAGCCAATGTACAAAAGGAAGAAGGGAAGTAGATATGAATCTTGAAGAGAACTTATAAAGCTTCTACAGAAATATCCTTATTTCCTATCCATGGTTATCAAAATTCACCAAGAAATGTGGGGGAATATCATAAAAAGGGACAAACAACTTTGATTACAGTTCATCGCCTTCTTTCTTTTTAAGGGTACTTATACAAAGCCAATGGCCACACCCTTCTGGAGCACTGTTGCGTTGTTATGTGAATGTCCTTACTACTAAGAAAAAGGAAGATGGAAAGTCCATCTAATTATGAATGAAAGGACAGAAAAAAATGGTGTTCCCGTCAGCATCCTGGCTCCAGCCATATTGTTGCTGCTTGGCAGCGACGGGAGGAAAAAAATAGGAATGACTCTTTCCACAGTAATGGGGAAACTGACCCTCTAATCCAGGGCTTTCAAACTACACTCACTCTCTCTCTCTCTCACACACACACACGATGGCTCAGTGGCTAAGATGCTGAGCTTGTTGATAGAAAAGTTGGCAGTTCAGAGGTTCGAATCCTTAGTGCCACATAATGGGATGAGCTCCTGTTACTTGTCCCAGCTTCTGCCAACCTAGCAGTTTGAAAGCACGTAAAAAATGCAAGTAGAAAAATAGGGACCACCTTTGATGGGAAGGTAACAGCGTTCCGGGCACTTTTGGCATTTAGTCATGTCAGCCACATGACCATGGAGATGTCTTTGGACAGGGCTGGCTCTTCGGCTTTGAAACGGAGATGAGCACCACCCCCTAGAGTCGGGAACGACTAGCACATATGTGCAAGGGGAACTTTTACCTTTATGGGCCAGATGTGGCCCACGGGATGCTTAAATCTGGCGGGGCCGGCTTGAAAATAGCAAAGGACTAGCCCGTGGTGTCTCTGGCAGCCAAAATGGGGCATATGGCCCCCAGTGCTCCATTTTGGCCAGCAGCATGCTGCAGGAGGTGTGCATCCCATCTCCCCTAGCCACCCCCACCAGCCGACAAGAACTGCAATGCTGATCTGGCCCCCGAAGAAATCCAGTGTGAGACCCCTACCCTAATCCTAATCAAAATAATGGGGATGATGCTTTGGTTTGAGGAAGAATGAGCTCTCTGAAGTTGAGAGATTGCACAAGGCAGGTGTAAGAGTTGGTTCCCGGATTGAAGATTCAGGAGATTATTCTAAGTACAGCCATCTGCAAGCTTCTTCATATTTGTGAGAAGAATTTCACAAATGGAACACAGCTAGAAAGAAATTGAAGAAGTCTTCAACCCAATGTACATTACAGCAGATTGTTTCTAGATATGATATAATTCAATTGCTGGAATTTTTGAAGCACCACTCACCTCTTTTCAATAAATCTTGCCGTGAAAGTATCATGCTTGGAAAGCATCACTTTTTGGTTTTAGGTAGATGCCAACTAGCCTAACAGCAGGAATTCTCATTAATCAAACACCTCCCACAGCAAATTCTGCAAAATTGTTTTTAGAGTCTTTCCTTTGGAGTAAGAGCTGAGTCGGAAGACTTCTCCAAGTTGGACACCTTTGTAGGGGTCAATGCAGCTTGGCACCGATACCAGACTGGGGAAGCTCTTGTGTGTAGAAATGGTGTACGTTTTCTCGTGAGCGAAATATTTGCCTTGTCAAGGAAGAAGGCCCTGATAATCCTTCATTATCAGTTGCTCGGTGAAATGCATCACTTTTTGCTTGAAGCTAATGAAAAAATATGGCACCCAAATTTTCATTCCACATACCAAAGCTGACTGGAATGGCAGATAAATCTTATTTCAAGAAGAATAGTAGGACAGCGTTCTTCCACAAACCTGAATTTATGGGAAAGATGCTTCCCCAAAGGTACTTCTCCTCTCCAGCAGAGAAGACCATAATTATAGGGTCTACTTCCTCCGAAACTTGCCCCCAACCATCTGCGTCCTCATTTTACCCACCTCGGAAGGATGGAAGGCCGAGTCAACCTTGAGCTGGTGAGATTTGAACTGCTGAATCAGCTAGCTAAATTAGTTCAGAAAAATGGACCATTGCTTCCTCTTTCTTTCGCCATATCTCCCCATTTAAACAAAACAAAACCTTCTTGGATCTGGATATCACCCAGTTCTTCCAAGAGATACTTGTCACGTATTCACAGAGCTTATTATGATTGCTAATGTCGGAATGCCATAAATGCCAGTGGTCTGAATTTCAGACATGTCCTCATGGCTATGTATTAAGGAAGGCAGGCTGAGGCATGTATGATCTGTGTTTTGCAGTTAAAATTAATGATGCAGTGACTACATCATAGGATGGCCTTAGGTTACAAGCTGCTATACTTAGAAGACGCTAATTTGTTTATGCACTGCTCTTTTTCCTTCCTTAACTGAAGGGATTTCCTTCAGAACAGAAGTTTGCTTAGTTACAAGCCAACCTGGAAAGTTCCAGGCAAGTTATCAGCAGTTTCCATAAGTGGCACAAGGATCTCTGGATTTCCGACTCCATCTTCTTCAACTTCTCGAAAAGTGCTGAACTCAGAATTCAAATACATGGCTCAGGAAAAGCTGTTGCGTTCAAAACAGGTTTGCCAGAATCATCAATCTGCAGAGGTTTTTATTAAAAGAACAACTGGCATCGACAAAATCTGATCTACCACTATGAACAAAAAAACACAAAAAAACAAGTCACTGAATCACAGAACTGCAAAGGAACTAGTAAAATCTGGCAGCCCTTGCTTGTACTTACAAGTAAGGTGAAGAAAGGATAAAAGGTTTTACTGCAATAAAAATCTTGTTTAAACATTTAGGTCATAATATAACATATTATCGACAAAATATTTTCAACATATTCATATTGTGGTCTTGATTTGAATAACAGTAAGATACAAAATATGGTGCTAAGATTCTGGCCTTTGTCCAACTCTATTCTCAGTACAGGACTCAAGATAGAGAATATCTTCAATAGATATTCAGCCAATCTCTCCAACAATCTGTCAGATATCCCTTACACTTAAAACGTGTTTTTTTCCCCCCTGAAGTTCCACCCAAATTTATCCTGCTCCAGCTAAAATAGATTAAATTTAATTCAACCATTGGGTCAGGAGGGAACTTGTTTTCTTCACTCTTCTGGTATCTGAAGATTGATCTCGTGTCCCAGATGCCTTGATGATGTGAGCTGAAGCTTATGACAGCTTGTGACTTTTAATAACATTTCTCAGTTGGCAAAAGGGCCAACCCAACTCCTCCTGATTTGATTTTTCTTTACCATTGTAGACTAACAGAACACTTCTTCTAAAAACCAGCCTTCATGTCTGTACGTCTTTTAAATTTCTCCTCATGGTTTTCCATAGATCAGAACTTATGCCACATTTTTCTCTTCAACTGAACGTGACTCACATTTATTGTCCCTGGAGCCACTGTTTATCTGTCACTGAGATTTGGCAATGCTGAATTTTAATAGCAATCAAGCCGTATCTGTTCAGATGATCCTTGTTTAATACTCATTCAGCAACTTAAATTATAACAATGTTGAACGTGGTAGTTATGACTAAAGCTGGTACTTATGGCCAGCACAGTATTCTGAGGTCACATCAGGGGTGAAATCCAGCAGGTTCTGACAGGTTCTGGAAAACCAGTAGAGGAAATTTTGAGCAGTTCGGAGAACCGGTAGCAGAAATTTTGAGTAGTTTGGAGAACCGGCAAATATCACCTCTGGCTGGCCCCAGGAGTGGAGAGGAAATGGGGATTCACCTTAAAATGTACAGCTGTCTAGTTTGCTGAACTGTAGAGAGCAATATTTCATTTCCTCCAGGGTACTGAGATGTCATTTCATGAAAGTTCCAAAATATATAATTTTGAGACATAATCATCTGTTTATGGGACAATAAACAAATATTTTTTTCCATGAGCAATGAACTTCTCCCACTTGCTAATTGTATTTGATTTAAAGCTCTGAATTAAATTTGTAACTCACTATGTGGCAAAAGGAAAAATGCTGTGGGGAACAAACAGATTTAACACAGGAACAGCTAGATTAGTTAACATTCTTTCCTGTTTTCCTGTTGACCTTTATCTAAACACAGAGTTCTTTGGATTCTCAATTTCCATTACCAGGTTTCAAATATTTTGGAAAAGTAAAAGAAGACCTAAATAATCAGCTATGGTTTCCTTCTTCCTACTTGTATTCTTCCCACATCTGAAAAAGGTAGATTTAGATGGAGCAATTTTTAGCTTCAAAATTTAATGGTGGGGGGATGTAAACGGTCTGGCTCCAGTGAGACCAGCATTTTAGCCACCATAACATTTCCACAAATGGAAAGAATGGGGTGAAATGTTTCCCTCCTGCCATTCTAGCTGTAGCATGTCACTTAAGAACATCTTAAGTGTTCTTAGGTTCTCAGATTCCTAGGAATCGGAAACACCATAATGCAGAGGCCAGGTTTGGCCAAAGCCTGAAGATGACGAATGAGACTTCGTCGAAACGTCGCCAAGACACTTCCAATTTTACGCGGGAGAAAACCCGAATAACCAAAGACCTACATACAAACACCCGCGAAAACCTCAGAAAACATATATATAAATCAACACATTACAAATAAATTTTTAAAGTGTTAGATATACAGGTAGTTTTCAGTCTACGACCACAACTGAGCCCAAAATTTCTGTCGCTAAGCAAAACATTTGTTTAGTGAATTTCGCTCAATTTTACAACTTTCCTTGCCACAGTGGTTAAGTGAATCACTGCCATTGTTATGTTAGTAACACAGATGTCAGATGAATTTGGACTCCCCACTGACTTTGTTTATCAAAAGGCTGCAAAAGGTGATCACACCACCATACTAGGACACTGCAATTGTCATAAATACATGCCAAGCTGGGGTGAAATGCTACCCGATCGGACCAGATCGTGCGATCTAGTAGCGATCGTGGCTGGTAGCAATCCATAGCAATGGGGGAGCAAAGCTCCGCCCAGCCACCTGGGTGTCATTACTTCCTTGTTTTTACCAGGAAGTAATATGTTTTTTACCTTCTGCGCATGCAGAAGGTAATATGTTTTTATGTTTTTTAATATAATGTGTTAATATGTTTTTATGTTAATATGTTAATATGTTTTTTACCTTCTGTGCATGCAGAAAAAGAATCACTTTTTTCCATGCTGTTGTAACTTTGAACGGTCACTAAACAAACTGTTGTAAGTCAAGGACTACCTGTTTAATCCAGGCTCATCACATCTACTTTTCTAATGAAAGTCAGTGTACTTCAGGAGCATAGAAGAAGTTAGAACCTGCATGCAGCTCCCAGACTGTTTATTATTGGTCTCAGTGTGGCATAATCTTGGCAATTTCCTTTCAGAATGTTTATATGAGTTTACAGAAAGTCTGACTCCAATAAATTTTATATCTTCTACAAAGAAGATATTTGTATCTTAAGCAACATACAAATGTGCTGTAAATTGCACAACAGCTAATAATGTTGAAGTCTTAAATGTACTAAATATTAAGTAAAGGTAAAGGTTCCCCTCGCACATATGTGCTAGTCATTCCCGACTCTAGGGAGTGGTGCTCATCTCCGTTTCAAAGCTGAAGAGCCAGCGCTGTCCGAAGACGTCTCCATGGTCATGTGGCCGACATGACTAAATGCCAAAAGCGCACGGAACGCTGTTACCTTCCCACCATAGCTGGTGCCTATTTTTCTACTTGCATTTTTTACGTGCTTTCGAACTGCTAGGTTGGCAGAAGCTGGGACAAGTAATGGAAGCTCACCCCATTACGCGGCACTAGGGATTCGAACCGCTGAACTGTCGACCTTTCGATCAACAAGCTCAGCGTCTTAGCCACTGAGCCACCGTGTCCCCGTACTAAATATTATATGCTATTAAATGGCTCAGCTGTTATTGCTAAGTAAAACAAGTTCAGGACTGCAGGACAACTCTCATCAGTAAGAGTTTAAATACTATAAAATAAAGTTGAAAATACCATAAATAAATGCATGGAAGTAATTTTCCTATTATAAACTAGGAAAGCATTTAGGTAGATAAGTGGGTAGAGAACGAGAAGAATGTGTTGATATTAGACAGAGAAGTAGGATATTTCCATTCCTTGCACTTCTCATCTGCCTTTATGAAATGCTCTTCTGTAGAAGCTTCTATGTATACATCAGAAAACTGTTGTCTTTTTTTTCCTCCCCTAGAGCATGAAGCAATAGATAAAATGGCCTATGGCTTACACAACTATACATTCACCTTATTTGCTACCACTTTTCCCTACCCCAAAACTTTGCCTTCTGTTCCAATCTCACACGCCCTCTTCAAGTATGGAAGGAATTTTCTTGGCATGTGAATCCATTCCTTGGAGATAGCATGTGGCAACTGTAACTTGTTCAAGATACTATCAATGTCTGAGTAAGACAAATCTTAAAGTTGACAGACGTCACAGGAAGCAGGCAAGAAGTATTTAGCCACAATCACTTTGGCCGTTCCCCCCCCCCTTCACTATCTGAAATTAAACTTATTTGAGTGATGCCTCTGCTGTGGGAAGTCTATTTAAAGCCACTTTTCTGCTTTTATAACTCTCTAGTGCTCTAATTCTAGACACTAATAATTATCTATTCTCCACACGGCATAATTCTGGCACCTCATTCATTTCCTGAAATCCACCCTACAGAGACAATTTAAGACTACTGGCATTGCAAACTCCTGAGAGGGCAAATGTTTCCAGACAAGACCGCCCCCCCCTCACCAAATAGTTGTTTTTAATGTTTCCTACTGGTCAATCTGACTCAGTACTTACTGTGCAACCTGAATTGCCTCATATTTCACACATCATCCAGAACAGGGGTCTCCAACCTTGGTCCCTTTAAGACTTGTGGACTTCAACTCCTAGAGTTCCTCAGCCAGCTTTGCTGGGAGTTGAAGTCCACAAGTCTTAAAGGGACCAAGGTTGGAGACCCCTGATCCAGAAGATGACATTAAAGAAGCTAAAATATTGTTCCCTTGACTGACAACGGACATTCAGAACAACAACCTTTTAAAGATTAAAGATTCTTTAATACCATGTTCTGGATGATGACAAATTGTTCCACTCCTACCGCCTCCACTTGAAAATAACCCTCGGTTAGTTTGAGAATCAACAAACCCTTCTTGTTATTTGAATATATATGAAGGCCAGGTGGAAATTAACTCTAAGCTAACCCTTATAAGCAGGCAACACTCATTTCTCTACAAGGAGTGCCATTCTCTAGGGCCATTCAGAGTTTCAGATCTGATTTCCAGAAGGTGTTGTGGAGTGTGTGGGATTGTAAACACTAAAGGCTGCTGTGGGTGTATTTACTCAAGTCCATGGCAGGAAAATGCAGGAGTTTACAACAGATGGCAGAGGGAAAAAATCCAAAATGTTATATATCAATTTAATAACAACGGATTTGGTGGAGAAATTAATGAATCTTTAAAAAGGTAAAGGTTCCCCTCACTCATATGTGTTAGTCGTTGCCGACTCTAGGGGGCGGTGCTCATCTCCGTTTCAAAGCCGAAGAGCCAGCGCTGTCCGAAGACGTCTCTGTGGTCATGTGGCCGGCATGACTAAACGGCAAAGGCGCACGGAACGCTGTTACCTTCCCACCATAGCTGGTGCCTATTTTTCTACTTGCATTTTTTACGTGCTTTCAAACTGCTAGGTTGGCAGAAGCTGGGACAAGGAACGGGAGCTCACCCCATTATGCGGCACTAGGGATTCGAACTGCTGAACTGCCGACCTTTCGATCGACAAGCTCAGTGGTCTTAGCCACTGAGCCAATTTAGAAGCTCCCATCACCCTATCCTTATTACAAGCAAATTGTCATTCCTTTTGAATTCAATGTCAATTAGGCTTAAGTTTTGAATTCAAAGTTTAATTATGCTTGATAATTGGCCAACCTTACCATCAGTTGTTAAAACATTCATAATTGGATGGTTAAAATCTGCTGCACTCTCTGTTGAAATCTCTCTTCAGATGTCAGTCAATCAATCAATTTTTATTTGGACATAGATCAGCAAATAAAACAAGAAAATCACAATTAATTAAAATAAAAAAGATAAAAAATGAATTGTTTTAAAATATTAATTACTAATATTACAGTGCATTGTACAAATTATAGAACCTTACAGGTTCTAATACAATTACAACTATAGTTGAACCTGGAATTACGGTTGTAAGTCATTGCCATCATAAGTTGAAGCATCACATGAGTTGATCTGACACTATGACTGGCTTTTATGATAGTCAGTAAGTGAAACCTGCAGTCATTAAGTGAATGTGATGGTTGTTAAGCAAATCTGTTTTCCCCAATGGACTTTTTTTTCGCTGGAAATGAGAAATGAACATTAGAAAATGTCAAAAAAAAATATATGTCACAATAGGGAGCAGAGTGCAAAGCGCCCAAAATCCAATTATGTGACCATGAATATGTGTTATAAATAGCTCTGAGGAGGTCTGTTGTTAAGTGACCAGTGGTAAATTGAGTACCAGTTGTACTTTGCTATGGTCAAAGAATTAATATCAGATCATCTGATAATAAGATAAAACAAGCCCAAACAATCACGCCCTCGTCACTTCCCGCCTGGACTATTGCAATGCTCTACTACATGGGGCTCCCTTTGAAGAGCACCCGGAGGCTCCAGTTAGTCCAGAATGCGGCCGCGCGGGTGATAGAGGGAGCACCGCGTTGCTCCCATATAACACCTATCCTGCGCGGCCTACACTGGCTACCGGTAGTCTTCCGGGTGCAATTCAAGGTTTTGGTTACCATCTTTAAAGCGCTCCATGGCTTAGGACCGGGATACCTTCGAGACCGCCTTCTGCCGCCGATTGCCTCCCAACGACCCGTGCGCTCCCACAGAGTGGGCCTCCTCAGGGTGCCGTCGACCAAACAATGTAGGTTGGCGACCCCCGGGGGGAGGGCCTTCTCTGTGGCGGCACCAGCCCTGTGGAATGAGCTTCCTCCGGGATTACGACAACTCCCTGACCTCCGGATCTTCAGACGTGAACTGAAGACTCTATTATTTCAGCGTGCGGGACTAGCCTAAGAACAAAATGTTTTAGCTAAATTTTAATGGGGGTTTTATTGGTTTTTACTGTTTTAGTGATCAGGCTATGATAATATTTAGTTTTAATCTGGGTTTTAAGGTTTATTTATTATATTGTTTTTATATTGTTTTAATATGCCTGTGAACCGCCCTGAGTCCTACGGGAGATGGTGTGGTATATAAGTTTGATAAATAAATAAATAAATAAATAAATCAAGGTGTTTAGTGATGACCAAATTATTCCTCTGCCACATGGACACATACTTTATGCTGGAAGGAAGGAAGGAAGGAAGGAAGGAAGGAAGGAAGGAAGGAAGGAAGGAAGGAAGATCTCTACAGTTTTTGGCAAGTTATTTATGCATAGTTCCAGATATTTAAAACGAGGATCCATGGAAGGCAGATCAGATCTAGACAATAGATCTATTATTTATTCCATAGAGTATACTGCTGAAAAAACAATGCTTGAGAAAAATCTCTTTTTCTAACAACATTCCTAAGCTACTCTAGGCTTTTCTAATTACTCATTTCTAAAGATCTAAGTGGCAGAGCCCACTGTAACAGCATTGCCAAAAAGGCATTAAAAGTTGTTAACCTACTTGTGTAGCTTCTTCTCTTGTAATATTGTACTACTAACTAGAGCATACAAAACCTTTGCTAGACCAATTCTCGAATATAGCTCATCTGTCTGGAACTCACACTGCATATCGGACATAAATACAATTGATGGAGTCCAGAGATATTTCAATAGAATACCTTATGCCACCAGACTTGAAATTTTGTGCTTAGATAACTTAGAACTATGCCACCTTCGGTCTGACCTAAGTGTAGTATATAAAATTATCTGCTACAATGTCCTACCTGTCAATGACTACTTCAGCTTCAACCACAACAACACACGTGCACACAATAGATACAAACTCAAGGTAAACCGCTCCAAACTTGATTGCAGAAAATACGACTTCAGCAACAGAGTGGGCAATGGCTAGAATGCACTACCTGACTCTATGGTTTGTTCCCCAAACCCCCAAAACTTTAACCTTAGACTGTCTACTGTTGACCTCACCCCATTCCTAAGAGGTCTGTAAGGGGCGTGCATAAGCGCACCAACGTGCCTACCGTCCCTGTCCTACTGTCCCCATGAATTTGTATCCTTATCCTATATTCAAAATCATGTTTATACTTTTATCTATTTTCTTATATATGCTTGACAAACAAACAAACAAGTTACTTTCTAAGACTTTAAGGGCTTGCATATTTGATACTAGTTATTTGTCATAAATTCCTATATCTTAATTCTAGAATGCACCTGTCCATAAAAGACTTTATGGATGAATCTTAAGATGCTAATTAAAAATGAAGTAGGTTCTGCAAGTCTGAAGCCTTGCCCACTCTGGTTTAAAAAAAGTCCACTATAGTAAATTCACTTTCCAGATCAAAAAGAAAATGAATGGTAGAGTACTTCACGAATTCCTTTTCTATTAAATCATTATTACTAATAGTCATTTAGCAGCGGTTTTAATGATGTTTTTATAACTAAGCATACTATAAACCAAAATTAATACTAAACAACTTTGCAACAAACCATTCTGTTTTAACTGATTTCAAGTCAGTCTATTTTTGTAACGCTACTAGGCTAATTTAAGGAAATCCTATTTCTCTCCAATTCTTTCTCACACAAAAGCCAAACAGAACAACTCCATCTGTATGGAGAATTTCATCCAGCTGTTCGGTATGAAAAGGCAACGCTTGAGCGATCAAATCTTTCTATGTAAGCTCAATAAAATGCATTATCACCACCCATCAGGCTAGTCAGAGTAAGCTGCCGTAAACAGCTGACTCTGTTCATTAAGCAGGCCGGTCTCATATACAAAAAGGGGAAACAAATAATTGTCCAATGCTTTAGGACAGGGGTCTCCAACCTTGTCAACTTTAAGACTTGTGGACCTCAACTCCCAAGGCTGCCGGCATGACTAAACTCCAAAGGCGTATGGAATGCTGTTACCTTCCCACCAAAGGTGGTCCCTGTTTTTGTACTTGCATTTTTTACGTGCTTTCCAACTGCTAGGTTGGCAGAAGCTGGGAAAAGTAATGGGAGCTCACCCGGTTACGCAGCACTAGGGATTCGAACCGCTGAACTGCCGACCTTTCGATTGACAAGCTCAGCATCTTAGCCACTGAGCCAACCTGTCCTTCTTTCATAATCTTTTGCAAACAAGGAAGGAAGGCGGGTAAAGATGCTCATTGATGAACTTCTCACATGATAAATTATTACAGGAAATGCAAACAAAATGGGGAAGAAAGATCCCGTGATGAAGGTGGTATTACCATGTGAATACTGCAATAGATAGTAGTACATACCCTACTTTCTGACTTCATCAAATCGTGTTGATAGGATATCAAGAATAGACATGGGATGTCTCTTGTTTGGATGATTGGAAACTAAATTTAAGAAGTGATAAAATACTAAAGGGTATTGTCAAGACTCGGAGACTTAGGGTGGCTCAGTGGCTAGGATGCTGAGCTTGTCGATCAAAAGGTCGGCAGTTCAGCGGTTCGAATCCCTAGTGCCGTGTAACAGGGTGAGCTCCCGTTACTTGTCCCAGCTTCTGCCAACCTAGCAGTTGGAAAGCACGTAAAAAATGCAAGTAGAAAAATAGGGACCACCTTTGGTGGGAAGGGAACAGCATTCCATGCACCTTTGGTATTTAGTCATGCTGACCACATGACCACAGAGACATCTTTGGACAGCGCTGGCTCTTTGGCTTTGAAACAGAGATGAGCACCGCCCCCTAGAGTCGGGAACGACTAGCATGTATGTGCGAGGGGAACCTTTACCTTTAAGCCTCAGAGAAATCAGAAGATTCAGGCAGTTCAAACAAATATCAAGGTTTTTTGCAAGCTTAAGCTCTACAAGAATCAGACCAACCAGCAGTCAAGGAATGCACAGGAAATAAGAAGGTGGGCTGGACTTAGATCTCTTACAGGTGCACAAGGAGTCATGACACATTTTACTCCTTCCTTGAGCTCAACCCCATCATCTCCTACAGGTACTTATCCAAAGGTGTCCCATGCATATCTTGCTAAAATATTCAAAGGCCAAAGACAAAATTCTTTTAATATTTTGAACTGTATTGCTCTCTAAAGCTGAATATATTTAAGGTTATGCTTTTCAACCTCAGTAACTCTACAATTTGAGGATTTTAACTGCCCAGGATTCCCCGGACAGTGTATTTAGTGAGAAAATTACCTTTCCAGTGGTGAAATTCAATTTTTTTTACTATCAGTTCTGTGGGTGTGGCTTTGTGGGCGTGGCAGGGGAAGGATACTGCAAAATCTCCATTCCCACCCCACTCCTGGGGGAAGGATATTGCAAAATCTGCATTCTCTCCCCACTCAGGGGCCAGCCAGAGGTGATATTTGCCGGTTCTCCAAACTACTCAAAATTTCTGCTATCGGTTCTCCAGAACCTGTCAGAACCTGCACCTTTCCTATCAAATGTCATAGACTTCAAGTAAATTGATCATGGCAAAAGAAGCAACATGATTTGGTAACACTCTTCTCCTATCTTGTCCTTCTTTGTGTGCAATAATTCTCAAGCTAGATCAGTGTTTCTCAACCTTGGGAACTTGAAGATGTGTGGACTTCAACTCCCAGAATTCCCCAGCCAATCATGCTGGCTGGAGAATTCTGGGACTCGAAGTCCCCACAACCTCAAGTTCCCAAGGTTGAGAAACATTGACTTAGATGATTAGAAAGGATAATAATGCAAATAATGAAGTAGATCTTCAATATGAAATGGAATACAAAGAGACAACTTTTGTGCCAATGAAATCTGATGGCCTCTTCATTGAATTATTGTGGTGGGCGCCGCTTGAAATGCCCGCATCCCTCAAATCCATCTCTGATTTTTTTTCAAACAAAACCACTCACTTATATATATGAACGGGAGGTTGAATGAATATTGACCTGTGTGATAAATCAGCTGAACAAAAGCTAAGATTGTCATTGGGCGTTATTTTGCTTTTTTGTCTACAATAGAGATGCTAAGTTAACTTCCACAAGTTTATAATCAAGTCATTTGATCATAGCTCAGTTATTAATCATGACATAGAAAGAATCTAGATCCATGTTTTTCAACCTTGTCAACTTTAAGATGTGGGGACTTCCACTCCCAGTATACCAGTGGTGAAATGTAAAATTTGTTACTACTGGTTCTATGGGCGTGGCTTGGTGGTGGTGAGTAATTTGACTGGGTGGGCGTGGCCAACATTTTTTTATTTTTAAAAGCATTTTTTCTACAACCTCTTCAGCCGAATGCTTTTAAAATGCTTTTAAAAGGCAAAAACAAAAATGCTTTTAAAAGATAAGAAAAGCCTCTGACGATCAGGCAACTCGGATGGGATCATCAGAGTCTTTTAAAAGCATTTTTTCTACAACCTCTGCTGAAGAGGTTGTAAAAAAATGCTTTTAAAAGGCTCTGACGATCCCAGCTGAGCCGCGCGATCATCAGAGGCTTTTTTTTTTACTTTTAAAAGCATTTTTTTGGCCGAAGAAAAAATGCTTTTAAAAGTAAAAAAAAACCCAACCTCTGATGATCGCATGGCTCAGCTGGGCATGGGGTTGTGTATGAAGGGATTTTTGCTACTGGTTCTCCGAACCACCCGCCACCATCCCTACCAGATCGGACGATCCGGTCCGAAATGGGAGCATTTCACCTCTGCAGTATACCCCAAATAGCATGCTAGCTGGAGAATTTTGGGAACTGACGTCCATGCATTTTAACGTTGTCAAGGTTGAGAAACGTTGATTTAGATCAGAGGTGTCAAACTCAAGGCCCACGGGCCGGATATGGCCAGTGGGGTGCTTAGATATGGCTTGTGGGGCCGCCCTAGAAACAGCAAAGGACCGGCCCCAAGTGCCTCTGCCAGTGAAAATGGAACAGAAGGTTGCAGAAGGCCACCACAACCAAAAACAGAGCTCAGGAGCCGGTTTTCGGTGGCAGACCGCTTGGGCTACCACAGGTGTCCCTAACATGAGTGACATCGAGCTGGCCACACCCACTCGGGTCACATTCCCCCCCCCCGCAAGGTCATACACAATCCTGATATAGCCCTCAATGAAATCGAATTTGACACCCCTGATCTAGACTATAACTTATGTGTAAATGATTGGCCACTTTCTGTTTAATCTCACACACACACTTGCCAAGACCAAGCACAATGATTGGCTGATCTTCACATGATTTGGCATCAGTCTTTAAATGTCTAAGCTACTTTTAGAAATTTTAGCTGAACTGTACAGAATTTCCCATTTTTATACAATTCAAATTCACTACAAATATTTTAGAAAACATTCCCCCATCCTGGGGCCAAGACTTACATTTCTATAATCCTCAGTTCATAAAATTTATCTAGAAAAATTTGACCATGGAAGACTGAAATTGAAGATCGGAGAATACAGAACAATTCTTTAACTGCTAATTCTTCTAAATATTTTGCCAGAAAATTGCTCCAAGCTTTGCCCAGATTGGGAGGGGAAGAAAACCTGAAAAAAAAATACTATTGAAATAAACTATTAATAAAAGCAAATTATCACAGCATTGGCGCTATTCAAACTAAATGCGTAAAGAAAACAATGTGTTTTTCCATTTATTGCATCACATAACAATCCTCCCAGGTATATATAGGAAGTTACTATCAGAGTAAGAGTTATGCAACTGTTCTCACAATGTACTTTTTTAAAAAACTCCATTGTTTTCCAGATCTGGAAGGCATCCATTAGAGGAACAATTATTTTCCAGTATGTTTTTTTAAAAAAATCAGAAATACGTTCATTGTTCATTTAATGGATTAATTCCCCTTTCTGAATTCCTTATTCCTTGCTTCTATACAACAGTTATAATTTTCAAAATATATACATACTGTACTACATTTTCACAATTCAGATAATAGATTTAGTTTCTTAAACTGTTTCAATTTTAGTTAAGCATTTAAAAAATAATTAGATTTCCAGAGCTTGTGTAAAATAAACTGGGGGCATGATGGCCTAGGGCAAGGGTGTCAAACTCGTGTTGTCATGGCATCATCATGTGACGTATTGTGAATTTCTCCCCCTTCACTAAACCAGGCGTGGCATGGGCAGCACTTGATGCATTTGGCCTGTGGGCCGCAAGTTTGATAGCCCTGGCCTTGGGGTTAAAGCAGTCGTGGTATTTAGTCTGTTATAGCCGGTTCGGGCGAACCAGTAGCAGCAGATGCAGGAAGCTCCGCCTGGATGTCATCACATCCCATTTATCCACATTTTTGACGCTCTGCACATGAACGGAAGGCCCTGCACATGTGCGGAGGTGGCCTGTGCGAGCGAAGCACGTGCTCACATTTGCAAATTAGTAACAAAGGTAAATGAATAACACCCCTGGGTTAAAGACACTGAGCTTGTCAGCTGGAAAGCTGACACTCTGGGTTTGAGACCCGAGTACTGCATGACAGGGTGAGCTCCCGTTATTTGCCCCAGCTCCTGCTCACCTAGCAGTCTGAAAGAATGCAAATGCAAGTAGATAAATAGGTACCACTTTGGTGGGAAAGGAACAACATTCTATGCACTTTGGTGTATAGCCATGCTGGTCACGTGACCACGGAAATGTCTTCGGACAACACTGGCTCCCTCAGCTAAGAAACAGAGATGAGCACATCCTGGTGTCAGACACGACTGGATAGGGGAAACCTTTACCTTTATAGCATAAATTAGATGCAGAGTGTAACCCAAGAGCCATTCGGTGGAAATTTTGTGAATCAACTTCAATTTTGGATATTGCCTTCATGTACTTCGGATCATTGTGGGGTTGATAGATGGTTGCTTGACCTAGGTTTTTGTAATAAGACTAAGTCTTTTTAAAGTCAGTTTAGATAGCTTGATTACTGTATGCAGTTAAACACAAACATTATCATGTAAGATGAAAAATGAAGTCATGCTTAATCAACTGGCTATCAAGAAATTATTAAATTTGCAAGGGGTTCTTTTGCCACAATGAGTAACGACATCTGTGTTTGCAATACTCTGATGCAAATATAAACAGAGAGAACTGTTTATTGTGGCACGATGACCATCATTTTACTATTACTGTTGTTATGAACAAATTTCTATACTGAAAGAGGCACATGCTTTGTACAAACTCCTACTCCATCTCACTTTTGCAGAAGTCCTGATAAAAATCACTCCTCATAAACCAGGGGTCTCCAACCTTGGTCCCTTTAAGATTTGTGGACTTCAACTCCCAGAGTCCCTCAGCCAGCAATGGAATTCTGGGAGATAACAACAACAACAACAACAACAACAACAACAACAACAGAGTTGGAAGGGACGTTGGAGGCCTTCTAGTCCACCTCCCTGCCCAGGCAGGAACCCTATCCCATCTCAGACAGATGGTTAGCCAACATTTTCTTAAAATTTCCAGTGTTGGAACATTTACAACTTCTGCAGGCAAGTTGTTCCACTGATTAATTGTTCTGTCAGGAAATTTCTTCTTAGTTCTAAGTTGCTTCTTTTCTTGATTAGTTTCCACCCATTGCTTCTTGTTCTACCCTCAGGTGCTTTGGAGAATCGTTTGACTCCCTCTTCTTTGTGGCAACCCCTGAGATATTGGAACACTGCTATCGTGTCTCCTCTAGTCCTTCTTTTCATTAAAATAGACATACCGAGTTCCTGCAAATGTTCTTCATATGTTTTAGCCTCCAGTCCCCTAATCATCCTTGTTGCTCTTCTCTGCACTCTTTCTACAGTCTCAGCATCTTTTTTACATCGTGGCGACCAAAACTGAATGCAATATTCCAAGTGTGGCCTTACCAAGGCATTATAAAGTGGTATTAACACTTCAGGTGATCTTGATTCTATCCCTCTGTTTATGCAGAAAAAGTTGAAGTCGACAAGTCTTAAAGTGACCAAGGTTGGAGACCCCTGTCCTAAACTATTGGCATTGGGGGGAAAAATCCTCATTGGGATTAGGAAATTAAGCTTTTCATATTCCCTGACTGATTCTTCTCTAGCATTTGCATGCCAGGTATTGCTGCAGTCCAAGTTTAAGCTTACCTGAGCGACAAAAGGTGAATTGGGTTTAAAACACCTACTTTCAAACATCCAAAATTTTACTTCGTGTTGCCATTATCCTTTGAAAAGTCTTTGCTTGCTTGAATGGGAGGATTTATTTACTTATTTGTCATTTCTTTGCTTGTCTACTGTGGTAGTTTACAAGCTGTTTTATTTCTGACGACTCCAAGTAGTTTAGGAATAAGAACATAAAAATCAATATATAAGAAGGGCCAGGCATTGTGGCCACTCACAGCAGCAGTAATCTTCAGTTGTTTCCAAATGCCTTTTTGCAAAGACAGATTTTATAGCTAGAAATCCCCGTGACACCATTCCACAATGTTTCCGCAACCAGCGATTTAATTAGAAAATAAGAAATAAGCACATGACTTGCCTTCAGTAATTAAATTTCAGTTTCCACACGCATCTGGTTCCCTAACAGTAGAATGAGAACAGGTTGTGAAAGTGACCCTGCTCTAAATATGCAACCCCTCCAAAATTTCTGACTCCCCCCCCCTCAAATTTTCTTAGGGTCTTGGAACAACAACTGAGGAGCTCCTTTTATCCATCCACAATAGAAAGCATCCTCACTTATTCAGTGGTGAAATCCAATTTTTTTTTACTATCGGTTCTGTGGGCGTGGCTTGGTGGCAGGTGAAGTCTAAAAATTTTTCCTACTGGTTCTGTGGGCGTGGCTTAATTGGTGGGTGTGGCTTGGTGGTCAAGTGACTGAATGGGCATGGTCAATAATAATAAATAATAAAAACAATAAAGTATACAAAACTTGGGAGGCACCCGTCTACCTTCTTTAAAAATAGAGGCCCCAGTCTACCAATTGCCTTTTACTGAGAGGCTCTGGTCTACCAAGTGCCTTTTTTTTGGAAGGCACCAGTCTACCTTCTTTAAAAATAGAGGCACCGGTCTACTAGCTGCCTACAGCACTGATCAGCTCTTTGAAGTGCTGCGGCAGTCATTTAAGGCCGTTTGCAGCTATATCATCACTGAGCGCTTCAGGGGCAGAGAAGAGGAACAGCGAGGCATGGCAGAAGGGGGGGCAGGGATTTTTATTAGCGATTCTCCGAACTACCTGCCCCCATCGCTACCGGATCGCGCAATCCGGTCCAAACCGGGAGCATTTCATCCCTGCTTGGTGGGTATGAAGTGGCTTGGTGGGTGTGGCAGGGAAAGGATACTGCAAAATCTCCATTCCCTCCCCACTCCAGGGGAAAGATACTGAAAAATCCACATTCCCACCCACTCTGGGGCCAGCCAGAGGTGGCATTTGCTGGTTCTCCAAACTACTCAAAATTTCCACTACCGGTTCTCCAGAACCTGTCAGAACCTGCTGGATTTCACCCCTGCACTTACTTAATCATGGTATGGCATGCCGGTCTGACAGCTGCGAATAGAAAAACATTACAGAGGGTGGTGAGCACAACACAAAACATCGTGGGCTGATACCACTAGATGAGATCACTAGGACTCGCTGCCTTAGAAGAGTGAGGAAAATTCTCAGGGACGACTCTCACCCTGATCACCACTTCTTTACCTTCCTACCATCTGGAAGAAGCTATAGAAACATAGCCAGCTGCACAAACAGGCTGAAGAACAGTTTTTATCCATGGGCTGTCAGACTCCTGAATGAGAAATAACATTATAACTACATAGTATGATGGACTGCAGGGCCAGTGCAACGTGTAACATGTTCACACTGGTGCAATAGGACTGGGTGTTTTGTTAATATGATTTATCGGGTTAGGGATTTTCTGTCTTCACTGTGAGTTGTATTGTGTTGGTGGGGGGCGCACTGAGGGAGCTCAACCAATCTCATTGTACATATGTTGTGCACTGACAATAAAGATTTTAATTTGAAATTTGCTCATAACCCCATAAGAAACCCTATCATCTATCTCCAGTCTTACAGGACACAGTCCTTTCAACAGTTCCAAGAAGGCTCCACACCCATTTGCACCACTCAGGTGACTCTGATGGCACAGATAAACTTCAAAGTGACTTTAACGACCCACTTAACTGACCATCAATTGTGTTTTAAATGTTGTACCTTGATGAACGTATCTTTTCTTTTATGTACACTGAGAGCATATGCACCAAGACAAATTCCTTGTGTGTCCAATCACACTTGGCTCTGGAAATCCAGAAACGGACCCATTTCCAGTCTCCGGAGTGCCTCCAGAGCCTGGTAGAGGCCATTTTTGCCTTCCCGGAGGCATAAGAAAAACTTCCAGTGCTTGGGGAGGGCAAAAATGCCCTCCCTCCACCGTGGTGCAGGAGGACAAGTAGGCCATGCCCACCCAGCAACCGGGCAGAGAACTGGTTGCTAAAATTTTTGAACTCCACCCCTGATCTGTACCTGGGAGACAATTCCAGGCATTAGCAGCCAAAGAAAGCAGACATTCTTAATGGAGCTTGGTGTAGCCGATAGCATTCTTGGAAACGTTTGTCATAATTTTCTCATAAATGTCCTCTCCATAGGAAGAAGTTTTAGGAAGACAAGGAGTGAAACAATCATTAGAATGCAACCTATTCCGGTTCTTCTCATTCTTTTGCTTCCTGCTGTCTGGATAGCTTAGCGTTCAATGCTTCATCTTAGGCGGAATTAGCTAATTATTCTGCAGCTCCTTTTAACCGAATGTAGTATTTCATTAAAAATTTCTCCTTATCTCAGAACCAACCTTCTCACAGACTGCACATCCTGTAGCAGGCTGAACCTGCTGATGATAACAGGAAAAGTTCAGCTAGGCCTGGCTGGATGCCAAAGACTAATTTTATTTCCCACTCTCTTCCAATAACACTCATGTGCAGAAGAAGTTGGATGCAGCGCACGAAACAGAGAGACCCGTGCTGCTTGGAAGTTAATCAAAACATCAATAAGTCATACACATCTGGAAACCATCACCCAACAAGTGACGTCAGCAAACCATCAGAAGTTTGCCGCCGGTAGTGTGTGTTGTAGTATCTGTTGAATTTGGTTCTTTCATAAGCTTTCCCTTTCAAAAAGACTGAAAGAAATCTAACAGCAAAAGGTAAAGCGATTCAATTTAGGTAGGGGGGAGTTAGATTGTTTCCCATGCCAGGCCAAATGCATTCCTGAACTTTTGTTTGCCAAAATAGCTCAAACGAAGGAAATGAAGGTGAAACGGTTTAGCAGGAGAAAAAGAGCGGAAGAGAGAAGTTCTGATGATTCTTCTCTTTAAATCATTTATTTGAAATACCTCCATTCTGTCTTCTAAAATGAACTTCGGTGGCGCAGTGGTTAGAGTGCAGTACTGCAGGCTACTTCTGCTAACTGCCGGCTGCCTGCAATTTGACTGTTCGACTCTCACCAGGCTCAAGGTTGACTCAGCCTTCTATCCTTCTGAGGTCGATAAAATGAGAATCCAGATTGTTGGGGGCAATATGCTGACTCTGTAACCCATTTAGAGAGCGCTGTAAAGCGGTATATAAGTCTAAGTGCTATTGCTAGTATTTCATAGGTGCTTATTTTTTTAAAAAATAAATATATAGATGGTCTTTGACTTATGACAACAATTGAGCCCAAAATTTATGTTGCTAAGTGGTTGGTTAAGTGAATTTTACCCTGTTTTACGACATTTCCTGCCACAGGAAGTTAAGTGGATTGGTGAAGTTAAGTTAGTGACACGGTTGTTAAGTGAATCTGGCTTTCCCATTGACTTTGCTTGTCAGAAGGTCGCAAAAGGGAGTCACGTGACCCCGGAAATGGCAACCATCATAAGTATGAATCAGTTGCTAAGCATCTGAACTTTGATCATGTGACCCTTGGGATGTTGCAATGGGCATAGGTGTGAAAAACAGTCACAGTCCTGAGTGCTCCATCACTGGAAGCCTTTAAAAAGAGACTGGATAGCCATTTTTTTTGAAATGGAATAGGGTCTCCTGCTGGATTAGAAGACCTCCAAGGTTCCTTACAACTCTGTTTTTCTGTCATTTTGTTAAGATCATTCAGACTAGTATTAGCTTAAGAGTTATTTTTCTATCCCTGTTCTGCTGTTGGAATTCCCTTGAACATGGAGCTGTTACTTATTCTGGCCCATTTTATGCCTCTGTTATGGTAAGTATAGTTTTTGGAGGGTTGGATGATAAAAGATATTAAATAAAAATATACACTATTTCTTGCATTGTTTTCGAGATGGATTGGTTTTATCTGTATTGGCAATAATTGACTCAAGGTTGACTCAGCCTTCCATCCTTTATAAGGTAGGTAAAATGAGGACCCAGATTGTTGGGGGGGGCAATAAGTTGACTTTGTAAATATACAAATAGAATGAGACTATTGCCTTACACACTGTAAGCCGCCCTGAGTCTTCGGAGAAGAGCGGGATATAAATGTAAATAAATAAAATAAAATAAATAAATAATTGCTGTTCGCATAGAGAGCATCTCTGCCTTCATTATATATTTATCATATACTTCTCATCGTTCCCATCACCAATCTCTTTCCACTTATGACTGTATGACTGTAACTTTGTTGCTGGTAATCCTTATGATTTATATTGATATTGATTGTTCCTGATTGCTTATTTGTACCCTATGCTTATCATTAAGTGTTGTATCATTAAGTGTTAAATTTGTACCCTAAGACCATCATTTGTGTTGTAAATGTTGTATCTTGATGAAGGTATCTTTTCTTTTATGTACACTGAGAGCATATGCACCAAGACAAATTCCTTGTGTGTCCAACCACACTTGGCCAATAAAGAATTCTATTCTATTCTATTCTCTCTTCTCTCTTCTCTCTTCTCTCTTCTCTCTTCTCTCTTCTCTTCTCTTCTCTTCTCTTCTCTTTTATTCTATTCTTCTATTCTATCATATATTTAATTCTTCATCATATACTTAATGCCCAAAGGGTATCTTCTCTCCAGTCAGAAATGTTTCCTCTTTTAAGGTAACGGGGGAACAATTCAGATTTTTCACATAAGCTTCTTGCTTTTCCTGCCATTTTCTTAAGAGACAATTATCATTATATTTTAAAGTAAGCTTTACTGTTCCAGAATGCGTTTCTGCTGAAATTTTTATTCCGGCCTCCATGCTCTTGTATTAATGGAAATGTTTATTATTCATTTAAAGAACTTATATGACTGTCTATTTCATATAAGGAGCATTGGTGGCTAATGATCCTAGGCTCATTTTTAGAATTTTATTTTTGTCACAATTTTTGGAACACCGTTGAGGAAAAAAAAATGTGTGTTTTGAATACACGGTTTCAGAACTTCTCTGAACTTGGTATGGAAGAACAGGAAGTACAAATGCCTCATTTTTCTTATCCCTCCTCTATCTTCAGCTCATCAAAGGAACAATGCTTGGCATCCCATATGGAAATGCAGAAATTGTATACTATCTATGTAGCCAGAGGCCTGTGGCCAAACAGTGTTGAAAGAAAAGGATGTCCAAAACTATTTCAAAATATTGTGAAAATTGAATACATTGATCGTTTTAGAATTCTCTTCTTGATCTAAGGCAGTGGTTCTCAACCTTTATAGTGCTGCGACCCATTTAATACAATTCCCCACGATGTGGCGACCCCTTTAATACAATTCCCCATGATGTGGTGACCGCAACCATAAAATTATTTTCGTTTTGAATTTATCGCGCCTGAAGCCGTATTGTCTAGCGATCTGAACTGCTTGCGATTGCCTTGAGGATGGAGGCATTAAAGCGGAGACTCCTCCCCTATTAAGTTTATCGTGCCTGAAGCCAGATTAGGCTAGCGATTGGGAGTGATTGTAGCTGGCTTGAGAGGGAGACATCAGAGCAAAGATTTCTCTCTTTTTTAATTCATTGTGCCTGAAGCCGAATTCGACTAGCGATTAGAAGAGCCTGCAGCTGGCTTGTGGAGTCAACCATTGGAGCGTGATTCTTCGACTCGCAAGTATACTTCCCATATTTCCGATGGTCTTAGGCGACCCCTGGCAAATCGTCATTCGACCCCCCAATGGGGTCGTGACCCACAGGTTGAGAACCGCTGTTGTATACTATCTATGTAGCCAGAGGCCTGTGGCCAAACAGTGTTGAAAGAAAAGGATGTCCAAAACTATTTCAAAATATTTTGAAAGTTGAATACATTAACATAACATAACATAACATCAGAGTTGGAAGGGACCTTGGAGGCCTTCTAGTCCAACCCCCTGCCCAGGCAGGAAACCCTATACCATCTCAGTCAGATGGTTATCCAACATTTTCTTAAAAATTTCCAGTGTTGGAGCATTCACAACTTCTGAAGGCAAGTCGTTCCACTTATTATTGTTATTATTATCATTGATCATCTTAGAATTCTCTTCTTGATCTGAGGGAACATTTCATACATTACACCAGGGGTCTCCAACCTTGGTCCCTTTAAGCTGGCTGAGGAACTCTGGGAGTTGAAGTCCACAAGTCTTAAAGGGATCAAAGTTGGAGACTCCCTGCATTACACTATGTGTGCGTGTATACACAAGACATTGACAAAATGACAAAATTAGTAGACCAGAGGAATGCTGTCGATATAATTTACTTGGATTTCAGTAAAGCATTTGATAAAGTAGACCATAACCTACTACTAGATAAAGTAGAAAAATGTGGGTTAGACAGCACCACCACCAGATGGATTTGTAACTGGCTGACCAACCGCACTCAACGTGTAGTCCTCAACGGAACTACATCTACATGGAGGGAAGTATGCAGTGGAGTACCCCAAGGCTCTGTTTTAGGCCCAGTACTCTTCAACATCTTCATCAATGACTTGGACGAGGGGATAGATGGGGAACTCATCAAATTTGCAGATGACACCAAGCTGGCAGGAATAGCCAACACTCCAGAAGATAGGCTCAAGTTACAGAAAGATCTTGACAGACTTGAACATTGGGCGCTATCTAACAAAATGAAATTCAACAGTGAAAAAAGTAAGGTTCTACATTTAGGCCAAAAAACCAAAATGCACCAGTACCGTATATGTGGTACCTTGCTCAATAGTAGTACCTGTGAGAGGGATCTTGGAGTCCTAGTGGATAACCATTTAGATATGAGCCAGCAGTGTGCAGCAGCTGTTAAAAAAGCCAACACAGTTCTGGGCTGCATAAACAGAGGGATAGAATCAAGATCACGTGAAGTGTTAGTACCACTTTATAATGCCTTGGTAAGGCCACACTTGGAATATTGCATCCAGTTTTGGTCACCACGATGTAAAAAAGATGTTGAGACTCTAGAAAGAGTGCAGAGAAGAGCAACAAAGATGATTAGGGGACTGGAGGCTAAAACATATGAAGAACGGTTGCAGGAACTGGGTATGTCTAGTTTAACGAAAAGAAGGACTAGGGGAGACATGATAGCTGTGTTCCAATATCTCAGGGGCTGCCACAAAGAAGAGGGAGTCGGGCTGTTCTCCAAAGCACCTGAGGGTAGAACAAGAAGCAATGGGTGGAAACTGATCAAAGAAAGAAGCAACTTAGAACTAAGGAGAATTTTCCTGACAGTTAGAACAATTAATCAGTGGAATAACTTGCCTGCAGAAGTTGTGAATGCTCCAACACTGGAAATTTTTAAGAAAATGTTGGATAACCATCTGACTGAGATGGTGTAGGGTTTTCTGCATGGGCAGGGGGTTGGACTAGAAGGCCTCCAAGGTCCCTTCCAACTCTGTTGTTATGTTATGTTATGTTACACACAAAATGCATACATGCAATGCCAAAACTTTTGCTGGCAGCAAACATGTGTCTGAAGACTAGGAGGGAAGAATTGTTTTATTTAGGCTGGTAATAATTTTTACTGATTACTGTTTGTTTTTACTGGATATTCCTGAGACATATATCGAATAGGGCACTATTTAAAAATTGGAAAGAAATCAATCAATTTTCATTTACAAAGCGATATAATAATATATGGCATTCAAAGACAACAAAACATACTTTGCCATTAAGTAAAACAGGGTTGTTATTTTTTTTAAAAAAATCAACATTGGAAGTGGTGCGGTGAAAAAAAAAATAGGTCTGCAAAATTTACGTTTCTCCAATAAGTGAGCGGAGATATATTGTGACCCACTAAGTGCTTGAAACATATATACCCTGTTTTTACAATCCCAAACAGTCATCAAACCAAGACATTTATCATACGGGGTATCATACTTGTCTGGTGTATTTGGTTTGGTAGGCCAGAAGCACCGTAGGTCAATATATTTAAAAGAAAGAGCCAACGCTGCCATGAACAGTAAAGGCAGAAAGCTTGAGGTTTTGCCATTAGTCACTGCCAGAATAAATGTTTTGAATGGGAGTGTGATTAATGTGCTGTGTATACTGTAGCTCACCAATATAATTAGCAGACCTGATTACAGCCAATGATGTATTCTTGTTCTCATGGCCTTCTGCAAAAATAACAATAATAATTTTGGCAACCTGCGCTAAATGTAATTGTTGTGGTAACCATCCACTTTTCCTCCGCTCCTTTGCAAACAGAAATTCAAAACACAACCGAGCACTTCGTCCTTCCATCAATAAAAACTGACAGCATGATCATATTTCTGTCTGTGCCTACCCAGGCATTGGCAGAGTGACATGCAAAATTAATTATACAGAGAAGCATCAGGCTATATATCCTGGAGGTTTTTAAAAAAAACCTTTTTCAATTATAAACCACGTTTCCATGGAGATAATCTATTGGGAGATGCATAATGGAAATGGCCTAAATAAGTATTGTAGGCCAGAGTGAGTGGGGACCACCTATGCTCATGTAATATTTTCCTCTCCTCTTTGATATCCCTTCTTTGCTCTCTCTTCCAAGTTACAGGCTGCTGAGAAACCAGAGTGGTCTACCAGAGGTCTACCTGACTCAATGCTAAGTTGATGTCTAATGGAGTTGAAAATGGCAGGTTGCCTATCGCTAATTTAGGCAAATTTAAACAGGTTCAGTGTAGTGGAGGGAAGATTATTAATGGTTGTAGGCGAAGAAGAGGCAGAACCTGAGGTGGAGTTAAGAGAGGACTCAGCTTAGAGTCGTTACGTGTCCATAAATGGTCCACATCCAGCCCACCTTTGAATTCTGTTAACTCTTATGCAGTGCATCTTCTAAACTGGAACTTATGTGTGATTCTGATTCTTTACGCCTGACAATGGTATTCAAAACTGGAACTACACATATTGAGTCAAGAGAGAAGGCTGAGGAGCCAAGTGATGTTACTTTTTAAATATTTGGAAACCTCTTAAAAAGGAGAGAGAAAATATTTGCTTTCTGCTCCTATAGAGGGCAGGTTTCAGCAAATTCTAAGGTAATGGTAAAAGTCCCCTTGCACATACGTGCTAGTTGTTCCTGACTCTAGGGGGCGGTGCTCATCTCTGTTTCAAAGCCAAAGAGCCAGCGCTGTCCGAAGACGTCTCCGGTGGTCATATGGCTGGCATGACTCAATGACAAAGGCACATGGAACGCTGTTACCTTCCCACCAAAGGTGGTCCCTATTTTTCTACTTGCATTTTTTACTTGCTTTCGAACTGCTAGGTTGGCAGAAGCTGGGGCAAGTAACGGGAGCTCACCTCACTACACAGCACTAGGGATTCGAACTGCTGAACTGCCGACCTTTCGACTGACAAGCTCACTGTCTTAGCCACTGAGCCACCGCATATTAGGAATTATTATTACTATTATTATTAGGAAGTATTAGGAAAACTGTAATGGCCATATGAATTTAACAATGGAACCAATTTCCTAAAGGTTAGTGATTTCTCCCTTACTGAAGGATTTCTTGATAGGTATCTTTTAAATACATTTAAGCATAAAATTTTATCCGGTTATCCCTAAATATGACATTCTCAATATGGAAAATTAACAGATTTATTCTATGGTTGTTCGGCCTCAGTGATTAATCAGCCACAAATTTGGGGATTTCTGTGATGTTTGTGGAACTAGAAAAGATTCCTTTTTGAAAACAATAACGCAGTATTCTAGTATGTTGATGATTTAAATGTTTCAAAAATCTGAAACAACAACAACAACAACAGAAAATCTTCCTTGTTTTGAAAGCCACTGTCTGATACATTTGGGCTGAATATTCATTTACAAGATTCATGATAAAACGAGTATACTACCAGTTGTAGGGTGGCAGGGCTGTTGGAAAGTTCACATATCAGCCTTCAGTTGAGAAGGCCAAGGGTGTTGAAAAAGAAAACATTCCAAGAGCTGAAGATAAACAGCACTAGATTTGCACCACAACCTCTTCAGAGAAAAATGTGAAGGAGTATTGGAAAGCATTGAAGAGTGACAATTTCAAGGGAAGGCATTAAGGCAAGGATACTGGCTGATTTTTATTTCAAGCTGGCTGGACATTTTGGTGAAACCTCTGACTGCAGTCATTCTTACACATTTAGTATGAACTATAAGGAGTCATTAAGGCAGCGGTTCTCAACCTGTGGGTTGCGACCCTGTTGTGGGTTGAATGACGATTTGCCAGGGGTCGCCTAAGACCATTGGAAATATGGGAAGTATACTTGCGAGTCGAAGAATCGCGCTCCAATGGTTGACTCCATAAGCCAGCTGCAGGCTCTTCTAATCGCTAGTTGAATTCGGCTTCAGGCGCGATGAATTAAAAAAGAGAGAAATCTTTGCTCTGATGTCTCCCTCTCAAGCCAGCTGCAATCACTCCCAATCGCTAGCCTAATCTGGCTTCAGGCGCCATAAACTTAATAGGGGAGGAGTCTCTGCTTTAATGCCTCCGTCCTCAAGGCAATCGCAAGCAGTTCAGATCGCTAGACAATACGGCTTCAGGTGCGATAAATTCAAAACGAAAATAATTTTATGGTTGGGGTCGCCACATCATGGGGAATTGTATTAAATGGGTCGCAGCACTATAAAGGTTGAGAACCACTGCTCTAAAGGGACGCGGTGGCTCAGGGGCTAGGACGTTGAGCTTGTCGATCGAAAGGTCGGCAGCTCAGCAGTTCGAATCCCTAGTGCTGCTGTGTAACGGGGTGAGCTCCTGTTACTTGTCCCAGCTTCTGCCAACCTAGCAGTTTCGAAAGCATGTAAAAATGCAAGTAGAAAAAATAGGGACCACCTTGGTGGGAAGGTAACAGCGTTCCGTGCGCCTTTGGCATTGAGTCATGCCGGCCACATGACCACAGAGACGTTTTTGGACAGCGCTGGCTCTTCAGCTTTGAAACGGAGATGAGCACCACCCCCTAGAGTCGGCAATGACTAGCATGTATGCGCGAGGGGAACCTTTACCTTTACCTTTTATAAGGAGTCTCTAGTCATAGCTCCTCCAATATCACTGAGGGCCTCCTGTTTTGTTCTACTCTGTATCTAGCCTTTTTGAGTTCTCTCCAGCTCTCTTTGAAATGCTTTTCCTGATGTGTTGGGATAGCAACTCTTAGTTATACGGACATGAAATTCTGGGAACTCTAGTACCAAAATATCAGGAGAACATCAGATTGGGAAAGTAGCAGGGGTGAAATGCTCCCAGATCGGACCGGATCGCACGATCCGGTAGCGATCATGGCCGATAGTTCGGCGATCGGGTAGCAATGGCGGAGTGAAGTTTTGTCCACCCACTCGGGTGTCATTACTTCCTGGTTTTTAACCAGGAAGTAATGCATTTTTTACCTTCTGCACATGCATGTGACACCTGCACATCTGTGAGCAAAGTAAGCGCATGCGCATGGTGCGTGCACTTCCGGACCGGTAAGGAAGGTAAGTAGATTTCACCCCTGGAAAGTAGGTAGTTTTCTATTGTGCTGTTGACAAGAAGCAATGGAGGGAAAACTAACCAAGGAGAGAAGCAAATTGGAACTAAGGAGAAATTTCCTAACATTGAGAACAATTAACCAGTGAAACAGCTTGCCTTCAGAAATTGTGGGCGCTCCATTACTGGAGGCTTTTAAGAAGAGACTAGACAGCCATTTGCAAGAAATGGTATAGAGTCTCCTACTTGAGCAAGGGGTTGGAGTAGATGACCTCCAAGGTCCCATCCAACTCAGATGATGATGATGATGAAAGCATAGATCAAGTGTTGCTGTACTAGATAGCAATAGCACTCAGACCTATATACCGCTTTACAGTGCTTTACAGTCCTCTTTAAGTGGTTTACAGAGTCAGCATATTGCCTCCAACAATCTTGGTCCTCATTTTACCGACCTCAGAAGGATGGAAGACTGAGTCAACCTTGAGCCTGGTGAGATTTGAACTGCCAAATTGCAGGCAGCCGGCAGTCAGCAGAAATAGCCTTCAGTACTGCACTCACAGTATGAAATATGAAAATATTATTTGCTTTTTTAGTTGTCTCTTGACCTAGGTTTTTCCTATAGGTGAATGAATGCTATGTATATAGTATAGATGAACGTATATTTTCTTTTCTGTACACTGAGAGCATATGCACCAAGATAAATTCCTGGTGTGTCCAATCACACTTGGCCAATAAAAAATTCTATTCTATTCTATTCTATTCTATTCTATTCTACTCTACTCTACTCTACTCTACTCTACTCTACTCTACTCTACTCTACTCTACTCTACTCTACTCTATTCTATTCTAATTGCCTCGTATGAATAAGTCCATCTGATTTTTAAACTAAGAAATTATATTCTACTAAATCAGGACAGCATCCCACGTATCTTGAGATTTCAACTGCACCCTGGCAGAAATTTCCCAGGAGATTCAGGCATAGTATCTTGCTACTCGAGATCGTAAGGATTCAATCTGGGACTTTCTGCAGGCACAGAATGTACTGTATGCAGAGTTTTTAATTTTTACCTTGTTGTCTTTTGCCTGCAAAAAAAAAAAAGCTAACCCTCTTATACTAGAAAACTTTACTGTTTAAAAAATGTTCAGAGGCATCTACCCAAATCCATGAAAAAAAAGGTATGAGGTGCTAATATTGCAGAGGGCAAGAACTTATAGCATGTTAAGCGTACGAGTTGTAATGTTGGAAAATGTTTTGCTTATCTCTTAAGCTATTTTTTAAAGCATTAGATTCAAGGAAAGACAACTTGCCTACTAACGAAAGATCTACTAACACTAAGCATTCCGAAAATGTTTGAACTGAATGGGGCAATCCCTCTTCCCACAGGTACACAAAATCTCCTCAAATAAACACACAGAGGTGTGAAGAGTAGGCATGCATCTCTCAACACATCCAGCAGCTACACAGTGATACATATAATTCCATGTATATGCCCCAGCATTTTTTTTATTTATTTATTTATTTTTATAAATTTTTAACGTTACAAACAAAAAAAGAAAATACATTTTCCACCCTTGTGCTATACATAAAAAAAAAGGAAGATTTGGGTCTTCGGATATATCCTCATGATTGCCAAAATCCACGTTCTCGAGGTACAGGTACCGAAGCGTCCAATGTTCCAAGCGCATAGTCCACAAATGGTTTCCAAGTCTTCCAGAAAATATCTTCTTTATACACACCACTTCTAATTTTAATATCACATGTCATTTTATCATTTAAAGCTAATTTCCACATTTCAGAATTCCACTCTTCTATTCTAAAAATCACATCTAGTTTCCAATATCTAGCTATTATAATTCTACCTATTATAATCATAATTCTAATCAATTCTTTTTCATATTTTGTTAATTCTATTTCCTTAATTACCAACAATAATATAGTTTCCACTCTCAATGTTATTACTTTCCCCATCATTTCAAATATCATTTTCTCCAATTGTTGCCAAAACTTTTTAACCTTATCACATTTATACCACATATGTTCATAAGTCCCCAATTCCATTTCACATCTCCAACATTTTTTACTAATTTTTTTATCCATTTGTGACAATCTTACTGGAGTCAAATACCATTTCCAAACAACTTTATAATTATGCTCTTTATAATTATGCTCTTTCAGATTGGAATGTGAATTGGAATAGTAGAATTATGGGAACCTTATCTATAAGGATTAAAGATGCCCCAGCATTTGAAGATTAGCATTATTCTTTCACATTTTTTTTGTTTTGTAGCACAACAAACTCCAATGAAACACTAAGGTAAGGATAAACATGATCATATACAATACAGGGACGCTGACTTACAACAGTTCATTTAGTGACCATTCAAAGTTTCTTTCATCACTGAAAGAAAAGTGACTTATGACCATTTTATCATACTTACAACCACTGCGACATCCCCATGGTCACATGATCAAAATTCAGGCAGTTGGTAACTGGTTCATATTTATTAAATATTTCATATTTATGACAGCTGCAGTGTCCCAGGGTCACATGATCCCCTTTTGTGACCTTCTGACAAGCAAAGTCAATGGAGAAGCCAGATTCACTTAACAACCGTGTTGCTAATTTATCAACTGTGACAAGAAAGGTAAAATAGGGCAAAACTTGCTTAACAATTGTCTCACTTAGCAACATAAATTTTGGGCTCCATTGTGGTCGTAAACTGAGGACTACTTGCAATTCTGAACCCTAAAGATCAAAATAGTTTCTAGCGTTCATTAATTCACATCAAAAACTGTTACATGGAAGGAATATATAGATTATATTTTGGCAGGACCTTCCCTCAACAAATATCCTCCATGTAGCTCTACAAACAAATAATAATTTCTACAGTATCAGATTAAAAACAGAATGACGATTTAATCCCAGTTTGTTAGTGCCTCTTTTGTTTTAACTTCGTGCACACCATGGCTCAGTGGCTAAGATGCTGAGCTTGTCGATCGAAAGGTCGGCAGTTCAGCGGTTCGAATCCCTAGTGTCGCATAACGGGGTGAGCTCCCGTTACTTGTCCCAGCTTCTGCCAACCTAGCAGTTCGAAAGCACGTAAAAAAATGCAAGTAGAAAAATAGGGACCACCTTTGGTGGGAAGGTAACAGCGTTCCGTGCGCCTTTGGCGTTTAGTCATGCCGGCCACATGACCACAGAGACATCTTCGGACAGCGCCGGCTCTTTGGCTTTGAAACGGAGATGAGCACCGCCCCTTAGAATCGGGAACGACTGGCACATATGTGCGAGAGGAACCTTTATCTTTGTGCAACTACTAAACTTTGAAGAAACAGGATAGGAAGAATATTGGTGCTTTTGAACTTTGATCTGGAGGAAGACTCCTGTGGCCAGCTAAGAGAACAGATAGATAGATCACTGAACAAATCGACCCCAAATTCTCAATTGATGATCAAGCTTAAATTTAAGGTGTTGGTTACGACCTTTAAAGCGCTCCATGGCTTAGGGCCTGGGTACCTACGGGACCGTCTGCTGTTACCACATGCCTCCCACCGACCTGTACGCTCTCACAGAGAGGGACTTCTCAGGGTGCCGTCCGCCAAACAATGTCGGCTGGCGGCCCCCAGGGGAAGGGCCTTCTCTGTGGGGGCTCCCACACTCTGGAACGAGCTTCCCCCAGGTTTACGCCAAATACCTGACCTTCGGACTTTTTGCCGCGAACTGAAGACATCCGCGCGGGGCTGGCTTAAATTGAATTTTAAATGTCAAATTTTATTAATTTTAAATGGGGTTTTTTAGTGTATGGTAAATTTTTAAATTGTCAGGCTAATTTAAATAAGTTTTTTAAATTGCATTTTAATTGTATTTTGTATTGTTTGTTTTATTCTGCCTGTACATTGCCCTGAGTCCTTCGGGAGAAGGGCGGTATAAAAATCAAATCAATAAATAAATAAAATAAATAAATAAATTGTCCTTTGCATGGACACATTATGCAAAGATCTAGGTTTCTGGAGAAGGGGAGAGGTAGAAAGAAAGTGGAGAAGAGGATTTTCAGCAACAAGGTGTATGGACTTAGTTGCAGTAGTGATAAGTGAGCCATTGGAAGATTTGAAGCGTCATGCAGGAAATATGTGGTGCTAGGAGTAAAAACTAACTTGACGGCATCTAATCAAAATCAGTCAATCAAAACTGCTAAGTACAATGTAAATTTAAAAACAATCATATAAATTTGGCTTCTTTGGTAAGTAACATAGGAAATGGTCCGTTCATACATAATATTGCATCTGTTTTAAAATAGTGGCACCATCTCACCCACCATAGAAAGTGCTCAGAAAGCATTAATATTCCTAATATCTGTAAGAATTCAACTGTAAATTGAATCTGTAAGAATTCAACTGTAAATTGTCAACAAGAACTTTTGAAGAAAAAAAAAACACCTACAATCTTGTAGGCTCCAGTACATTTACATACAGTAAAGTCACCAAATCAGTGGGGGTTGAACTCTTAAATTAGACAAGCTTGAATCAAATTGCCATTTGACCATGCAACAGACTATAATAATAACAACAGAGTTGGAAGGGACCTTGGAGGCCTTCTAGTCCAACCCCCTGCCCAGGCAGGAAACCCTACACCATCTCAGTCAGATGGTTATCCAACATTTTCTTAAAAATTTCCAGTGTTGGAGCATTCACAACTTCTGCAGGCAAGTCGTTCCACTTATTAATTGTTCTAACTGTCAGGAAATTTCTCCTTAGTTCTAAGTTGCTTCTTTCCTTGATCAGTTTCCACCCATTGGTGGAACCCATTCTTGTTCTACCCTCAGGTGCTTTGGAGAACAGCCCGACTCCCTCTTCTTTGTGGCAACCCCTGAGAAATTGGAACACTGCTATCATGTCTCCCCTAGTCCTACATTTTATTAAATTAGACATACCGAGTTCCTGCAACCGTTCTTCATATGTTTTAGCCTCCAGTCCCCTAATCATCTTTGTTGCTCTTCTCTGCACTCTTTCTAGAGTCTCAGCATCTTTTTTACATCGCGGCGACCAAAACTGAATGCAATATTCCAAGTGTGGCCTTACCAAGGCATTATAAAGTGGCACTAACACTTCACGTGATCTTGATTCTATCCCTCTGTTTATGTAGCCCAGAACTGTGTTGGTTTTTTTAGCAGCTGCTGCACACTGCTGGCTCATATCTAAATGGTTATCCACTAGGACTCCAAGATCCCTCTCACAGGTACTACTATTGAGGAAGGTACCACATATATGGTACCTATGCATTTTGTGTTTTTTTTGCCTAAATGTAGAACCTTACTTTTTTCACTGTTGAATTTCATTTTGTTAGATAGCGCCCTGAATGACTGTTTAGCCTATTATTTCTCAAGTCTGCAGTGAAGACAAAAACTGGATAATTCCATGTGTTTTTTTAAAAAAAGCATAAAAATAAACAATTAAAAGTAAGCGTTTTTTTTTTTTTTTAGAAAAAGGAAGACATACAGTTTCTTTCTTTTTTAATTTTCATTTCCAGAATTTCAGAGGGCACTGAAAATCCCTCCTTCTTTTAAAAATAGATTTCAGACAAAATTTAGATGCTGGATTGGGTGCGGCCACAGGTTGATGAATGATGGCTACATTGCTAAATGAAAACCAGGCAGATTATTATTGTACCTGTCAACTTTAGAGCTCTGCCTGACTCTGGAAAATCCAATGCTCACTGGTTTTTTTTTGTTTTTTTTTTGTTTTTTACAGTCCTCCAACATCTAATCTCTCAGGAGAGGAGGCTTTTTGAAAGAAGAAGAAAAAGAAAGAAACCCCCCCCCCAACTGATTGTAAATGTCTACCATCAAGAATATAAATGTCCATCCTTATCAGTATACACCAAGAGGCCTGGGGAGGATGGCTCTGGTTTCATTCTAGGAATGTAGAAGTCTCTGTAACAAGCAGTCTTAATACTTTCCAGCCTAAATTGTTGGCTTTTTTTTTTTAAGAAGGGAAAGAAGAAATATGCAGACTTTGACACTTGTTTTGCTTTGATAACACCTACCTTGTTTCAAAAGTATGTCATGGAAGGTTCAAAGGTACCGATTGCAAATACCTTTACATATCTCTCTGCAAAGAACTGAGGAAAAGCAAGGTACAAAGATTTGCCTAGAGAAGAGTGTTAGTGGAGGTTGGGCAGATGTTCCTGGAAGCTGCTGACATCAGCGGCCAATGAAACTGAGCTGTGAACAGCTTTTACTCAAGCACCTCCTGGAAGGATCTCCAACTAGGTGGATACAGAAGCAGAAATTGACCTAATCATTGTCTGCGGAATAGTCTGCTATTCCCTGTGCTCCATGTTTTATTCCATTAACTTAGTCATAAGAATTGATCTCAGGCAAGCATAGGCAGAATATTTATCATACACGATCATTTATGACTTTGATTAGAGAAAGGACAATGTCTATGTTTATTGGTTACTAGAAACCCTTATTGAGGGTTTGTTTGTTTGTTGCAAATAAATACATGTAATGATTGCAATTTTGAGGCAGGACAGTATAGACCATAGAAAGAAGAGTGTTATGGTGTAAGTTTAGAGAGAGAGGTTAAAATACCATTTTACTTACAACTGTTATAAAGGATATGGGAAACTATTTCTTTATTATCTTTCTCTTTTTATATTTTCTTTTTTCTCTTACTGTCACTTAGCCTTTTCGGGTTATTTCTCTTTCTATTTCATTTTCTCTGTTCTATTTTAATTTGCATAAGATATTATAATTGCTGTTAAAGGAATTATAATATCTAATGTTAAAGGAATTATAATATCTTCACTTACCTTTGCTACCGGTTTGCAAATGTGAGCATGCGTGCCTCCTCCCTGCATGCACAGAGCCTTCCGCGCATGCGCAGAGGGTCAAAAACAGGATGTGATGGTGGGTGGGCAGACCCTGCTGCCGCCAGCGTTACAAGGTCGTACGATCCGGATAGATCCGCCTGAATTTCACCATTGGTGTGTGTGTGTGTGTGTGTGTGTGTGTGTATGCTTTAACAGAAAAACACTTTGTCTGTGTGTGTCTCTGTGTGTGTATGTGTAAATATATATGTATATATATATTTTTCTGAGGTTTTCGTGGGTATAGATGTCTTTGGTTATTGGGTTCTTAATGGAGGTATGGCGACGACTTTTGACATTATTCATCATCTTGAGCCGTGCTTCTGGGAGCAATTGCTGAAGCACGAAGAAGCAATTGACAGAAGCACGAAGCTGAAGCCTGAAGATGATGAATGAGAATTTGTCGAAACGTCGCCAAGACACTTCCAATTTTATGTGGGAGAAAACCCGAATAACCAAAGACCTACATATACATACATACATACATACATACATACATACATACATACATACATATATATATAAAACAAATGCTCATTCTTGTCCTATAGAATTCACCTGCAAAGGATATCCTAGAAAAAAATATTATCCCAATCTGATCTTTTCAAAATATGTTGGGCTATCTCAGATGGCGAAAATCTCAGCCTTTTTGAAAGACAATACGCAAGAAAGATACTTAAAGGAATGGAAAAAATGGATTGACTATATTCAAAGTAGATATCAGACTAAGAGTTATCAGACTGCCTTTGAATGATTAGGATGTATTATTTCTGATTGTTTTGGGGGAAGTTAGGAACTGTTGAGAATTGTAGGAGTATAATTGAGTTGGGAGGGAAATTTTTTTTTAGCATATGTTTGTTTTATTTTTAACTATACCTTGTGTTTGTTCTGGGAAGTTGGGGGAGGGGAGGGGGTTTGTGAAGGGAGGGGGGAGGAGGGGAGGGGGGGTTGGGGGGAAGGGTGGGAAAATTTTGTAAAACTTTTTCAATTAAAAAAAAATATGTTGGGCTACACATCTAATTACTGTTGACCCACATATGATACTGATAGAATCATATGAAAATATAAGAACAGAGTTCTGGGCAGCTTATATGAAGGGCATACTATATCTAAGAAAATAATTCTATTTACAATACAGTTTAACAGGTTTTGATCCAACAAGATTCGAAAGCAGGTAAAATATAAAAATCATCCGGAAAATGCAGAACGGCTTACTTACAGCTATTCTCCTGCTGTATCTCAAATGCCATTTAAATAGTATTTTAACTGTCTTAAATTTTACAATCATTGTTTTCTCTTTATTTATCTAAAAGAAAAAATAATTGCTACCAACCTGCCTTCCATTGAGGACCTGTATACTGCACGAATCAAGAAGAGGGCCGTGAAAATATTTGCAGATCCCTCGCATCCTGGACATAAACTGTTTCAACTCCTACCCTCAAAACGACGCTATAGAGCACTGCACACCAGAACAACTAGACACAAGAACAGTTTTTTCCCGAAGGCCATCACTCTGCTAAACAAATAATTCCCTCAACACTGTCAGACTATTTACTGAATCTGCACTACTATTAATCGTTTCATAGTTCCCATCACCAATCTCTTTCCACTTATGACTGTATGACTATAACTTGTTGCTGGCAATCCTTATGATTTATATTGATATATTGATCATCAATTGTGTTGTAAATGTTGTACCTTGATGAACGTATCTTTTCTTTTATGTACACTGAGAGCATATACACCAAGACAAATTCCTTGTGTGTCCAATCACACTTGGCCAATAAAATTCTATTCTATTCTATTCTATTCTATTACTATTATTTTAAACTTTTAAGACATCTTAAGGCAATAAACAAGGATATATACTTAATTTGTACAGATCTACCGTGCATATAATTTGTATTAGATGGCACAAACCCTTAGGTTGAGGGTGTCTAACTTTGGCAACTTTAAGACTTGTGGAGTTCAGCTCCCAGAATTCCCCAGTCACCCGTGTAATAAAAGAGGAATTCTGGCTGGGAAAATCTGGAAGTTGAAGTCCGCAAGTCTTAAATTGCCAAGATTGAATACCCCCGCTTGAGATAATGATTGGTTCAAACTGCTATGGAAGTATTGAATATTGGAGCTGGGAGGGTCTAGGGTCTTCAAACTCGACAGCTTTAAGACTTGTGGACTTCAACTCCCAGAATTCCTGAGCGAACATGACTGGAGGAGGAATTCTGGGAGTTGAAGTCAAGTTCGAAGACCCCTGGTCTAGGGGGACAGAATAAACAAATTGCAATTAATATCTTATGTGGAAGGATGAATGACCTCCTCTGTGAAATAGAGAAGAACTACACAACTTAGAGGATAGCAGTATCCAAATACTGAATAGATTGAGAAAAGAACCCAAAGGAAAAAATAGCTTAATAATGTACTTTGAAAAGAGGGATAGAATTTAGGAAAAAGAAATACAGGCAAAAAAGAGCTGTTCACACAAGAATCCTGGAGAAAACCTCACAGTTTTTAAGATTGGGGATATTACTTCAATGTTCACTGGAGTGCAGGAATTGGGTATGTCTAATCTAGTGAAAAGAAAGACTAGGGGAGACATGACAGCAGTATTTCAATATTTGAGAGGCTGCCACAAAGAAGAGGAGGCCTTCGTATTTACTAAAGCACTAGAAGGCAGGATAAGAAGCAATGGGTGGAAGCTAATCAAGGAAAGAAGCAACCTGAAATTAAGGAGAACCTTCCTAACAGTGAGAACAATTAACCAGGGGAACAGTTTGCCTTCAGAAGTTGTGGTTGCTCCATCAACGGAGGCTTTGAAGAAGAGACTGGACAGCCATTTGTCTGAACTGGTCTCCTGCTTGAGCCGGGGGCTGGACTAGAGGTCCCTTCCAAATTTGTTATTTTATGTTATATGATACGAAACCAGTGGTGGGTTTCAAAATTTTTTACTACCAGTTCTGTGGGCATAGTTTGGTGGGCGTGGCATGGCTTGGTAGGTGTGGCTTGGTGGGCGTGGCAAGGGAAGGATACTGCAAAATCCCCATTTCCTCCCGATCAGCTGGGACTCGGGAGGCAGAGAATAGATGGGGGCGGGGCCAGTCAGAGGTGGTATTTACCGGTTCTCCGAACTACTTAAAATTTCCGCTACCGGTTCTCCAGAACTGGTCAGAACCTGATGAATACCACCTCTGTATGAAACATATTAAGGAAGCAAGCAGACGGGAATCCCAGCTGGCTGATTTTCTGCCATGAAATCCCATGGCTTCATTGAGTTTATTGATATACTGCCAAACAAATGAAAAGCATTTCAGAGCAGCCTGTCTAGCTTTCAAAAACCAGCAGGACAAATTGGATAACAACAAAACCTAACTACTTTCCACCCAACTCCCACAAGTCTCAGATTTTTAGTCTTGCGGCATGACAGATCTTCTCCTCCTCCATCCCTCACTTTATCTTTATCAATAATAAACCAAGAGTAGATAAGCTGCATCCCTACAGATGATATGAATCAGTGGTGGTATTCAGTCGGTTTTATCCGGTTCGGGAGAACCGGTAGCGGTGGCTGCAGGAGGCTCCACCCACCAACCTCGATGTCAGCATGTCCCGTTTTTGACGCTCTGCGCATGCATGGAAAGCTCTGTGTATGCACGGAGGTGGCTCACATTCATATGCGCATGCTCACATTTGCGAACCGGTAGAGAAGGTAAGTCAATACCACCGGTTCTCTACCCTAATGATTTCTTCCAACAACCAGTTTGCCAAACTGCTCAGAAAGTTAACAACCGGTTCTCTCGAAGTGGTGCGAACTGGCTGAATCCCTGGTCTGAATTCTCAACATCACCCTCCATTGTGGACAATAGCAAGGGACACCAGGAATTGCAGCGCAAAAGTTAATATAATCAATCAGCTGTTAAATTGTACAAAAAATTAGAGAATATATGAAGATGGAACATCAACCTTTCCTGCTTCTAGAAAGTAATTAAACCGTATTCTCAAAATGATATGACGATTTATTTTATTCGTATGAACACCCATCTCATCTATGTAACTCCTGGCTTAATAACAAGTAAAATCAACAGAGAAATGGCATACAAATTTAATAAATAAAATAAAAATAAGTAAAAACCATCCAATAAAAACAAGGTAACAAGATTTTTGCGAAGACTAAAGGACAATTGAATGCTTGTTTCGTCACTGCAAGATGAAGGCCAAATTTACATAATTAAAATATGTATTATTTTACATTCATTTCCCTGTCATCATTTCTGTCTGCCACAACAGCGCAAAGATCTGAATCTGAAAGGATACGGAGACTCCTTTGTTACAGATTCTTAAGCCGCCAACCCAACTTCATAGTATTATAAGTTGATTATAGAACGGAACATTTATCTTAGAAGAACAAGAGTAGGCTACATGAAACAAGCTACAGACCTAATTTCTGTAAGCAATAAGATCAGAAATTTGGCAAGAGTAAACTATGCCTCCCTGAAAACATGATGGGTGGGAAGGAAAAGAGAGGGGGCCAAAAAGAAAGGGAAAAAAGGGAGTGATAGTAAAAGAAGAAGGGATACCTTGCTCATAATTCCTTCTGACCCTTCCCACTTATGGCATGCTAGTAAATTACTCCCAAGGAAATATGGCTCCCAAACAGAAAGATAGGCTTCTCAGCCTTCTCCCCCTTGCAAATTTATAAGTTTCAATGTTTGGCAGATGTCCAGCAAGACACCCCATGTCTCTGAAAAGAAATATACTCATAATGCATTGAACTCTCTTACTCAATGTATTTTCACAATCCATCCACAATCCATCACAATTCTATCCTCTTTTCCATACAACAGTGTTGGGGAACCTTTTTGGCACAGAGTGCCAAAACGGGAGTATGAACGTGCTGGAAACCAGAAGGTCAGCCGCCCGGTGCTCAAGCATGCACTGGGAAGGTAATCTTCTGGTTTCCGGCACACACACACACACACACATTGGCCACCTGGTCTTCCAGATTCTGGTGTGCATACCGTGCAAAGACCAGGTAGCCGGTGTGCATGCATGTGCCGGAAACTGGAAGAATCACCTTCCCGGTGCGTGCATGCATACTGGGCAGCTGCTCTTCCGGTTTCCGGTGCTCCCATGCATGTGAAGACCAGCTGGCCAGCGTGCCAAAACCTGGAAGAGCAACAGGCAACAGCTCACGTGCCATAGGTTTGCCATCACGGCTATAGAGCAGGGGTGAAATCCAGCAGGTTCTGACAGGTTCCGGAGAACCGGTAGCGGAAATTTTGAGTAGTTCGGAGAACTGGTAAATATCACTTCTGACTGGCCCCAGAGTGGAGTGAGAATGGAGATTTTGCAATATCCTTCTCCCAAGAGTGAGGAGGGAATGGGGATTTTGCAGTGTCCTTCCCCTGGAGGGGGGTGGGAATGGGGATTTTGCAATATCCTTCCCCCAAGAGTGGGGAGGGAATGGGGATTTTGCAGTATCCTTCCCCTGCTAAGCCACGCCCACCAAGCCACAGCACACCCACCAAGCCACGCCCATAGAACCGGTAGTAAAAAAAAATTGGATTTCACCACTGTTATAGAGGCTTATATTTCAGCAAATTCAGATTGACTTCCGGTATACATCTACTGATCCTATAGAGGAAAATTTTACACCCTAAAATTTACTTTTAAAGAAGCCAGCATAGATAGGTATCTGCTCTTAGAATTACTTCAGAAGTTTAAACCTCTCCATGCAGTAATTTTTTCCATTCATTTTAAATATAACATGGAAATTAGTTAGCAGCTTAAAATGATGCTAGAGGGAGGGAGGGAAGGAGGAGGAGGAACTATTTAGTCATACTAGTTACTGACTGAATACTTACAAACAATTTGTAGGAGAAAAATTGAGGCTATCTAGTTCAGGAAGAAACTAGCACAGCTATAAAAAGAGTTTGCCTTGTTGGCCTCTCCCTATTTGGTTGAAATTAAAGAGAATTCACATTTTCTTTATAATATTCAGCTTGCTGTCTTGTATCAGGAATAATTTCTCAGCTTTTCTGCTTAAAAAAATCCTGACAATATATCCAAATAACATGTCGTCTCCTAATGCTATTAGATCTGGGTTGCAAACTACCGGATGACCATTAGATAGTAGCAATGAGATAAGGAATTTGTGACTTTTCTGGTTTTTCTTCTGGATTGTGGTCTCAAATCTCACCAACAACTTCCATGAGATTGTCAACACAATCTAATTTGCATATTAAGTGTCTGCTAGTGTCATCAAGGACATCTGTTTGCATATCATTGGGGCGGGGGGGGGGGGAACTAGCTCCCAGTCTCAAAATATTCTGCCCAGAGACTTTTATCTCACTATTGGCAAGGGACAACCATTCTTAAGGCAATCCAATGAAGCAAGCAATTTCAATATAAGGCACATGGGGCATGTGTTCTTTGCAATGAAAAAAAAAATGCTAGGACAAAATCCGAGGGCATAAGATGTGGAATTCTTTGCTAATATTTTTTCTTATTTTCAAGAAAGCATTTTTTTTTTAAACAAGCCCACCACTGCTGAACCTTGCAACAGATAAATCACAATCCCGAATGCTTGGACGCAGGAGGGCCCAGGAGAAACTGCCGGGATCAACATCTTCTCACTTCTGTCCGGTTGCATCTCTTACTATCACTTAGGGAAACACGATTCCCTTGGTAAAAAGAAAAACCCGTTTCCAATCAACCTCCTCACCTGCCAGACGTCGGTCTCTGGTGCTCTTCCAGATAGTATCCAAGGCTCTAGTAGTGGAGTTCTTGATATGATCACTGAATGATCTTCTCAAAGTGGGTCTTATTGCGTGGTGATCCATAACGCCAGACAGGAAAAAAAATAAAATCTCACATCCACAATACTAAAACAAGTCAGGCCTTGTGAGAAAAAGGTATGTTTGTTGGTGCTGTTGTTTCCTGGATAATTTCTGTGTGAGGTGTGGGTTCATGACAGGGGGGGAGAGCTTTGCCATCAGCTGTGTTTTCTTTCAAGATCCGAGCATTGCAGCTCTCCTCACTGCAGATACAGAGAAGCAGAGAGACTGCAGGCAATCTGTTGGCAGGCTGCCAAAACGTAAGGCTGCTGCCCGTCACATCTGGAAAGGCTTATCAATGTGCAGTCTCTCGTTTAGCTCTGGAGCCCAAGCACGGAGAATCGCAATTGACTTCAGGCTTGCTGGTTCAGCGAAGTAAAACACTAGATCTCCCCTCCGTTCACACATGACCCTTTCCCCGAAAAGCAACATGCCCTTGCTGTGCTGACATTTGGTGATTTCTCTTTTCGTTCTTTTTTTTAAAGAAAAGACAGGCACTGAAACAGAGCAACCCCAGACCCCCAGGCCCAAATTGGAGAACTGCCTTTTCCTGATATGGCTTGTTTGTTTTGCTTCCCATCATTTCTCTCTCCTTTCTCCCTCCCTCACACATGCTATCAATGGACCCTCAGAAAGAGGCTTCATTCTTCAGCTCCTTCTGTCAAAGGAAAGAATGATTTGCAGTACTTCATGCTAAGACGGTGACACATCACCAGGAATCTGGACAGCTGGTCTGTACAACTTTAACTTGTGGATATCCAGGGTGATATTGCTGATGACTTCTTTTCCCAACATATAGATATCCAGCGCTTATTCAGACTATGGTTCAAACTATGGCACAGATTAGGTAAAACTAGGGGTGAAATGCTCCAGATTCAGACCAGATCTCCCCTCCCATCCCCAGCTGAGCCGCTTGATCATCAGAGGTTTTTTTTTTTTTTTAATACTTTCAAAAGCATTTTTTCTTCGGCCGGAAAAAATGCTTTTAAAGTAAAAAAAAAAAGCTTCTGATGATTGCGTGGCTCAGCTGGGATCGTCAGAACCTTTTAAAACTATTTTTTTCTACAACCTCTTCAGCAAAAAATGCTTTTAAAAGGTTCTGGCGATCAGGCAAGTCAGCTGGGATCGTCAGAGCCCTTTAAAAGCTTTTAAAAGGCTCCTCTGGCGACCCCAGTTGAGTTGCCTGATCACCAGAGCCTTTTAAAAGCATTTTTTTACAACCTCTTCAGCCAAAAAGGTTGTAGAAAAAATGCTTTTAAAAGTAAAAAAAAAAAAAAAGTTGGCCATGCTCACCCAGTCACATTACCCACCCACCCCAAAACCATGCCCACAGAACCAGTAGTAACAAATTTTACATTTCACCCCTGGATGAAACGTGTCTCAACAGCAATAACTGTGAAAAGGACTTTGGAATCCCAGTGGACAATCACTTAAATATGAGCCAGCGGTGTGCTGCAGCTGCCAAAAAAGCCAACACAATCCTATGTATTAGCACTATCCCTCTGCTATGCAATGCATTAGCAGAGGGATAGAATCAAAATCAGGAAAAGTGATACTATCACTTTATAATGCCTTCGTAAGACCACACTTGGAATATTACACCCAATTTTGGTCACGACAATATAAAAAAGGATGTAGAGACTCTGGGAAGAGGGCAGAGAAGAACGACAAAGATGATGGGGAGGGGGGAAATGAAGGTTAAAACGTATGAAGAACGGTGGCAGGAATTGGGCCTCTGTGGCTCAGACTGCTAATGCAGTCTGTTATTAACAGCAGATGCCTGCAATTACTGCAGGTTCTAGTCCCACCAGGCCCAAGGTTGACTCAGCCTTCCATCCTTTATAAGCTAGATAAAATGAGGACCCAGATTGTTGGGGGCAATAAGCTGACTTTGTATATAAATATACAAATAGAATGAAGACTATTGCTAACATAGTGTAAGCCGCCCTGAGTCTTCGGAGAAGGGCGGGATATAAATGCAAATAAAAAAAAAAAGTCTAGTCTAGCAAAAAGAAGAATGAGTGGTGACATGACAGCAGTGTTCCAATACTTGAGGGGCTACCATAAAGAAGAGGTGGTCAACCTATTTTCCAAAACATCAGAAGGCAAGATGCAATGGATGGAAACTGAACAAAGAGAGAAGCAACCTAGAAATAAGGAGAAATTTCCTGACAGTAAGAACAATCAACCAGTGAAGCAGCTTTCCTTCAGAAGTTGTGGGTACTTCAACACTGGAGGCTTTTAAGAAGAGACTGGGCAACCATTTGTTTGAAACGGTATATGGCAGGGGTGTCAAACTCATGTCGTCACGGCCGCGTCATGTGACATATTGGGACTTGCCCCCCTTCGCTAAACCGGGCATGGGCGTGGCCAGCGCATGACATATCCAGCCCATGGGCCAAAAGTTTGACAGTCCTGGTTTTTGTCGTCCTGCTTGAGCAGGGGGGTTAGACTAAAAGACTTCCGGGGTCCCTTCCAACTCTATTATACTGTTATTTTGAGAAATACGAAAGCAAAAAGTAAGTGGCTGACCCATCTATAGGACTCTATAGGCAATGTCAGCTCAGTGGCATGTGAAAGTTATTGTGGACTGATTTATACGGCAGTATTTAACAGGAGTATTCAGACAACAATCACTATTACCTCATGGCCATAGCCCAGCCCTGCCATTTGAAACTGAGAAAGGAAAAGCAATTGGGACGTCCGACTGGGTGGCTCAGCGGCTATGACGCTGAGCTTGTCGATCAGAAAGGCTGGCGGGTCGAATCCCCAATATAGGTCTCCTGTGTGAGCAGGGGGTTGGACTAGATGACCTCCAAGGTCCCGTTCAACTCTGTTACTGTTATTTATTTATTAATAGAAGTGTGCTTTCCAGCTTCAGAGCCAGGTGCACCAGAGTTTTGATAATGTATACGACAGGTAGGTACTAAGAGCCTCTCGATGTGGCTGAAGAAGGAGAGTGCAAAAGTTGGCTTGAAACTCAACATTAAGAAAACTAAGATCATGTTATCTGGCCCTCTCAATTCCTAGCAAATAGATGGGGAAGAAATGGAGGTAGTGACAGATTTTATATTCCTGGGCTCCAAGATCATCGCAGATGGGGACTGCAGCCAAGAAATTAAAAGATGCTTGCTCCTGGGGAGGAAAGCTATGGCATACTAAAAGCAGAGACATCACCCTGCCAACAAAAGTGCATATAGTCAAGGCTACGATGTTCCCAGTTGCAATGTATGGCTGTGAAAGTTGGACCATAAGGAAGGCTGAGCGCCCAAAGAATTGAGGCCTTTGAATTCTGGTGCTGGAGAAGACTCCTGCGAGTCCCTTGGACTGCAAGGCGATCAAACCGGTCAGTCCTAGAGGAGATCAACCCTGACTGCTCTTTAGAAGGCCAGATCCTGAAGATGAAACTCAAATACTTTGGCCACCTAATGAGAAGGAAGGACTCACTGGAGAAGAGCCTAATGCTGGGAATGATGGAGGTCAAAAGAAGAAGGGGACGGCAGAGAATGAGGTGGCTGGATGGAGTCACTGAAACAGTTGGCGTGAGCTTAAATGGATTCCAGAGGATGATAGACGACAGGAAGGAGTGTTGTCCATGGAGTCATGATGGGTCAGACACAACTTCACAACTAACAACAATGAAGACAGGTAGCGTTAATTTAGCATGAATTGGTGAAAAGTTGTGATGGTTGGGCTGAAATTATTGTGCAAATATTATGTGGAATTCTTCAGTCGATTCTTGGGTTTGGAAAAGAGGGACAGCATTAATGCAAAGAGGAAGCACTGAGCTTCCTTCTGAACATGCTCAGTAGTTGTGTACTCATGATTAACAATCAATTAAACACAGTCCAAAGACTCAAATGTTGCACTAATTATTACTTCACACATTCCAGAGCCAAAGTCTTTGTTAGAATGAGCAAAGGTTTGCTTATCATCGAGGGGCTAAACAGAAACCTGATATTTGCACAGACAGTGGACCTTGCTCAATGACAAATATATAGTTTGGGGAGATTAGGAGCGAAATAAGGAACAAGTTGTAAATAATTTCTTTGTCTCTTCAGGTATTTTCCTTCCATTTTTAAGTTGGTTGCTTTTTTCAAAAGGAGAACTTTTATGTATCCAAAATTTTGGACTCAGTAACAATGATATAAAAGTCATATGAGAGAGAGAGAGAGAGAGAGAGAGAGAGAGAGAGAGAGAGAGAGACACACAGAAAGAGAAAGAAGAGGAATATATCATTTGTTGATCCTATTGAATATTTTTATAGAACACTAGACCTATAAAAGACATTTTATGAACTTTTGCTGAAAACAGAATAAAGTAAAATGACAATTGGTGGATTTGCTGATTGAAAAAGGAGGTCAATAAAGGGCAGAAGAAATCTCTTTTTGTTAAGTTCGGGAAGTAATGAGGCTGGAGACCAGGGTAGTGACAACAGCTCTTTAATATAGGGTGAACCCAGCAACAGGCTGGGGGAAAAACCTCTCCTTTTATACAGTTCTGCTGGAGGTCTCGACCAATCAGCAACGTGCTGATTTCCCGCTCAAATATTTAAAGGTACAACACTAATACATAACACTCCTCCCCTCCCAGAAAACACTTGCCTCTATTTACATAAATATTTACATGTTATTTTTCGACGTAGTCACGCAAATAACCTGGGCGTCTCCTAGTCCTTTCTGACCTGCGCGGTTCAGTTCTGGGTGGTGTTTTGAGCTGGTCGGAGGGGCTGTTTTCTCCTCCCAGCACTTTCTCTGGGCCAACGGGCTCCGGATTATTGGCCGACTCTTTTTCTTGGCCATCGGGCCTTGGATTACTTTTTTCAATTTCCCTGCCGCTTTCCTCGAACCTGATGGCGTCGCTGGAACTCTGGGATCTCAGCTAAGTCTTGCGCCTCCGGGGTCATTGTTGGCTGTGGAATCAAATTGGTATTGATCATGATATGTTTCGTTTGGTTCAATTTGGTCGGTTATTCGTTTCCTTAACTGGTCTATGTGGCGCCTCCACACTCTGTTGTCGGGTAGCTCTACCACGTATGATTTTGGGCCAGTTACTTTAATTATTTGTCCTGTGAGCCAACTAGGGCCGTCCCCATAGTTTCGGCCCACACCGGTCGCCTATGCTCATTTCCTGGTCTTTTCTAGTTTTCCCTTGTAACCCTCTGGTGTGTAATGGGGATTCAAGTCCAGTGGGCACCGGAGTTTCCGTCCCATTAGCAATTCGGCTGGGCTTTCGGTGGCCGTGCTTGGGGTTCTGTGCTGGATGGCTAGGAAAAGTCTATTTTGTTTGCCAGTCACCTGGCTTGAGCCTGGACAATGCCTCCTTAGCGCCCGGACGGAACGCCTGCAAGGCCATTCGACGCAGGGTGGAAAGGCGCAGAGAGGGCATGTCGGATGCCTTCCTCTGCCAGGTATTCTTCAAACTGGGCTGCCGTGAATTGAGGCTCATTGTCGGACACCAGAGTGTCCGCAACCCGTGAGTTGCGAATAGGTGGCGAGGGTTGCGATTACTGCTTCGGCCGTAGTGGATTTCATGAGTATGACCTCCAACCATTTAGAAAAGGCATCCACAACTAGGAATGTTTGGCCGTGAAAGGGCCAGCAAAATCAATGTGGATTCTTGACCAGGCCCTTGGGGCTTTTCCCATTCTCTGACTGGGGCTGTTGGGGTAGAGGTCTGGACTCTTGGCAAGCCTTGGCATTTCCCTACCCTCTCAGCAATCTCTGCCCATGAGTGGCCACCATACATAGCTTCTAGCTAACCCTTCATCCTTACGATCCCTGGGTGACCTCGTGGAGGAGGTCCAATACCTTTCCCTTAACTTTTCAGGAATTATTACACGATCACCCCATAACAGGCACCCCTTGAGCCGAGAGCTCATCACGCTTAACAAATTCTTTGAACTGCTCGCCCGCGCAGCGGCCACCCTCTCTGTACCCAACCGAGTACAGTCCTTAACACAATGTCCCGCATGATGCCCGAGCCACTTCCTTAGATGTGACTGGGCCAGAGTCCAACGAGTCAATAAGTAGGATGGGTGTCCCGGAGTGGGGTCTTCGGTCGCCCCTGGTAGTGGGCATCGGCTTAACGCGTCCGCATGCCCCACTTCTTTTCCTGGTCGATGCTGCAGCTTGTACGAATAAGCTGCTAAGAATATAGTCCAGCGGGTCAAACGCGGCGAAAGTGCCACAGGCGTTGGGCGGTCGCCAGCCAGTATTCCTAGTAGCGGTCTGTGGTCAGTCACGATTTCAAAATTCCGCCCAAAAACATATTCGTGGAATTTTTTAACCCCTGACACAATGGCTAGTGCTTCTTTATCTAATTGGCTGTAGTTCCTCTCTGGGAGGACATCGTTCTAGAGTAGAACGCTATGGGGCTTCTGTGCCGCTTTGGAAGTCTATGGCTGAGTACAGCCCCACCCCATAAGGGAGGCGATCGCAAACCAGCACTAGGGTAATGAGTCGTGATATTGGATGAGCAGGCTATCACTTGAGAGCAGGTTCTTTACTGCTTCAAAAGCCCTATTTTCTGACTTTCCCAAGACCAAACAGTATTTTTCCTAAGAGCCTATGCAGCGGTTCCAACGGTTGCTTTGTTCTTTAAAAAGACCGCGTAAAATTAACCAATCCCAGGAATGCCTGCAGCTCTGCTTTGTTTTTGGGCGCTGGAGCCTTCCTAATTGCCTTAACCTTGCTCTCAGTAGGGTGAATTCTTCTTGTCTATCCGTAGCCCAAGAAATCGACGATTCGACCCTATCTGGCATTTGTTTGTCTTGACTTTTAACCGCTGTCCGGAAAATGCTCAAGACCTTTCTTAACCGCCCCCAGTTCCTCCATGTTTTCCCTGAAATTAGGACATCATCAAGTAGGAACTACCCTGGGAGCCCTGCAGTAGTCGCTCCATCAGGTTTTGAACAGCCCTGGTGCCACACTGACCCCAAATTGCAATCGGTGCACTTGAATGCCCCCGGCCACAATCGCTTGGGCTTCGCTGTGCGGGCGCTCACTGGCAGTTGTTGGTAGGCTTGGGCCAAGTCTAATTTCGCAAAGACTTGCCCTTGCCCCAAAGAGTGCAATAAGTGTTGCACCACGGGAACCGGGTAAGCTTTTCTGTAAGGCTTTGTTAAGCGTCGCCTTGTAGTCAGCGCAAATTCTAATTGACCCGTCCGGTTTTATGGGGGTGACGATTGGCGTCTCCCACTTTGCGTGATCGACTGGCACCAGATCCCTTGATTAATGAGCTTATCCAGCTCCTTATCAATTTTGGTTTTAGGGCAAAAGGGACTCTCCTCGCCTTAAGCCTAATGGGGGCTACCTGGGGTCTAAGTTGAAGGAAATAGGGGTCCCTTGTACTTGCCCAGGCAGTCCTTGAAGACATCTTGAACTCGTTAAAGAGAATGTCTTTCAGGTTACAGTCACTTGTAGATGCCAGTCACTCCCATGCCCAGGGCACGAAACCAGTCTAGTCCCAACAGACTGGGCAGAGTTCCTTCGACGATCGTGATGGGCAGGGTCTTTTATGGGACCATACACGACTCGGACGGAGGTGGTCCTCGAACAGGGATGCGATTCCTGGTAGTCGTGCACTGTGAGTTGTGCTTGCAGGTGGCGTCGACGGACGGCAGCGACTTCGCCAAAGTGTCCCAGGACATGATGGTGATCGCTGATCCCGTGTCTACTTCAAGCCTGCACCGTACTCCTCTATCTTGGGCTTTGTGAAGATCTTCTT